>NW_005371476.1:135961-136289 GCF_000412655.1 Myotis brandtii
CCAACCCCAACCGCCGGGGTGACTCCCGCGTGTGCAGGGGGACGTGCGGGGAGGGGCTGCGGCTGTGGGGCTCCGAGCGCTGTTTGCAACCCTGGAACCCCCAGTGCCCCTGAAAGCTGCGCTTTGGGGCTTATTTCTAGTTGTTTTGTTTTGTTTTGGTCTCTCTGCCAATTCTCAAAGCACCCATCATTTCCCCTGCCCTCGCCCCGGGAACGTTTAAGAACGACTTAACCGACCGTAGTGAGTGGTTTCACACTTGGGTAAACTGAGGCCAGCTCCCTTGAGGAGGTGATGGCCAGGCCGGCAGTTCTGGCCCAAGTCCGGTTTT
>NW_005371476.1:136334-137135 GCF_000412655.1 Myotis brandtii
GGCTCTGACTCCTGCCCGGTGCGTGCGGGAGGCCCCTTCCCCAGGGTGGGCTGGCTGCACTGGGAACAGACCTCGGACTGCGGGGCCAAGGGGGGCCCAAGAGAAACGCGGGATGCGCCGCTCCCTGTGTGACCCCGGGCTCGCCTGTGTCCCTCTACGCATCCATCCAGAATCGGGGGCGCCGGGAAGGGCGGTTCCCCAACCCAGGCGAGCCCTGCAGTCGCCTCTCTGGGCCTGGAAGAGCAGGGGCGCCCGCAGTCCCTGGGGGTCCCCCCGGCCGGCGGGTCCTGGCAGCCGATGTGGGAACGGCGAGGCGCACAGGGGCGGCCTCCATGTCTTACAAGATTCCCCTCTAAGCTACCTGGGAAAATGCCCGGCCAGCCGGCGGCTGAAAGGGGGGTTAAACGGTGTCCGTTGCAGCGCGGCGGCAATTTGTCACGCTGTTAACGTGAGCGCATTCACTCGGCTCCATTCGCAAGAAATGGCTAATTCTAAATTCATTAGCCCTGGAAGAATGCTGTAGCAGTAAATTGTAGCTCAATGCGGAGGGGACTTGTTTAAAAGGGGCCGAGGAATTCCCCTTACAAAGAGGGGGGATTAGATGGTTGACATAGCGTGAATGGCGGTGGAATTAGTCTGCACGGTAAATTAAGAGAGGAACAGAGATCGTCCGGGGGAAGGGAGGGCGCGCGCGGGGATGCCAGCGCCGGGAGGGATTGTTCGCGGGGTGATGAATGAGGAGCGAGAACTTGAGACATCTTAAAGAAAAGAAACTTTCCTCGCTCCCTTCTCCCCCTGGCT
>NW_005371476.1:138175-140681 GCF_000412655.1 Myotis brandtii
CGGTCGGTCTTCGCCTTGGCAAAGCCTCGGCGCCTTTATAAGATTCTCAGTGACCCTCCTAATTGGTTATTAATGACGCCCTGACGTCGGAGGACAGACTTGTTGGACCCGGCCGGCTCGAGGAGCCTTCGCCACCACAGCTCCCCATTCGCTCCTCCCGCCCCTCCCCGGCCCTTCCTCCCCCGCCCTCCTCTTCCTCCTCCTCTCCCCTTGGGAAGCCGGCTGGGAGGGAGGCTCCGCTCGCCTCCAAGAGAGGAGGGGATGGAGCTGGGGAGGGGGCTCAGCGAAGTTCAGTTTGCTTGGACCCCAGAGACTCTACTGGGCGGGAGGAGACGCTGGCCTCGGGCAGGGCCGGGCTCACCCATTGTCCCAGACCCCGACAGGTCCCAAGCTCCTGGGCCCGACCTAGGGCTCCGGGCACCACGTCCTGGACTGTGTAGTCGCCCCAGAACCCGCAGGCCCAGCGCGCAGATGGATCTGCCTGAGCGCTTCGCTTCGCTTCAACCGGGCGCTCCAATCCCTCTGCTTGCTGCTCACAGTCGGTGTGAAACCATCCCTGGGCGAAGAGGGCTGCTTGATGGGCTGCAGGCGCTGTCCCGGCTGGGCCGTGACTGACACGGAGGGGCGACGGGCTCCTGGCCGGGGGCTAGGTCCGGAGGGGCAGACCGAAATCCGCACTAGCCACGGGTGGCTCGGGAAAGGCTTTCCAGCCGGATACAGGGGAGATGCGGGTGGAAAGGGTTTCCCGACCGCACTGAGTGGGAGCAGCCGTGCCCAGAGCGATGTCCTCCGAAACGGCAGGCAATCCCTGGCCAGGCCGGGAGGGCTCGGGGCTCCATACTCGGGCCTCCTGGCTCCTCCGCTCAGTTGTGATCTTGGGAAACCCGTTGCCTTCCCGCACTCCTTCCTTCTTGCCTTCTACCTCTCTTTCTCCTGCAACCTCCATCTTCTCCCCTTTCCTCCCTCCTCCTCTGCCCCCACCCCGCCAGGAGACTCTCTGCTCCGAGGCTCCAAGGCACCTGAGTGCCAGCGCAGCCTCTCTCTTGGCCTCTCTCCGGGACGGGAGCTGCTGAGCCCACAGCCAAGGCGGGAAGGCCACGACTTCCTACAGGCTCCGCTGACTCCGGGGTCCCCAACTCCAGTGCCAGACAAGGGAGGGAGGCATGGGGACACCTCCCCCAACCTGCAGAGCTCCTCTGCGCCTTTCCCCACCCACATTATGTCAGATTCCGTTAACAGCATCGGGCTAGCTGGAGGAAGCCGACTCCCCAGGCTTCTCTGCAGGGTGGGAACTCGGTGGAGAGGCAGGGGGACAGGCCTTCCCACCAGGCGTGGTTGTCCTCAGGCCCCTTGGCAAAGAGCCCCCTCCACCATGGGGGTCCGGCCTTTACTAAGCCATCCTCACACCTGGCAGCCCTGGATCCCCGGCCTCTGCATGCTGGGTTCTGGCCAGTGATCTCCGACATCCCGGGTCGCATCCGGGGGTAGGCTAGGACGTGGGCAAACCTCCGGCTTTCAGACCGGGGGTCCAGAGCCGGCCAGAGGCTGATGCCTGGGAGGCTGCACCGGGCAGAAGGCGCGACCTTCGGGCCTAGCCAGCAGAGGGCAGCGCTGCGGAGGAGAGAGCGCAGCCCCCGAGTCAGGGTCCCTTCTAGACGCCTCCAGCGAGTCACAGTGGCTCTGGCTTGAGCTGAGGGCGCTGGCACGGGGAGTCTCACCGGCGCCAAGGACTTGGCTTCTGCGAAGACTTGGTAGAGGAGGCAATGCGCCCGAGGAGGAGGAGACGACATCGGGGAGCGCCGCCAGGGGCCACGAGCGCAGCTCCCAAGCCCCGCAGCCACCCTCAGCGCCTCGGGGAGACCCAGGCGATGAGGACCCGGCCCTTCTCCGCTCTGGGCGACAGTGTCCCCGTGCGTGCAGTTGTTTGGGCTGCACTTTGTGAACGGAGGTTTCTTTCGCCTTGTCTGTCTTTGGGTCAGGTGACTCCTGCAAGCCCTGAGGATTTTGCCAATTCCAGACCACACCCCGCTAAGGAAAGTCCTCTGGCGGGCAACATTTGGGTCCTAACCCCACCTAGGGGTCAGAAGGTGAAAGGATCGAGGGCTCCGACCGCCAGGGAGCCCTATTCCATTTGCGGAGACCCACAAATCCAGGGAGCGGTGTTGGGGGTTGGGTGGACGCGGCGCCCAGAATAGCCATCCAGCTCGTGCGCCTGCCCGCTAGCCCCACGGGTCTCCACTGTGAGCTCACATTCTGTGCTTCTGGTCTGGCCGCAGACCCACCTGGGTCGCGCTCCAGGAGGGAGTCCTATAGGGAGCTCCCCAGTCTCAGGGCCCCTTGAAACTGGGGAGCCAAGAAGCTTGCGTTTTCACCTCCCCTGGCTGAGACTGCGAGGGCGAACACTGCACCTTCAGGGGGTTCTCCGCGGACGAACCCTGCCGTTTTCCACGGAGGCCAGTGTGCGGGCACGAAAGCCCCCTCCGCTAGCCCGGGCCCGGCCAGAGCT
>NW_005371476.1:141028-141251 GCF_000412655.1 Myotis brandtii
CCGCTTCCCGCCCCGCGCCCCCACCCCCTTGCAGAGAGAACTTCTTTCTCCCCGCAGCCGCCGCCCGGGCCCCCATTCACGCGGCCCGGGCTCCGGGCAGAACGAATCAATCGGCCGCGGCTCTTCGGAGGTCATCCTCATGGCCTGTCTCTCCCTTCTCGCCGAGCCCACGGGAGTGGAGGGAGGCTGAGGCAGGCTGACGGGCCTACGGATTAGGGGGCAC
>NW_005371476.1:141530-141883 GCF_000412655.1 Myotis brandtii
CGGGGCCCAGGCCCACAGGTCCCCGCTCCTCCGCCCCGCCGGCCCTGCGAGGCGCAGAAAGGAGCCCATTGTCCGCGGGGAAACACATTTTTGGGGGCCGAGTGAAAGCCCGTCTTTCTTTTGAACTTTAGAAGAGGCTTCTGCCCTCGCCCTCGGAGGGAGAGATTTGTCCCCCCCGCACTGGCCCGCTCGCCGCCTCCTCCCGAAACATCTGCCGGGGAAAATCCACCCTGGAGGGCAGATCGCGCTCGCTCTAAGCCCCGCGAACTCATTAAAAAGATATTAGCGGTGGGGGCGGCTCCCGCGCGGGCATCGATCGGCCGGAATGAGCCCGAGGGGGAAAAGGCGAAGAA
>NW_005371476.1:142702-150382 GCF_000412655.1 Myotis brandtii
GCTCCGGGATGCCAGCGCCAACGTCCCGGCAGATCAATGCGGCGGGACGGAGGGAGAGCCGCTCGGGGAGGCTCAGCCGCCAGGAGAGACGCGGCTTCCGGAGGCAGAGGGGGCGGGGAGAGGGAGACTGAGGCAGAGAGCGGCCGCGGGGGAGGGTCCACATGAAAGTCATGGTCTGAGGTGCAGGCACAAACACGCGGGGTGTGTGTGTGTGTGTGTGTGTGTGTGGCACGCGGGGTGTGTGTGTGCAGCAATGAGAGACAGGGGTTCCTAGAGACCTGAGGAGACTTTTGAAGTTAGAGTTGGCCAGGAGGCAGGGAGGGAGAGGGAGGACTGGGGCGCTTCAGGCACAGAGATTGGGATGGGGGAGTGGGGGGAAGGAGTGGGGAGAAAGCATGCAGGAGGGTGAAGAGGGAAGGAGTTGGGGGGGTAGGGGAGTGATGGGCGGCGCCCCTCCCTGCCCCCTTTTCTTCGGGCCTCTGGCCTCAGCCCTTCCTGTGAGTCTCGGAGCAGCCAGAAGAAAGCCCGATCACTCAGCCCCCTTCCTTCTCCAGAGGCCCTTCCCACCCCACACTCACCTGGTCTCCTCCGCCATCTCCACTGCCTGGCCTTCCTGCCGCCAGCCCTGTTCCTGCCCATCCGTCCACCTGCCCCTGTCCCCAGAGCGGGGAGGAGGTTGCACAGGGAGTGACAGCCTAGTTCTGGACTCACCCCCTGCTCCATCCACACCATCACCGCTTCTCAGGGAGTCCTGGAGGCTCGGACTATTCCTCTGTTCAACAAATACTTACTGAGCACCTACTGTGTGTCAGGCCCTGTACAAGGCCCTGGGGGCACCAGACCCAGGCCTTGCCCTCTCAGGCCAGCTTCCAGAAGTGCAGGCATGCATCCTGGTGGGGCTAGAGGGGGTGGCAGCCTCTCTGAGGGCTCTTGTCCGAGTGGCTTCAACTTCCCTGTGAAGTGGAAACAATAGCCTTGCCTGTCGCAGGAAGCCTGATGCGCAGGGTGAGTACGCTCGCTCTGCAGGGACACCCGTGGCTGTCATTCCTATCATGGCCTCCTCTCCAAAGAGCACTTGGCCCCACATGTACAGGTCCCCTGATCCCTTCAGGAGACATCCCCAGGGCCCAGGGCAGTCTGATCCTGCCCTAGCCAGTTTTGCTCAGTGGATAGAGGGTTGGCCTGCAGACCAAAGGGTCCCGGGTTCGATTCCAGTCAAGGGCACATACCTGGGTTGCAGGTTCCTCCCTGGCCTGGGTCCTGGTCGGGTCTCATGCAGGAGGCAACCAATTGATGTGTTTCTCTCACATCAATGTTTCTCTCTGTCTCTTCCTCTCTCTTCCACTCTCCCTAAAAATCAATGGAAAAATATTCTCGGGTAAGGATTTAAAAATAAAATGAATAATAATAATGATAATTTTTTAAAAAATGAGTCCAATCCTGGCTCCAGTAGGTACTGCTGGGAGCCAAAGCACCCACTTCCCTTCTCTGAGCCTCAGTTTCTTTATCTGCAAAATGGGAATAATGATAGAACCTCCACTGGGAGGGATGTCATAAGGAAAAGAAACAATAAAGCATGAAAAACTCATAGGACAGTGAATGTACTTGGAATTTGGAAAATATTAGCAGGTCATTACATTTAAAAAGTGACACATGACCATGCTTGGAAATCTGTGAAATATGAAAGTATGAAGGAAGGTAGGTACCAAATATTGCTTACAAAGGGATATTGAAAAGCAAAACCATATGCTAAGGAAGCTGACCAGTATGCTAAAGACAGTGTGGTCCATGTCTTACAAAGAGTGGTTGGAAAGGAAAAAAAAACAATAATAACTATTATTATTATTATTATCAACATTTGCTGGGCACTCACTAAATACCAGTACTTTTAAGTACTTGACAAGGATTTTCTCATCCAACACACGGAGGTAGCTGCTATAATTATTCCCATTTCTCAGAAGAGGAAACTGAGCTACAGAAAAGTGACCTCAATGGCGGCTGTAACGAGGGGTTTATTTTCTTTCTTTTTAAAATATATGTTTATTGATTCCAGAGAGGAAGGGAGAGGGAGATAGAAACATCAATGATGAGAGAGAATCATTGATCGGCTGCGTCCTGCACGCCCCCTACTGCAACCTAGGTATGTGCCCTTGACCAAAATCGAACCTGGGACCCTTCAGTCCTCAGGCTGAAGCTCTATCCACTGAGCCAAACGGGCTACAGCAAGGCGTTTATTTTCTCACATAAAAGACTACAGAGATAGGTGTGTGTCTGTGGGCCTTGGCTCAGCAGTTCAAAGATGAGAGGCCTGAGGTGCCCCCTGTTCTCATGATCACAAAATGGCTGCTGCAGCCCTGCCATCACCGCCGAGGAAGGAAGGAGAAAGGGCAAGCTTCATCGACATCCCCATGTCACACACAGTGAGCAACGAGCAGAGCTGAGACTCAACCCGGCGACCTGACTCCGGGGCAAGGCCGTAACCACCGTCCAGGACAGCCTCCTGGCTGGGGCTGCTGCGGACAAAGGACCTGTGCCTGAGGAGGCCCCGTGCACTGCCTGCCAACTCCCAGAGGCTGTTTCGGCGGGTAGGAGGGCAGCTTTTGCTTGCTGTGGAGGAACTAGGCATGAGGTGTGCAGACATGGACTCTGTGGTCCCTTCCGGCCCATCTCAGCAGCCTGGTGGTTGGACTGGGAGCTTCTCGAGGGCAGAGACCTTGTCCTCGTCTTCCTTGTCTCCAAGGCCAGCTCTGGGGCCTGCACACAGTGGGTGCCCAGCCAGTGAGTGAACAACGGGGTGGATAGAGGCAGGATGGCATGAACAGGCTGTGAAGGACAACAAGGCCTCAGACTCGCCTACCTCCTCTGGGTGCCACGAAGAAGCCTCTGTGTCCCAGCTAAGTAGCATCTGGGGACCTCCAGCCCCTATCAACCGGGCAGAGCCAACAGGCCAGGGCAGCCCAGACCTCCAAACCCTGGGGCCCAGTCAAGGTGTGGGAAGAGACGCTAAGGCCCAGCCACAAATGCTCCCACCAAAGTCACATGAGCAAGTGGGTCATGTTCTCAGACCTGAAAGCCAGAGCCAGAGGGACCCACTGCAGGCAGCTGGCCCATTCAAGGCCCTTCTTCCCTCCCACCTGTCCCAGCCAGGGCCTCAGACTCCCTGGGCCGCCCTGCCTCCAGCCTGTATGCCGTCCACACTGCAAGATGCCTCTCCGATAGCACCTTTATCATCACTGCAGTCCTGGTCCCAAAGCCGCCAACAGCACCAAGGATAAAGGGGTGATGGCTCCCACTCTCTGAGAGCCCCTCTTTGCTCCCACGCTGAGCACTGGGTCATGCACATGTACATATGACAATTCATAGCAAGTCTGCGAGATATGTTCCAACATTCACCCGCACATGTACATGTGACTATTGACAGTTCATAGCAAGTCTGCGAGATATGTTCCAACATTCACCCCGTCTTATAGCAAAGGATACTGAGGCCCAGGGAGAGTAAGGAAAGCCCTCTAAGCCAGTGCCCTTCCCCTCTCTCCCTTCCTTGGCTCTCTACAGCCGGAGAGGAGACCCTCAGACACTGTACTTCATATCCATGTGCCCTGTGCAAGCCCAATTCTGAACAGGTGTCAGGCAATGTGTTAAACTGGGCTGAATAAAGACTTAATTTGAGACTCGTTTACCCCTCCCACCTATACCTGTGCCTACCCCTCCCCTCCTCTGTGCAGAGGCAGACTTTGGGCAATCAGGGAAGACAGACTCACTGGGAGACCACTTACATGAGCTGCAGTTAGAATAGAATGAAGGGGACATTTGCTGCTCCAAATGTCCAATAAGTCACAAGTTGCATTTATTCTGGAGCCTTCTGGACACTCCAGACTCTCGGATCATCGTGCATTTATTTTAATTATGCAAATATTGATTGCAAACCCACAATGTGCCAGACTGGACCTGGAGCGTGGGGGCACGGAGCAAAGGCAAGTCGTGCCCTGAAACCTCAGCCCAGCCATGGCAGCTTCTGGTCCCTGGGAACAGCAGTTCAAGGTGAATTAGTTCAGGTGGCAGCTACCGAGAGCTTGCAGCGTGCCAGCCTTGTCTGAGCACCGAGGAGACGCCAAGGAGGAGCCATCAGGTCTCTGTCTTTGAGACGCTGCTGTTCCCCGAGCAAGCCGGCATGGCCACCATAATCAGGCCACACCGAAGATGTGAGCCAGAGTCACAGGTTTCTTCTCTGTGGAATTTCAAGGAGAAAAGCCTCACATCCTTGCTCTGCAGCTGGTCGGGAGGTCCTCTTGTTCCCCACAGCTCTTGTGTGTGGGTGCAAAGAGCCACTGGCCCACTGTGCTGTCCATCTACCCCACCTCGCCCCTCAGCAGCCGGGCCAGCGGGCTAACATGGACCAGAGCTGAAAGAGCTGCAGGACTCGGTCTGAGGAGTGCTCAGCGAAGCCCAAAGTCAAGAGGGGAAACCAAAAGAGAATTTGAAGTCTCTGGCACTTGTAGCAAACTTCACACACAGCCTAATCTGGGCAGATTAGCATACATCATCACACTAAATGCCTATTTACCGCAGATCCTGATGCAGCACGTTCCCATTTCAACTAAAATGGCAAGGAATGCTAAGAGGTAAAAAAACAAACAAAAAACAAAACCCACAAACAAACAAAAAAACCTCTAAAGAGACAAAGCAGTATTCAGAACTAGACTCAGATGTGACGTCAGTGCTGGAATTATCAGACAGGGAATTTAAAGTAACTATGATTAATATGTTAAGGGCCCTAATTGAAAAAGCGGGCAACATGCAAGAACAGATGGGTAATGTAAGCAGAGAGATGGAAACTCGAAGAAAAAATGCAGGGAAACGCTAGAAACAAAAAACACTGTAACAGAAATGAAAAGTGCCTTTGACGGGCTGATCAATAGACCAGACACAGCTGAGAGAAGAACCAGTGAGCCTGAGGATATGTCAATGGAAAAGTCCCAAACTGAAGTGCGAAGAGAAAAGAGATTGAAAGAAACAAGAGGGTAGCCCATAACTGTGGACAGTGTCCAGGTGTGACACACATGGGATTGGATTACCAGAAGGAGAAGAAAACGAGACAGAGCAGGAGAAATATTTGAAGTACTAATGGCCAAGAACTTACAAAAAGTAATGAGCCCTGGCCAGTTTGGCTCAGTAGATAGAGCGTCGGCCTGCGGACTGAAGGGTCCCAGTTCGATTCTGGTCAAGGGCACATGCTGGGTTACGGGCTTGATCCCCAGTGGGGGGAGTGCAGGAGAAAGCCAATCAATGATTCTCTCTTATCATTGATGTTTCTCTCTCTCTTCCTTCCTCTCTGAAATCAATAAAAATATTTTAAAATAAACGTAATAATGATAGGCAGCAAACCACACATCCAGGAATCTCAGAGAACACCAAGCAGGATAAGGAATAATACATTTTGCCCAACCAACATGGCTCAGTGGTTGAGTGCGACCTATGAACCAGGAGGTCATGGTTCAATTCCCAGTCAGGGCACATGTCTGGGTTGCGGGCTCGGTCCCCTGTGGGGGACGTGCAGGAGGCAGCCGATCAATGCTTCTCTCTCATCATTGATGTTTCTCTCTCTCTCTCTCCCTTCCTCTCTGAAATCAATAAAAATATTTTAAAATAAACGTAATAATGATATTCAAACTGCAGAAAATAAAAGGAAACAGATACAGGTGGCATTTACCCTTCATTTTTATTTTTTTGGGGGGGTGTTGGGGGAAGAGGAGGAGGGGAGGTAAGAAGAAAGGAAGTGGGGAGATGGGGGAAGCACAGGCATGCTCCTGGGAGGAGGGCATTTAAATCGCAATGGATTTAAAAGTTCATGTCGACAAGGTCTACTTGCTAGAGAGTCAGCCAATCAATAGCAGCAGTGAGGCTGATGACAGATTCAAAACGAGGGGTTTGGCAATGACAGTTTCCCATGAGCCTCAGCAGCCAGGTTATTTCTAAATCAGCTGCACGGTATGCGTACGATCCCAGTTCAGACAAAGCAGCAGTTGTAAATGACCACAGTATTTGAACTGCTTACCTGGTTAACACTTGAAAATAAAAAATAATTCCAAAGACTCAGAGAGAATCATTACAAAGTTGAATTGTTAAGTAACCACCCCCTCCCTGAGCAAGCCCCTGTTCTGGAAGGCAAGCTCCCCTCCTGGAGAAGTGGCTGTGCCCCATCCCCCCGGCCCTGAGCACAGTGCCTTGACTATGGCCGGTGCTCCAGCAACACGAGTTGTGGGTTTAACTGCACAACGGCATCTAACGAAGCACGGAATGCAGTAATGGACAGAGTAATGAACTTCTGGGTGCGATCTGGCTGGAGCAGATGCCTGCATGCAGGCCTGAATTCAAATACCAGCCCAGAGTTAGAACATCCCTCCTCGGGAATGTGAACAGTGACCACATACATGCACAGAAATGAGTGAAGCTAGTAACAAGCTGACATGTTGCAGGTCTTCAATGGGTTAGAGTTCGGTACAGATTACAGACCAACGGCTCCCATGAATATACATGCAAAAATTCTAAATAAAAATATTAGTGAACTAATCCAATGCTATATGAAAAGGACAGGTAATACTTTACGACCAAATGAGGTTTATTCTAGGAATGCCAGGCTGATTTAACATTTGGGAAACCAAAATATAACCTCTATTATTAAAATAAAAAAGGAGCTACATTGTGTGATGATCTCTGTAGATGCAGAAAAAGCACTCGAAAACTGCAACACCCATTTATGATAAAACTGTGGCAAACTAGAAGCAGAAGGGAACTCCCTCATCTGACCCTAGGTATGTACAACAAATGCAGAACAAACACAATTAATGGTGAATTATTGAAAGTGTTCCCTCTGATAAGACCAGGATGCCCACTCGTAACCACTATTATTAAAATAAAAAAGGAGCTACATCGTGTGATGATCTCTGTAGATGCAGAAAAAGCACTTGAAAACTGCAACACCCATTTATGATAAGACTGTGGCAAACTAGAAGCAGAAGGGAACTCCCTCATCAAAGGGAGCATAAACGGGAGCATATAGAAACCTTGAGTGCACGGTATTTTTTTTTAAAAAAATTTAAAGGTTTTAAAAACATTTACTGTTTTTTATTGGAATTTGAGTCAAACAGCTGTGGAACCCTAGACCCCAGCCTAACAGAATTGGAAACCACTGCTGTGGTCCAGTTCTCAAGGAGGGGAACTGACAGGAAGAGATGGGACCTATCAAGTCACAGAGGTTAGCCGTCCGAATAGGGAACAAAAGCCAGGCCTCTGGGCCCCCCAGGTGACTGTTCTCTCCCCTTGACTCAAGGGAAGGCAGGGCTGGGGAAGAACCTTCCCACGTGTGCCCTCAGATGACCTAGGGCAGCGGTTCTCAACCTGTGGGTCGCGACCCCTTTGGGGGTCGAACGACCCTTTCACAGGGGTCACCTAAGACCATCGGAAAACACATATATAATTACATATTGTTTTTGTGATTAATCACTATGCTTTAATTATGTTCAATTTGTAACAATGAAAATACATCCTGCATATCAGATATTTACATGACGATTCATAACAGTAGCAAAATTACAGTTATGAAGTAGCAACAAAAATAATTTTATGGTTGGGGGTCACCACAACATGAGGAACTGTATTAAAGGGTCGCGGCATTAAGAA
>NW_005371476.1:150609-212355 GCF_000412655.1 Myotis brandtii
GAGCTGGACCTGGGGCCAGTGTGTCCTGGGGGGACCAGAAGAGCCCAGGAGAAGCGAGAGGGTCAGTGGTGAGGCCGACATTTTTTTGCAGATCACGCAGTCTGTCCTTGTGCTCACAATGGAGCAGGACAAGCCCCCAAAAGCAGCCAGAAGCCCTGAACTCAATTATTACCATCAGCTGCCATTTTCTAAGTGCTCACGATGAGCCAGGCATCAAGTACGTTATAGGCAGGTCACTGAATCCTACCTCAGCCCTCTGATCAGGGAGGTAGTTATTATGCCCATCCTGCAGATAAGCAAATGGAGGCCCAGAGCATCAATAACTTGCCTCAGGTCACATAGCTGTTGAGGGGTGAAGACAGGACTCAAACCCAAGCCTGCATGTCCGAACGTTTATTCCTCCCACTCTGCTGCCCAGGTGGGCTGGACCGGCTATGTCCCTCCATAACCAAGCTAGGTGTCCCTTGCACAGGAAAAGTGGGCAGACTGAGGCCTGAGCCCTGGCTACAGAGTCCTGGCATGACGCTGGCAAGAACCTCTTCAAAGCTAAAATGGGTCTCAAGAGTCGTGGGCCCTCAGAGGAAAGCAAAACATGGTCGACTCGTGCTGTCGGTGGTAGCTGTGTTCCACCAAGTCCTTGTGAACCTGAATCTGGACCATCATCGCTCCGCGGGAAACACACGGTGAGCTCCTTCCAGCTGTGGGCGCAACATTTTCATCAACCAATCGGTACAGAGCAATGACATTGCTTACCTGCGCTTGTACTTACAGGCACCCTGTTGAATGCGTGTTGTCCATTCATTGACACTGAATTCATGGCAAGGGCGAGACGACTGCTGGCAGAACAGAGCTTAGCTAACACGTGCATCTCCCCCTCAGGCCTGTCACAGCCTTCTTGCGCTTAGGGACAGCGACAGCGCTGTGCTGGGGCCATTTTCAACAGCAAAGTCAGCAACAGAAAGTGTAAAAACGCCGAAAGCGAGGCTCTGGACGACGAGGTCACCTGCGTACAGCGTGAGCGCGGAAACCAGAAGGCAGGGAGGGTTGTCTCGCTCACCTCCGGAGGATCACGCGCATCAGGCAACTCAAATGTGCTTTGAATGTCCGCAAAGGTGCGGGGAGTATTGGTTTCGGGGTGCAGGCGGATTTGCATGTGCGGGAGGTAATGCCTGGCTGAGGCCCCGTGAAGTCTTCACCTGCAGGAGACAACCTCTCTCATTCCGCTTGCAGCCCGTCTGCCCTGGAGGAGGCCTCCATCTCCTCCCCCTGCCCTCACAGCCCCTCCATCCCCTCCCCCTGCCCTCACAGCCTGTGGGCCCCTCTCCCAGGAGGAAAACTCCGCCCAGAGAAGCCGTGCTGCCCCAGCACACCCTCCCAGGCTCGCAGCTGCCACCAGAGCCAATATGGCAGCAGAACACGTGACTCGGGGCAGCCGGATTTCCGGTCCTGGGGGCCACGTGGTGGAAGCGAAGGGAGTCGAAAGCTTTGTTAAGGTTAGTCACTGCCTTCGCTGCTAATGGTTCCCCACAGATGAAAACGTCGGAAGAAAATGGGTATTAGCAGAGAAAAGACTTAAAGTGAATGCGCCAGGCACGGGGGAGCCTGCAAGAGATGTGTTGTGTTCAGGCCCTTTAAGAAGACAGGTTTTGATAGAAGTGCCCCGTCCATTAAACCGAGACCTGGGGTGATAGTTTCTTGATGCCCCATCTCACCAGATGGTTTATGAGATACTGGTTACTCGCTGTTTGTTACCATTGAGGACCCTTCGCCACATTGTTCACATTTCCATTGTTTGCTTACTCATTTGAAGTCCATTTGAAATGTGTAAGCTGATGCTTCAGCCGTTGTAGTGTGTGATAAGCAGCAGCCACTCAGAAATATGTGTGCATTACTAAGTGTAGTGAAGTGGGCTTGGTCTTAGGTGTTGGCATAACTCAAGATTTCTATTTAAAAGCTGGAGGGGAAAAAAAGAAAAAGAAAAACTGGAGGAACATAAGAGAGTTGAACTGAAGTTCCAAGTTGGCAGCCCTCCTCACGTTAGTCTAAGTCAGTGGTTCTCAACCTTCTGGCCCTTTAAATACAGTTCCTCATGTTGTGACCCAACCATAAAATTATTTTCGTTGCTACTTCATAGCTGTAATGTTGTTACTGTTATGAATCGTCATGTAAATATCTGATATGCAGGATGGTCTTAGACGACCCCTGTGAAAGGGTCGTTCGACCGCCAAAGGGGTCGCGACCCACAGGTTGAGAACTGCTGGTCTAAGTCAAGAGCACGTAGCATTAACTTTTTAGAGCCGTTTCTCCGTCCTGTCAGCTACTTCACTTCCTGTCAATCTCCTTCTGCTCTCGATGGAAGCCCCAAAGTGCAGCACAGAACTTGGCACAAAACTGGCCCCACCCACTTAGCTTCTAACTCTGAACCCTCATTTGTAAGAGGAGGTGAATAGTCCCGTCTGCCTCCCAAGGTGTGGAGAGCCCCCCCCCCCCCCCCCCCCCCCCCCAAGATGCCTGGAAAGGGCCAGAACTCCCTGGTAGATGCTTCCTCACAAAGGCCCGCAAGGATTTCCATTGTTTCAGTGGTTCCTTTTCACTTCCCTTTCCACCCCACACGAGACGCAGACCCGGGGCCAGCACTCTCTGCGGAATTGAGTGTCACTTTCTGGCCATTAATCTCTAAGAGTCTATCAGGACCATTTGCATTAGCCCCTCTTACAAAACCCCAGCTGGGCCCTCGTGGGCCAGAAGTGGGGCTCAGGAAGCTGCACGCTGGAGCCAGCTGGAAGCGGAGTCCATGGTGTCCCCATGCCCTCTTGGACCGGGCCCTGCAATGTGCCATCTGTGCCCCAGCCAACCCTACCATGGGGCTGTAGGACATCACGGATGGTCACCGTTTGAGAGGGACAAGTGCCTCCTATCTCGTGATAGGCCAGGGGTACTGATGGAGGCACATTGGCTAGAAAACTCCCTGCCCCTGGCCCAAGCTCTGAAGTGGGTTTGAAACAGCACAGCTGGGCCCTGGACTAGTGAACTTGGGCAGCTGGCAGCGACCGAGTGTGCATGTGCGGTGGAGCGTGGGAGGTGGGGCAAGAACTCGGAAGACAGACTGGGCACCTGCCCCGCCCCCTGCCTCCCAAACACACAGACTGTCCTTTCCGTGATGACCATGCAGCTTTCCTAATGGAACACAATCGCTGAACTTGGTACATTTCAAGCACTTTAGCCTTCCAGGACACCAGACTGCTGATGAAAACCATCTTCCGTGGGCGCCATGTTAATGAGAGGCCAAATTTCATACGCTTGCAAACTTTCCCCCCCTGCCTCCTGCTGTATTACACCCCGCCTTCCCCCTCAATAAAAGGTTGCATCAGAGAGAGAGAGAGAGAGAGAGAGAGATCTCCATAATTTATAGTATGGGCATTTCACTAGGGACAAGCGCTAATCTGTACTTACCGATACATTTAAGAAAATGCATCCTCCCGCAAGCCTGCACCATTTATGACTCTTGGCACAAACCGCAATGCTCAGTCTTCAATTAAGGGACACCTTAGGGTTCATTATCACACAATCGCTCCCTGAGAACCATGCCAAATGCTGTTTTGGCACAGAGCTTGGAAGATGAATTAGAAGGAAGTCTTCTCCGTAATGCCCTCTCCCTAATTCCCACCCCCATCATCAGCGTTTATGCCCTCCTCTGGCTCAACCCCCTCCTTCTTCTCAAGTGGCTTTTACTATTCAATTTCTCAACGTCAAACTCGATTCTCTAGAGGTGTAGTTAAAGACGCCCTATCTCCTTTTTGTTTTCCGGCTCTCACAGGCCTCAGAATGGCTGCAGATGGGCTGCTCTCCACACCCCTTTTGGGCCTAAAGGAGCCACAGATGCTTTCCCCCCTCCTCTTAGAGCTTGGGGTCGAGAAAAGAAAAAGAACCAGAATTGGAAACACACACACGAGTATGAGCCATAAGGAGGACCCACACGAGCGCATCTAAATGAAGGGATGACGCACGCATGCGGCCAGCGGCAGAGGCAGGCGTGTTCAAATATTAAAGCAGGGAGCTGGGTCCAAAGCCAGTTGCTTCCATCAACAGGGAAGGAAGGAGGGAAAAAAGAGCTGAAGGCCGATCTTTATTCCTCAATATCCTAGTCCAGGACCCACATTGTCACAATGTGTCCTGAAACCGCAGGCCCCTCCAGAATTTAAACCGTGGGTAAGGACACCCCCTTTTTGTTTCCTTATTGAAAAAACAGAATGAGCACCATCCCAGCTCTCCCAGCACCGTGGCCCGCAGCAGGCCGGGGCTGAGAACAAATGCCACCCAGGACACAGCCAGAGGCCGAGCGGGTCACAGGCAGCTGCAGCCAAAGCAGGTACCTGGCCACCGTGGAAGGCAGCAGCCAACCCACCAGGCCAAGACCAGTTTGGTCCTAACTTATTTACTTTTTATTTTATTTTTTAAAAAGAATATATTTTATTGATTTTTTACGGAGAGGAAGGGAGAGGGATAGAGAGTTTGAAACATCGATGAGAGAGAAACATCGATGAGCTGCCTCCTGCACACCCCCTACTGGGGATGTGCCCGCAACCAAGGTACATGCCCTTGACTGGAATCAAACCCGGGACCCTTCAGCCCGTAGGCCGACGTTCTATCCACTGAGCCAAACTGGTCAGGGCCTAATTTATTTACTTTTTAAATAGGAAACACTTCATGCGTCTGCACGACACCCTTGCGCAGGGGCCATGCTAATCTCCGTATTTCTCGTTCCAATTTTAGTGCATGAGCTGCCCAAGCGAGCAGCCCTTTTCTCAGGGTGCTGGGGGAGCGTGCTGAGGGGTGCTGGGGGAACATGCCGAGGGGTGCTGGGGGAGCGTGCTGAGGGGTGCTGGGAGAGCGTGCTGAGGGGTGCGGTACTGAGGGGTGCTGGGGGAGCGTGCTGAGGGGTGCTGGGAGAGCGTGCTGAGGGGTGCGGTACTGAGGGGTGCTGGGGGAGCGTGCTGAGGGGTGCTGGGAGAGCGTGCTGAGGGGTGCGGTACTGAGGGGTGCTGGGGGAGCGTGCTGAGGGGTGCTGGGAGAGCGTGCTGAGGGGTGCGGTACTGAGGGGTGCTGGGGGAGCGTGCTGAGGGGTGCTGGGAGAGCGTGCTGAGGGGTGCGGTACTGAGGGGTGCTGGGGGAGCGTGCTGAGGGGTGCTGGGAGAGCGTGCTGAGGGGTGCGGTACTGAGGGGTGCTGGGGGAGCGTGCTGAGGGGTGCTGGGAGAGCGTGCTGAGGGGTGCGGTACTGAGGGGTGCTGGGGGAGCGTGCTGAGGGGTGCTGGGAGAGCGTGCTGAGGGGTGCGGTACTGAGGGGTGCTGGGGGAGCGTGCTGAGGGGTGCTGGGAGAGCGTGCTGAGGGGTGCGGTACTGAGGGGTGCTGGGGGAGCGTGCTGAGGGGTGCTGGGAGAGCGTGCTGAGGGGTGCGGTACTGAGGGGTGCTGGGGGAGCGTGCTGAGGGGTGCTGGGAGAGCGTGCTGAGGGGTGCGGTACTGAGGGGTGCTGGGGGAGCGTGCTGAGGGGTGCTGGGAGAGCGTGCTGAGGGGTGCGGTACTGAGGGGTGCTGGGGGAGCGTGCTGAGGGGTGCTGGGAGAGCGTGCTGAGGGGTGCGGTACTGAGGGGTGCTGGGGGAGCGTGCTGAGGGGTGCTGGGAGAGCGTGCTGAGGGGTGCGGTACTGAGGGGTGCTGGGGGAGCGTGCTGAGGGGTGCTGGGAGAGCGTGCTGAGGGGTGCGGTACTGAGGGGTGCTGGGGGAGCGTGCTGAGGGGTGCTGGGAGAGCGTGCTGAGGGGTGCGGTACTGAGGGGTGCTGGGGGAGCGTGCTGAGGGGTGCTGGGAGAGCGTGCTGAGGGGTGCGGTACTGAGGGGTGCTGGGGGAGCGTGCTGAGGGGTGCTGGGAGAGCGTGCTGAGGGGTGCGGTACTGAGGGGTGCTGGGGGAGCGTGCTGAGGGGTGCTGGGAGAGCGTGCTGAGGGGTGCGGTACTGAGGGGTGCTGGGGGAGCGTGCTGAGGGGTGCTGGGAGAGCGTGCTGAGGGGTGCGGTACTGAGGGGTGCTGGGGGAGCGTGCTGAGGGGTGCTGGGAGAGCGTGCTGAGGGGTGCGGTACTGAGGGGTGCTGGGGGAGCGTGCTGAGGGGTGCTGGGAGAGCGTGCTGAGGGGTGCGGTACTGAGGGGTGCTGGGGGAGCGTGCTGAGGGGTGCTGGGAGAGCGTGCTGAGGGGTGCGGTACTGAGGGGTGCTGGGGGAGCGTGCTGAGGGGTGCTGGGAGAGCGTGCTGAGGGGTGCGGTACTGAGGGGTGCTGGGGGAGCGTGCTGAGGGGTGCTGGGAGAGCGTGCTGAGGGGTGCGGTACTGAGGGGTGCTGGGGGAGCGTGCTGAGGGGTGCTGGGAGAGCGTGCTGAGGGGTGCGGTACTGAGGGGTGCTGGGGGAGCGTGCTGAGGGGTGCTGGGAGAGCGTGCTGAGGGGTGCGGTACTGAGGGGTGCTGGGGGAGCGTGCTGAGGGGTGCTGGGAGAGCGTGCTGAGGGGTGCGGTACTGAGGGGTGCTGGGGGAGCGTGCTGAGGGGTGCTGGGAGAGCGTGCTGAGGGGTGCGGTACTGAGGGGTGCTGGGGGAGCGTGCTGAGGGGTGCTGGGAGAGCGTGCTGAGGGGTGCGGTACTGAGGGGTGCTGGGGGAGCGTGCTGAGGGGTGCTGGGAGAGCGTGCTGAGGGGTGCGGTACTGAGGGGTGCTGGGGGAGCGTGCTGAGGGGTGCTGGGAGAGCGTGCTGAGGGGTGCGGTACTGAGGGGTGCTGGGGGAGCGTGCTGAGGGGTGCTGGGAGAGCGTGCTGAGGGGTGCGGTACTGAGGGGTGCTGGGGGAGCGTGCTGAGGGGTGCTGGGAGAGCGTGCTGAGGGGTGCGGTACTGAGGGGTGCTGGGGGAGCGTGCTGAGGGGTGCTGGGAGAGCGTGCTGAGGGGTGCGGTACTGAGGGGTGCTGGGGGAGCGTGCTGAGGGGTGCTGGGAGAGCGTGCTGAGGGGTGCGGTACTGAGGGGTGCTGGGGGAGCGTGCTGAGGGGTGCTGGGAGAGCGTGCTGAGGGGTGCGGTACTGAGGGGTGCTGGGGGAGCGTGCTGAGGGGTGCTGGGAGAGCGTGCTGAGGGGTGCGGTACTGAGGGGTGCTGGGGGAGCGTGCTGAGGGGTGCTGGGAGAGCGTGCTGAGGGGTGCGGTACTGAGGGGTGCTGGGGGAGCACGCTGAGGGGTGAGGGGTGCGGTATTGAGGGGTGAAGGGCGTGGTGCTGACTCAGTTACTGGAAAGTGTGCTTACCCAGCGCAGAGCTGACCACGCCTCTTTACCGAGACTCCCTTAAATGAATCTTCCAGCTGCCGCCCAATGACAGCGCCTCTGGGAGGAGCCGCGATTGATTTCTGTGTTGCACCCACGGGCAAGAGATGCTTAGATGTGACAGGTAAGAAAGAGGGAGGGGCTGACGGTGACCCACGCTCTCAAGGCAAACTGTCAAATTCTACAAAATCATTAGAAGGAGCTTAACGAAGGAAATAGCTGGGACTCTAGGTTGTGCACCAAGTGGGGCTGACGTAGAGCAAGGGGATCGGCTATGAACTCTTGCTTTGATTCCAGCGGGCAGCGGGCAGAGGGTGGAGGGTGGGACAAGCGAATGGAAGGCAAACAGACTCAAAATATTTCACCCACAAGATGTCTTGTGGAAATTTTATTACATAGAGTGTAAAATGTATTGTCAGTCAAATAAAAAGAACACTTTTCTTTTTAAAAACATGCATAACATTCTCCAAATATTTATTTTTAATAGTTAGACATTTCAAGCATTATAAAGAAAGTAAGGAGAAAAAACCGAAAGGTTAACTTCAGTACATTTCAAACGGAATGTCCCCCAGGTCAATTAAAAATGCAAGAAAAAATAGCTTTAATTCCGTTTTTCTTTCCTTTAAAAATACATGTTATCTGTACAAGACACACTACAGTAAACACTGGAAATCATAATATCCCTTTTATTAAATCAAAATCATTTAATTCATATTGTGGTTAATACTAGATTTATTTATTCATCTAGTTAATTTGACAAATATTAAAAAATATTTAAAAGAAAAAAGCAAAAAATGCCTCAGAATTAAAAAATAGTTACTACATTTTTATGCGGTTTAATGTTCCACAGTGTTTGTTAAAAGTTATATCAACTTCCTCTTAATATTAAAAATAATAGCATTTATATTTCTGAGAGAATAGAGAAAGGTTTTTCGTTTTGTTTTTAAAACAAGCTTGGAGGTCTTAGATACACAATTGCAACTGGTAATGAGACATGAAAAAAAAGTATGCTAGACACATGAAAACATTTTTATATTACCCTTTAGAACTCTAGAAATTATACAAACCCTACAAATGCCCTTCCCGATCCCTTTGGACAGCAGTACAATTCTCTGTCTCAATTCAGAATTCACATAATTACAATACAGAATAGTTCAGTTTTTAAAAAAAATGCAAAACCAGACAGCCAAGATACAAGAAATTAGAAGTAAAACATTTAATGAATTTACACATTTAAATACTGTTTAAAAATTTTTAAAAATAATTTGTTACACATCTCCTAAGACTTCCAAGCCACTCTGTTGCAACAGAAACAACTGTAAATAAAAAGACACGAAACAAAACAATACAAAACGAAATGAACAAGAACACACCAGTTGAAATGTCACTGCTATGAGGCACATTCTGGTGCCTGGATTTGCAGATATTGCTCCAAAAAAATTCCCAGAGCTTCCACATTTGAAATAAAAGTAACTGAACAAGAATAATCAACAATCTTTAGTAACTAATTTCCCGATTTTTAGAAAAATTCTGTTAATCTAAATATAGTGTTTCACAGAACAAAGGTTCTTCATCAAAAGGTTTGAAAATCTAAAAACCTCTGTTACAAATAGGCTTTCGCTCACAATGATTTCGGGGAGGGGGTCACAGGTCGCTGTCCTACTGCTCCTGTGGAAGGAAGGGAGAGAAGTCAGCCTGTGGCCAGCGCTCAAGGGCTTGCTGGTGGGAGGTGGCAGGTCACTCTCTCTCCTCGGCTCCATCGCAGCCGCTGACACACAGGAAGCAGCCAGTGTCTCAGCACCTCCCCGCCTCCCCGCCAGGGTCTCTGGCCCAGACAGAACCTCCCTTGAAGGAGGTCCCGGGCATCTCTTTCTGTGGGGGACACTGGGAAGGGGAGAGCGGAGTGAGCTCGCGATACTTCTTGGTCACCCACCAGCCTGGACACCTGTTCCCACTGTGCCAGGCACAAAAGGGCCAATTTGGTAGTGAGATGGCCAGTCAACGTTAGGCCCGGGCTTCTGGTAACTGCCATGCCGTCCAGGGGGATCCGAGCGGCATCAGGTCACCTGAAACGCCCTGCGGGAGCTCTTGGCCCTCTTCCCTCCGTTAGTAAGAAATCCGTTTTTGGCCTCTGACTGGACAGAGCCCTCCAGGTTTCTGTGCAGGATGAAGAGCTGGCACTCTGCCCTGCCCAGCCTTCCGAGGGTGTGGACTGGCCCTGCCCCCGCCCCCTCACTGCTGACAGAGGCAAGGGCAACAGCCTGGCCCCAGCACCCCCAAGAACAGCAGTGGGCGTGAGCTCCACGCCCTACTTGCAGTGCCAAGCTTGCCCAGAATCATTCGAGCCTGGTGCTCTCATTCACAGTTGGGGAAACTGAGGCCACTCAGCGCTGTGGTCTGGGGCCTGGATCTGAGGGAGGATCAGGTACTGTCTTGGAGGGACTGCCCAACCCATTCCTCTCCCACTTGGCCCACACTTACTCTCTCTGGGGCAAGAAGGGGCTGGGCGGGCCGCTGGGCTCTGAGCAGATGGCGGCCACGTCACGCCCCCCACCGCCCCCCGAGCCGGTGTTCTTGCCCCAGGAGCAGGCACAGACGCCTGGGAGAAAGGGCTGGAGGCAGGGCTGGTCTGGGAGGTCCCAGCAGTGCTGGCACTGGCTACACACCTGGCTGTGGGCCTGAGCTTGCCCTAACGTCTGGCCGTAGAAAGCAACCTGTTGTCTGTAATACTCCGCCCAGGCCATGGTGTAGTCCGGCGGGGAGCTGGCCTGAGGAGCGGCGCTGGCAGCATGACCTGAGGGACAGAGGGAAACAGCTCATTAGGCGGGGATGTGCTAGGGGATGTGCTAGGGGACGTGAAGGACGCTTGGAGACGCTTCCTGAAGACCTGGGCATCCGCAACTAGTGCCCACTGACGTCGGTGAGGCGGGGCCTGAGTGCTGGCTGCAAAAAACACGGTTAGCTTTTCACTGCCGCTCCTGCTCCATCCCTGCGAGACTTTCCCCGCTGTCTCTTCAGAATCACATTCTCTGCGTAGGTCACCTGACTCGTAGGTCACCTGACTCGTAGGCGCCCAGGGAGAGGGAGAGGGAGGAGGGGTGCCTGGCTTGAGTGTGTGTGTGCAACTGCCCAGGGTATCCCGGCCCCTGTGTCTGGGAGCCTGGATTTGGGAGGTGTGGGGGAGACGGGCGCCTGGATTTGGGAGGTGTGGGGGAGACGGGCACCTGGACCTCAGGTGATGATGGCCTCCCTGGCCCAGTGATGACTCCAACACCAGGTGACTGTTTCTTTGATGGCCTTTGACCTGAGCTCTTCCAAGCAGCCAGTAACACCCTTCAGATGCAGCCACACGACACAGCCCTCCCCCAGCGCCCGGCCACCTGCTCGGCAGCTGTGGGAGACCCACGGAGGACTGAGGACTCGTTTGAAATTATTCGCTGGGGTTTTTGGTTGCTGTTGTTAGTTTTTTCCCTCCTCTTTTTAAAAAGACTGGTTTAGTGTCTTAAGAAAATCAATCATCTCACCACCCACTCCAACTGTAGGCTCCCTTCCCCGAGTCCCACCATGCTCTCCTCTTCACCTGCCCTGACAGAGCCAGAAAGAGCCAGGCGACGGCAAGACAGCCAGGGAACAAGAGATGGCTGGTCTGCGTCCTGGCCACGCAGCTCTAAAAGGGACCAGGACAGCGGTCCCGGGTCCCCCAATGGAGGTGCCATGCCCTTTGGGGTTCAGAAGGGGGAGGAAAGTGGGGGCGGAGGGGAAAGCAAATGGCTACACCACGTCTCCTCCCTGAGACGCAGGGCCAGACGGGGCCAGGAACCATGCGCAGTGACGGCTACAGGCGAGGGGCTCTGGCTGGGGACCTGGTTGTTAGGACGGCCATTGCACTCACTCTGTTTTTTGTAATAGTCTTCCCAGGCCTTGCTGTAGTCGGGCTGGCTGCTCTGCGGCTGGCTCTGCTGGCCTGTGCGAAGAACACAAAAGCAGTCAGGCCCCCAGCCTAGCGACTCCAGGCCCTGCTCTGCGCTGGCTCGCTCGCCCCTGGCCACACATCGCTCTACAGCCGCTCCAGGCCCTGTGACCTGGGAAGAAGGTGGCAGCAGATGGCTGTGGAGGAGATATGTCAACACCCAAGAGGGCCTGTGCTCAGGCCCCAGGTATGTGTGCAACTAAGATCCCCGTGAGGCTGGGCGTGGGCAGACTGATGCCCCTCCAGGGCGACCACCGGGAACACTCCACCCCCTTCAGACGGGTGCTGTGGGTGAGCCGAGCCCGAGGGCCAGAATGACTGTCGTCTAAGCTGCTTCCTGGAGGGGCTTCAAGTGGGACACAGAGTCCAATTGGCGCCGAGCGCACTCTCCGCCTGAGCTGAGCCCTCTGCTCCAAGACTGCCGGCTGCGCCTGCACAAGCAGAGCCGTAGAGCAAACACTCGGGAAACTGTCCGGACACTGAGCTCAAGGTGATGACAAAGATGAGGTCCACAAAGCAAGGGGCTGTGGCCACAACATGCATCCGACACAGGCCAGCCTTTTGCCTTTGGGGCAGGAGCAGGAGAGAGGACGTGTGGGCTCGCTCCCGCCCTCCTCCTCCGTACACAAGCCGGTGCCTTCTCTATGCAGCAGGGGCAGTAAAGACGGGCTAGGGGTAGAGTAGACTCTGCCTGCCCAGGTGCATACAGAGCATAAAATGAACTCAGCAAGCCCTGGCCCGGTGGCTCAGTTAATTGGGATCTTTGTGCCAAGGCCAGGCTGGCTGTGTGTCTACCTAAGGCCTCTCACTGTCTGCAGGGAGAAGAGTCTGCAGCAGCACAGAGGGCCTGCCAGCAGCCATCTCACAGCATCCCTCCTGCTAGTGAACTCACTGAAGACAAAGGGGCCTGGGGCCTGGGTGTGGGCAGGGGACAGAAAAGAGGGGGGAGGGTAAGAGAGGGGAGAAGCCCCCCTCACCCTCCTCTCCCACCAGGGCAGGAAGAAACTCAGACCAGGACACTAGGAGTAAAGGACCTGGTTGGGGGGAAGGCTAGGCGTGAGGAATGTGGGCAAGCAGGGTTTTTCTTTCAAACAGATTTCACTGACCAAAACCAATTCTCAATTCCTAAACCCTCCGAGTAAAGCAACAAAACTCAACACAAGATACAGGCTGGTGCCCGGCCGGCGTGACTCAGTGGTTGAGCGTCAACCTGTGAACAGGAGGTCACGGTTCAATTCCCAGTCAGGGCACATGCCCAGGCTCTGGGCTCAATCCCCAGGGGGGGTGTGTGCAGGAGGCAGCCGGTCAATGATTCTCATCATTGATGTTTCTATCTCTCTCCCTCTCTCCCTTCCTCTCTGACATCAATAAAAATAAATTTAAAAAAAAGAAAAGAAAAAAGAAAAAAGATGCAGGCTGCTGACAGAGGAAGAAACCAGGCATCGGCCCTGTCTTCTTCCTCATCCCGATGCTCCTCCCAACTCCTCCGGGCCTGCCTGGGCGCGGGCAAGCAGCAGGCGGGCCTCTGCAGAACCACAGCCCCATGGCTGATGTCCCCTGGGCAGAAGGACATGTTCCCTTGGGCTTCAGTGTAAAGACATATTCCTGTCCTGCCCTGGACAATGGGACAAATGTGAGGCCACCTCACATCTTGGGGTCGCCCTCCAATGGTCAGAACAGGAGGAAACACAACAGACCAGCTCCAGGGTGAAGTGAGTCCAGTGCAACAGGAATGGTAGGGTCTAGGTCAGTGGTCGGCAAACCGCAGCTCGCGAGCCACATGCGGCTCTTTGGCCCCTTGAGTGTGGCTCTTCCACAAAATACCAGCTCTTCCACAAAATACCGACTCCTGCGCATGGGCCACGAAGTTTCAATCGCACTGTATGTGCGCGCCCGTACGTGGTATTTTGTGGAAGAGCCACACTCAAGGGGCCAAAGAGCCGCATGTGGCTCGCGAGCCACGGTTTGCCGACCACGGGTCTCGGTAGTGTTAGGTGTTCATGTTCAAGTTCTTTAAAACCTTCTATATATTTAATATGTTTCATAAGAAAACACTGCAGAAGAAGAGGAAAAGATATCACCGTGAAATTTCAGAGCTTGCCGTTACTTTAGAAATCAAATCCAAACCCTTCATTTCAGACCACGAGACTGGAGCTCAGAGAAGGGGGAATGTGCCCGAGGCTGCACAGCACGGGCCTCCAGACCCCGTGGTGTCACCTAACTGTGACCATGACTAGGGTCTGGGGCGGCGCTGTCAGGCAGCACTCTGCTCCAGGGGAGGGTGGCACACCAGGCCCCGGGCTCGGTCCCCGTGAGCAAAGCTGTGATGCCTGGTCCTGCAGCCAGGTGTGCAGGGGGGACACGCGCAGCTACACCGAAGACTGCCTTCCAGACAGTCCGGCTTGAGAGGGTCAGAAAGACCCAAGGTCCGGTTTGTGTTCTGTTTTGCAGGCTATGCAAGATGGGCTCCCCCAGCCATAAAACGTAAGAATAACTCCTAACCAAGAGTGGGGCCGGTCTGACCCCCACAGAACTCCTCTCTTACAATCAGCTTTCTCCCAGATGCCACCAAGCAGAGCTCTCTCATGTGTGCTTTCCCAAACGCCCAGGAGACAGAGAGAGCCTTTGAGGCAGCGCTGGAAAGAGGGAGATGGTCACCTTGAGGCCAAGGGAGGGGAGAGGGAAGGGCACCCAGCAAGCAGGGGCTGCTTAGGAGAACGCAGAGCGAGAGGCAGAGCGCAGGCAGGAGGAACCGAGGGGCTCGGCAAACCACGCCTGTGGCCACAGGCTTTCTGACCCAGAGCTCTGAGGACAGAGTGGATGGGAAAGAAAGGTCTGAGAAGGTGGGCCAGCCCTCTCTGCCCCTGCCCGGCTGGAGGCCAGTGCCATCTGCACAGAAGCCTCCTCTGCCGACAGCTCCTGAGGCTCCAGGAGGCTCCCTGACATCCCCGGGAGGGGCATCCTGGGCCTGTGGGCAGAGTTGGAAGGAGAGCATTTCAGGCCCATCCCCCTTGAGCCTTCCACAGGGGTGGGGGGTGCCCAGGCCCACCTCCTCCGGAGAAACTTACTTGGGACTTGCTGTGCGGGCTGCTGCCATGCCTGGTAGGTGCTGCCCCAGCCCTGGGTCAGGAAGGCCGGAGGACCACTGCAGAGAACAAAGAGAGTCACCTTTCCTAGTGCAGATCACACACCCCCTCCGCACCGGGGTCCACCCCCTGTAATCCCGCTGTCTGTCTCTTTGTCACTCACCCCTCCACCCCAGGCAAGCACAACAGTCCCCCCAGCAGTGGCCAGGTGACCACGACCCCAGGCCTTACAGAACCACATGGACGAGTAGGAGCAGGCCACCCACCTCACAGGGGTGCTGTGCGGGTTTCCGTTCACTTTAGCAGCAATGTTTGGGAAGCACCCTGAGCTCCGCGGAGGAAAGGTGCTGAGAGGAAGTGAAAAACGAAGTTAAAGGGCGAACAGAAAGACTTTTGCAAAAACCTCCCCTCAGTCCCAGGAGGGTGAGTGCTCCTCGGGGATGCTGCCCCTGGGAGGCCCTCACCCCAGCACTGGTCAGTGAGCTACAGATGGGCCGGAGGGACCACTGGTAAGAGGTGGGAGGAGCCCTGCCCACAGGACGTGCCCTACCAGCAGCTGGAAAGGAGGGCCTGTGGGAGGCAGGGAGGGAGCTTGCGGTCGGGGTGGACGTTAGAGACTCACTTTTGATGAGGTGCGGCAGGGGGCTGGCTGAAGGGGCTCTGTCCGAAGGCTCCAGGTGCTCCCAGACTGGTACCCTGTCATGGCAGAGGGAACGCTCACTTCCTGCTGGGCGCATCTCTGCCCTCTGCCCAGGCCCCCCAAGGCAGACCACAGCTTTTGGGGAGACAGAGCCGAGTGAAGGAATGATATCCTATGGCACTCACACTAGCCTTCCTTCCCCACAGTGGACTTGATTTCCAGAAATGGCTTCTGCCCCTTGAGTGACCAACACCACCACAGCCACTGCTGGCACCACCACATTTGCCCTGGCATGTCACCCTGGGGGAGGGACCAACCTGCTTGACTCTCCGTCAATTAGGCTGCCCACGGCTCTGTCTGCCCTTCTACGTCCCCTCTGAGGTGAGCAGTGGCCCTCTGTCCTCCATCAACACTCCCTTTCTTTCTTTATCTGCTTTGAGGTGCCTGAAACTAAAGCCAGAGTCAATGAGCGCTGCCTGCAGGGCTGGCGCCACGGCAGTGTCCCGGGGCAGTACTGGGGGGAGGCTGCTGCCCCTGCTCATCTAAGCCTGCAGGGGACACGGCTCTAGGGCCTGAGCTGGTGGCCTTGGTGAGTTCTGCCAGAGGCTTCCTTCATCGCCTGGGCCTGGCCCTGGTATCCCTGGGCCCCGACCTTCCCCCTCGGCAAAGTGAGAGGAGGGGCCCTTACGTGATGCGAGGATGAAAAAGGTTCAGGAAGTACAAGGTTCTGGGGAAAAACAGGTACCTTGGACATCCACCAGAAAATCCAGCTATTAGTAAGCCCGGTGGGGAAAGGGCCTTGTACGTACGCCAACTTTCTCATCTATGAGATGTCTGGCCACCTCGATCTGCTGAGGAATCCCCCTGATGGTGAATATTCGCAGGTTGGGGTCGGTGTTGGGAGGGGGGTTCCGCTGCAGCTCCACGTGTGCTCCTGACTGCTGGTTTATGCTTTTGATGTTCTCACCCCCTGTGGGCAGGAGGACACGAGACAGAAGGATGAGTAGCAGCTCCAGAAGACAAGGAAAGGGGATTTGCTGCACCTGCTTTCTCACACCAGGCTCAGGCTGCGAAGCTGCCAGGCTGACACTACGGACACCACACCGCGGGCAGCTGCACCTGCTGGCTTCCTCCTCCCAGAGGCCAGGAACCAGGCACCCGAGGCCCAGGGATTTGCACACAATGGAGCTCAGCCCCTGGAGGCCAGTGCCCAGTTCCCACCGCAGCCAGAGGCCTTGCCGGAAGAGGCACTCCATCCTTCTCAGCACAAGAATGGCGACCTGATGGCTCCTCTATGGCACAATGGGGTCCTTCAGCCCTGCGCACCGCACTGCTGCTCTCCCTCCCTCCACAGGTCAAACAGACGGCCACAGGCCCCAACAATGCCCGAAGCCCACTTGGGCCTTTAATATCCCATCTCATCCTGTCACTCTCAAGTCCCTGCCTCCTCCATGGGGGTGGGGGGGACAGGTCTAGACAGAGAGGCAGCCGGAGGATGGGGGTCACAGAGGCCTGGGTGGAGCCGGGCTAATGAAAATTTAGTTGGACTCTTTGAAAAACCTGTGACAGTCCCAGTCTCTTAATGAAATTTGTGTAACAAAAGCTCCACCAGGGTAACAATGGTTTGATTCTTCTTTTGAGATTTCACAGAACTTACAGACCAGCACGGCTCAATTGGGGGGAGCCAGAATACAAGGAAAACGCCTAGTAGAGTTTTTGCAAAATTGGAAAAAGACAATCTGTGGAAAATCGGGTGCAGGGGACCAGGGAGCCCCAAATGATCAAAAGCAACGACTGAAGGCCAGTCTGTGACACTCTAACCTCACAAGACATGTGTCATTTCCTTGTAACATGCCCACAGCCCTTCAACACTCTACCTGCCTCCACCCGCACTGAGGGGAGGCCTGGGCTGAACCACCTGTCAGGAAGAAGTGAGTAGCGGACACTGTCCCCTCCGAGGGACTCTACAGGGTCAAGAAGCAAAGCTGGAGCCCCGGTCCAGCCGTTGCTGGCGGCGCTCACACAGGGGAAGGAAACGGAGGATTTGGATCAAGCTTTGTTCAACATCAGCTTGGGTAGATGGGGTGGCTTTACATTTTTTTTATTTATTGTTTTATTGCTTACAGTATTACAAAGGGTATTACATATGTGTCCTTTTTGGTGGCTTTACATTTAAAAGCAAATTAGAAAAAGAACTCAGCGGACCAAAGTCTTGTGTACATGGTTTTCGTAAAGCTGTGACAGTTTAAGGAAAGTGTCGGGACAGCAGTGACCAACGCAGAAAGTCCGGGGCCTGTCCCTCCCGCCCCGCACTCCCAGGGGTGAATCTGATCTTTGCATCGTGAAAAGTGAGCAGCTCTGCTCCTTGGCAATGGCGCTTCTGCGGAGCAGTGAAGAGCCAAGACTCAGCGGAGACCTTTCCCCGGCACTGCCGGCCGCCGCCTGGCTGTGCGCAGGAGCACAAAGGGCGCGCAAGTCTGCCTGAGCCAGAGACCCTGCACCCCTCCATCCGGCGGGCACGCAGCCCAGCGGACCCACAGCCCCTCTCCCGAGGCCTTGGGAGCATGCTAATAAGGTGAGGAGGCCCCACAAAACTGCATGGGGCCGGAAGGAGTTAATTTAAGTTTATCTTCTTTCAAAATGAGGTCACCAGCTTGGCACATGGTGGCTGTCTATAGACTCATTCAGCAGTCTGCTCCATTCTTCCACCTGATGGGGGGCAGAAGCCACCCACCAGTGGCCCCCCTGGCTGGTTGTGAAATCGTAAAGCAATTAATCAAACCTGCTAAAAGGCCTGGTGACAAGAGCAGGGCTGGCCACACTATCTGTCACTATTGCTGTATTTATCATGGAAATCCAGCAGGGGCCTGGGAGGCGCAGCGTCTGCCCAAGGGCTGGCGCAGGGGGAGCAGGGCCCGACTGAGTAGGGCTCCCTCCGCTCTCCCCCTCCTCCCCATGCATCTTTCCCAAGGGGGAGGAGCACCTCATACCCAGCTCTTGTGGGTATGGAAAGCCCCCCGACCCCCAACAAAACTTTTCCTGGGCTTGTCCGGGCTGCAACTGGAGCACTGGCCACGGTACCCGCGACTGCGTCCTCTGCTGTCCCTGTCCTCTGGGCGTCACTGGGATGACTGGTGGGTGAGCTGACAGAGGCTGTCCTGTGAACACCGAGGCCTCACGACTATGAGGACTGTCCCAGCAGAGGCAGCCCGGCTCTAGAGGAGACTCACATTCACAGGAAAACCTCGTTGGTAAAAACAGTTTTCACAAGGCCCAGAAACCCAGAGCTGACTCTCAACCTACGGCATCAACAGAACCGACGCGCAGGCAGCCAGGTGTAGGGCTGGGGGGCGTCTGGCTTATCACGCATTTGGGCAGCTAACAGTATCTGCCAAGCACTTCTCAGCAGGGACACCCCGCCACAGAGGAAAACAAGCCCCCATTGTTCCTACCACTTCTGAGCATCTCAGACCGACACAGACACAGGAGATCAAGGTTTGAAAAGAGCATAAAACACTGCCCACGGGCAGGGCCGGGGCAGGGCCCATGCAGACTCTGGGAGGTGAGTGACAGCGCAGGAGGGATGCCCACCCCACGCCAGCTCGTGAGGATGTGCCGCTTCGGTCCCAACTTTCTGTTGGTGGAGACATTCCCAAGTCACGTTCCGTGGAAACTAGCACCCCTCCCACAGCGAACACATGCCTGGGGATCACAGAAACTGCAGACACTCTGGGAGAAGACTATCATTTCCTCAAACACAGCACCCAACACCAAATCCGAGTCTCCTGTCGGCACAGAGACTGTCTGGAGCAGAGAGAGAAGCTGAGCCGGCGGCTGGGGAAGGGCCCGGTGAGCCACAGACCTGCTCCCAGCGGCCTTTCTTGGTTCCCAGGCAAGGCCAGCCCCAATGAACCAGCCTGACAGCCTAGCAATCCACCTGCTCCCTCCTGCGCTTTCCCCTAACAGGTGGGAAGGAGCACACCAGCCATCACGCTGGGCCCGCCTCCTGCTCTCTAAAATGCCGAGAAACAACTAACAAACCTATTTTTATTTCACCGCAGGGTGTCGTAGTGAAAGTGTTGAAAGGATAAAACCATTTTCACATGTTGTGACAATAAAGGCCAAATACCCAAACCCAGTACTTGACCCCCTCTCAGAAAGCATCTTCGCTGGAGGAGATCATCTTAACTGTTCCTCTAAGTTCCTTGGAGGCGTGTTCATTACTGATCAGTCGATCCACAAACATCCAAAGGCAAACATTTAGCCCAGGGGTCCTCAAACTTTTTAAACAGGGGGCCAGTTCACTGTCCCTCAGACCGTTGGAGGGCCGGACTATAGTTTAAAAAAAAAACTATGAACAAATTCCTACGCACACTGCACATATCTTATTTTGAAGTAAAAAAACAAAACGGGAACAAATACAATATTTGTATTTGCATGTGGCCCGCGGGCCGTAGTTTGAGGACCCCTGATTTAGCCTTTTCAACAACGAAGCTGCTTCACCAGGCAGTGGGCCCTACGGATCATCTGTCGCATGCCCTGCCCCATTCACGAGAAGGCCCCCCGCACAGCAGGGCCCCCGCAGAAGGCAGCTGATGCTACAGACCTGGTGCCTTCAGGCAAGCGCCAGCCTCCACGCCCTGCGTTGGAGGTATGTGACCCATGTGCTCTCGGGTTAAGCAGCGGAGAGGGAACATAAACGCCAGCAGCTGCCTCTCACCTTTGCCTATGACGAGGCCACACTTATCTGCGGGCACCGTGTATGTTATCTCCTGGATGCCGCCAGGGGTTCCCATGCTCCAGTCGCCACGGCCACGGCCTCGTCCTCGGGCGACTGCGAGGCCTCCAAAGCCATCCCTTTCCTGGGAAAGGAGCAAAGCTCAGGTGAAGATTCCTGCCACTGCCACCAGCACCACTTCCATCCCAGGGAGGAGGTGCAGTGACAGGATGTAATCAGTGCCACAAATCAGGACCTGAGCATCATTCCACATTTCAGATGGTGACGGCTCTTTAAAAGCAGAATTAACACAAATCACAGGTGTATTCAAGGAGCACACGCGACGATAAATGCATGTGCTACATAAACAGCACGAACAGACCTGACCAAACAGGCAGATATGAACTCCTAGGTCCGAAGCCCAGTGCCCTTTTCCCTGGAGTTTGCATTACGGGGCTGTAATCCACAGGGTCAGAGGTGACTTTCTTTTCAATGAAGCTGCCCTTTCCCGGGGGCGAACACATGGTGGGCCTACCAGAAACCAGATACTCGATGCTGAAGAGCTACGGCCATTTGCAGTGACACATGAGTGACACTGGATGACTTCTGACCTTCCCTGACGAGACTGCTGTGAGGAACTATTCAGACACTGCTACATGAGTCAGAACACCTTGCAACCCAACCAGCAAAAAGGATAAAAGGATTTTAAAGAAAAACCGGCCCTAGCTGGTTTGGCTCAGTGGATAGAGTGTCAGCCTGTGCACTGCAGGGTCCTGGGTTCGATTCCAGTCAAAGGCACATGCCTGGGTTGCGGGCTTGATCCCCAGTAGGGGGCATGTAGGAGGCAGCCAATGGATGATTCTCTCTCATCATTGATGTTTCTATCTTTCTCTCCCTCTCCCTTCCTCTCTGAAATCAATAAAACATATATTTAAAAGAAAAACTGGTTGTTCCACTCCCCAGAGGAGGGAGGGACCAAGCCAAGCTGGTGCATGGTCGGGGCTGGAGAAGTCTCTGACTCATTCTCGCGCGCCCCCTCCCCAGGGAGCAAAACCCACATCGGGCACCTAACAGAGGAAGCTCATTCCCGAGCCCCTCTAGAGCGGCAGCATTTAAACCCTTTCAACTTGGAGGGAAAGCCCAGCTTCTTCCATGGGAGGGAGAAGCTGAAAGGTTCAATATGGTGAAGAAAAGTGTTGGCAAAACCTGCCCATATCAATTATAAGAAAATTGAACATTTAACCAGAATCTACACCAGCAGAAAGCAGAGGTCACTGGAGTGACCTTTCTTCTTGCATTCTGCTTTTATGAGAGACCCAGGACAAACACACAAGTGATCTAGAGACTTATGTTAAAACACACACACACACAGCCATTTGCTGGGTGTGCCACAGGGTCTCGTGGACAAGACTGCCTCCTCCTCATCTCACAGCCTCTGCAGTTCTGGGCTCATGCCCTCTTATTAGTAAAAAGGATGCGAGAGGTCCCTTAGTGACTCTTTTTAGAACTTGTCTAATCCTAAGAATGGCCTGGGATTTAGCTACAGCTGAGACCCAAACCCCTGCCTTGGGTATTTTGGTTCTACAGATCCTGGTAGATTCTACAAACTTGCTACTCCCGCCTGTACTCCCAGGTGACTTGGGGGACCACCTGGTGCAAAACCGCTTGCTGCTGAGAATACTTGGCCTAGACAGGCTCAAAGCCTCATCCAAGGTCCCGTGGCCAATGGCAGAGCTGGACAAGAATTTCTCATGCTTTCTTCAGCTCCAATCACCCTCAAACTTCCTCAGCCCTACACACCTGGGGGACATGCCAATCTACTGTCTGCTACAGCGGTTCCCAGGGCTACTAGCAAGGGGGGCAGGAGGAGATGCTAACAACAGCACACAAGGCCGCTCCCTTTCCAGATGAGGAGCCTGGAATCCAGGGCATGAAGACAGCTTGCAGCCTCTGTGGGCCTGAAGTGCTTTCTAAAGCTAAGGTGATACTTTGCTTATAGTCTTAAATTAAGTGCTCAGCTGTTTGAAACTTGGGATCTGCACTGCATTTCCCCCAGTTAACTAGTCAGAAAACCCAACTCCTGGGACAACCAAGGCAGTAGAGTCACAAACCAGCAGGAAGGAGCAGCTGTGGAGCAGCCCCAGAGCCCCACCGGCTACAGCCCCGTGTGGCACCTGCCCCTATGGCCAGTGAGGTGAACCCACACAGCCAGACCCACCTGGGCTGTAAGAATCAGCTCGTTGATGACATGCGCTGCGTGCTGACATCGGTCCGGGGGTCCCATGACCTGTGCCGCTCTCTCTGGACTAATTCCATCGTCTGTGGAACAAGGCAAGTGGTGGGATTAGGACGCCCAGCTTCAGACAGAGACGCAGGTCAATCTGATTTGCCATCAATATTCCTCCCGGTGCCAGAGTGCTGGCCCATCACCAGGTTCAGGGCCTTTCGCTGGGGAAAGGACTACGCCTTTGTGCATGGCCCTTGCCAACACTTACGCAATTATAGACATTTAAAGGAGATATCATTAAAGAAGAAAACAAAAAAAAACACAAACATAAAAACCCCAAGGAAAATAGAGTTGAGCTATAGCAATATTTTCCCAAAATTAGCCCATCACCATGTTTTATCATCTTTAGAGAAATAAAGAAAATAAAGACACTGTAGATAAGTTTGCTTATAAAGATAAACTTACAAAATTTAAAGAATTGTTCTTTATTCCAAAATGTCCCTTTTTTAAATGGTTTTATCTTTAATTTTATAAAATTACAATAACAGATTTTTTAGAAGTTTTTAATTGGCAAAATTAAAAACTGAAAATGCTATGTTGATTTTCCCCAATTTTATTAGCCTAAGGGGGGGGGGGCGGGGGGGGAAGAGAGAGAAGCCCTGGAAACCCGGGTGCAGAGTGTTCAGGCACAAGGGTAACCAAACCAACAAATCCAAAGAAAGAAATGAGGGCCTGCAGGAGAGCCCTAGAATCGGGCATTTGGTAACAGAATGTTGCAAAAGACAGAAAAAGAAACAGAGGTAGAGAAAGGGAGAAAAGGACACAAATGGGCTGGTTACAAAGTCCTGTTTGTGACCTGTTTTCTAATTAAAGGATTTCTTAAACATTTATCTTTATTGTTGAAAGTATTACAGATGTCCCCTTTGTCCCCCCACTGACCTCCACCCGCCCCCTCCTCAGGCCTTCCCCTCACTATTGTCTGTGTGTCCATGGGTTATGCACCTATGCATATAAGTTCTTGGTTAATTTCTTCCTGCAATCCCCCCCCCACCCCCCTAATTAAAGGATTTTTGAGAACTAGCAAAACCAACCTGGTTTGAACTGAATCCTCACACCAGCGTCATTCTGGATCTTTTTGATCATTTCCCCATTTCTTCCTATTACAATCCCGACAGCAAACCTAGGCACAGATACCTGAGCAATGAGAAACAGCCTCATCAGAACTTTTGGCAAACCTGTCTTTTCTCAATGGATGTGTGTGTGTGTGTGTAACTTGATTTGTATTACAGTGCATTCCTGGAAGTGATATAATAAACCATATTTTTTCCCTCTTAAGAACAATTTTGTGGTTAATGATTGCAGCATTTCTGTCTGCTAAATGCATCCAGTAAGTCTGAGACTTAATCAAAATAGTTATAAAAATGAAGAAAAGCAAGAATAAACTGTATACATAGATAAAAGATTTAAAATGACAAATTTTTCTTCTAAACTCTATGAAATAAGCGTAAGTATGTCATAAACATTCATAGTGGTCCTTCAAAATATGTTTTTCAGCCCTAGCCTCTTTGGCTCAGTGGATAAAGTGTTGGCCTGCGGACTGAAGGGTCCCGGGTTTAATTCCAGTCAAGGGCACATACCTCAGTTGCAAGATCGATCAGGGCCCTGGTCGGGGCGTGTGCAGGAGGCAACCAATTGATGTGCTACTCTCACATCGATGTTTCTCTGTGTCTTCCCCCACCCCCCTGCATCCCTCCATTCTCTTTAAAAATCCATGGAAAAATATCCTCGGGTGAGGATTAACAAAAAAGATATATATAACATTTATCATCTTAACCATTCATAATTACACGATTCAGTGGTATTAAATATATTCACAATATTGTGTAACCACCCCAGATATCTATACCCTAGACCAGTGGTTGGCAAACTCATTAGTCAACAGAGCCAAATATCAACAGTACAACGATTGAAATTTCTTTTGAGAGCCAGATTTTTTAAACTTAAACTATATAGGTAGGTACATTGTTATTAACTTAATTAGGGTACTCCTAAGCTGGCCTTTGCTAAAAACGTCCTCAATCTGATTGAGGTACGTTTGCTGAGGTCGACCCCTTCCAACTCTCCCATCCACACTCGTCTTGTATACTTGTTTCAGATAGACGAGTGTGGATGGGAGAGTTAGAAGGGGTCGACCTCAGCGAACGTACCTCAAAACAATGTACCTCCCCCGCGTATCCCATCGCCCGCCCGAACAACCGACCCCCCCCCACTTCTTCTAATGCCACCTCTTCAAAATAGACTCGCCCAGGCCGAAAACTGACTTCTGCGCATGGGCCACGAAATTTCAATAGCACTGTACGTGCGCACCCACACGTGGTATTTTGTGGAAGAGCCACACTCAAGGGGCCAAAGGGCCGCATGTGGCTCGCGAGCCACAGTTTGCCGACCATTGCCCTAGACCTTTTCATCATCCCCAGTAAAAACTCTCTATCCATTAAATAGTAGCTCCTGCTTTCCCCAGCCTCTGGTAACCTCCATTCTATTTTCTGACTCCAGATGTGCCTATTCTAGGTATAAGTGGAATCACACAAGATCTATCCTCTGTATCTGGCTTGTTTTACAAGCATAATGATGGCAAGGTCCATCCATATTGTAGCATGATCAAAACTTCCTTCTGAAGGGTAGATGCTGGTCCCATTCCATCTCATCAATAAATGTGGTTCCCAAGTTTGATACAAGCACAGCACAGATCACCGAGAAAACGTGGCCTCTGGTCTTCACCTGGGCAGTGGGATAAGCTTTGAAGCAAAACTTAGCCAGGGGATGGCCCCAAGCCCCAAGAGCATGCAGTGGCTCCCTCACTACGGCTGTCTCAGTCTCACGCCCACCCTGAGAAGTAAGCGTCCCGGTAGGATTTCACAGATGAGACAAAAATGAAATAGCTTGCTCAAGATTAAAGAGCCAACAGACGTGTGACCTACGACCTTAATCCTAATCTCGTTTGCCTGCTAACCTGGGATTCAAGCATACCTCTATACTGCCTCCTCCCATTCGGGAGGCGAAGTCACCGCGTACACCTCGGAAGTCAGCTTGGTCTTTTTCTCGGATGATCTCTAACACCATTTCTCTTGCTTGCTGTGTAAACACAGATAAAAGACGTTATGGAACACAAAATCCTAAAAAAAAGACATGATACCAGGTACAACTTCAACATCAGACCCTCTTATGTTGGGCTTAAAGACTCAGAAGGTGCTCAGCAATACTCCCTTATTCTATTATTACTATATGGGACAGGGGCAGGCTGCTGCTTAGGGTCACATATATCAATTCTTAAATGACATGGTTTTTCTTACACTGCCCAAAATGCTCAGGTAAGGGTCCACTGTCTTGAAAGCCATAGTAGGACCAGCACATTTGTGCTGGTTTGAACTTGCTTCCTGTGGCCTCGAGGTGTTTCCAGCAGCCATTTGTTAGTGAGGGGAGGGTTTTTCTGAGAGCTCTGACTGTGGGCAGGTTTCAGAAGAAAGACATTACCAAGGCGGCTATCACAACGGAGCTCCAGGAAGGTAAAGGGAAAAGGCCAGCCCTGGAGCCCAGAGAACCTCCCAGCATTCAGAGATCAAATATCCGATTACTGCCTGGCAAGACGACCCCCAGGCCTGACTGTCTCCAAGGCACACGCAGTGTCCTCTCCCCAAAGGACACACTTGTTAGTCTACCTGTCCACGCCAGCCCCAGCCCCACAGGATCTGCACTAAGGATCACCTGTACCTAACAACTCAAGGCCATGTGGGAACTCAGACTGAGTCTTGGTTCTGGAAAAACCAAACCAAACCAAATCAAAACAACCATCTCCCCTGACCAACCCCCAAACAGCAATTAGGGTCTCAGGACACTCAGAGAACTCTGAACATGGACTGGCTCAAGAGATATTATGGGGTCACTGTCATTTTCTCTGGCCTGGTTACATAGCAAAAAGTTCTTATTCTTAGCAGACACATGCTGTAGGATTTAGGGGTGGAGAGTCACAATACCTGCCATTTACATATAAATGGTAAAACAAAATAAACAAATGCATGCATATGAATGGCAAAATGATAGGTAGGATGAGGTTATACAGATATTTGCTATACTAGCTTTTCAAATTTTCTAGATGTTTGAAGTTTCTCATAATAAAAAGTTGGAGAAAGAAAAAATACCCCAAATAACAATTTACCCTAAATACAATAGCTGCTCCTCCCCGCAAAATGTGGAGTACATTAAATAAACACCAGTACTAAAAACCATTTGTTACAATTATTTTCCTGCAAATTCATGAAACATCAATGAGATAAGCTCTTTGCTCAGGTATTTTTTTCTACCACAGATAAAACCAAAGGTTCCAGAAGAAAAGGCAGTGGAGAGCTGCTGGGAGACAGGCTCTATTGCCAGCATTCTCGGGGAACGCCCGCCCTCCAGTTCCTTCCAGACTTCCCCATATCACGCATGGAGCCCGCCAGCCGGAACTGGATAAGCCAACTGAAGAAAGGTTAGATGGCATCTGACTTTTTAAAAGCCCACCTGTTCCCATTCAAAGAGGTTAGGGACCCTGGGGGAGGAAAGCCAGGGGGTCCTGGCTTGCAGGAGGGGGTGAAGGGCTGCAGCACTGCCTGGGCCTAAGCCAGTGGTCGGCAAACTCATTAGTCAACAGAGCCAAATAGCAACAGTACAACGATTGAAATTTCTTTTGAGAACCAAAATTTTTTTAAAAATATATTTTATTGATTTTTTACAGAGAGGAAGGGAGAGGGATAGAGAGCCAGAAACATGGATGTTAGAGAAACATCGATCAGCTGCCTCCTGCACACCCCCCACTAGGGATGTGCCCGCAATCAAGGTACATGCCCTTGACCGGAATCGAACCTGGGACCCTTCAGTCCGCAGGCCCGACGCTCTATCCACTGAGCCAAACCGGTCAGGGCAAGAGAGCCAAATTTTTAAAACTTAAACTATATAGGTAGGTACATTGTTATTAACTTAATTAGGGTACTCCTAAGCTGGCCTTTGCTAAAAACGTCCTCAATCTGATTGAGGTACGTTTGCTGAGGTCGACCCCTTCCAACTCTCCCATCCACACTCGTCTTGTATACTTGTTTCGTCTATCTCCTTTCCGAAAACCGACTTCTGCGCATGGGCCACGAATTTTCAATCGCACTGTACGTGTGTGCCTGCACGTGGTATTTTGTGGAAGAGCCACACTAAAGGGGCCGACCACTGGCCTAAGGGAAGAAGCCATTGTAATCACTGCCTTCCACTCTGTTTTGAAACCACTGTTTTACATATGTTCCTTGAAAAAGCAACAAGGATACCAATTTGAGTTTGACTGACAGTGTTAAGAACTGGGGGAAGTATTTTCCTGAGTCAGGTAACCTCCACTTCATCCACGCCCCAAAGCTCCTGCAGAGGAACAGCTGCCTGATGGACTGGCTCACCCAGGAGCGTCACCCTGGAGCTACACTAAGTGCAGCCAAGACAAGGAGGGTGGCAGAGGCAGAAAAGAGAGTGTTCCTATTTCACAGGCACAGGCACGCTACACCCACAGCCCACACACGTTCCTGCTAACAGTACGGGTAAAACCACCCCAGGTGATGTAAAACCAAGTCCCTCACTGCTCTTAGCAACTGGGACTGTCCTCTGTGGCCAGGAGCTCAGACACAGGATGCTTGCTAGGAGGGCACACATGCCTCGGGGGTTGCTGGCACCTTTGCTTACTTCCCACACCAGCCGGAGCTCTTGCAAAAATGGGTTGAGCATCAACCCATGAACTAAGAGGTCGCTGGTTCGATTCCCAGTCAGGGCACATGCCCAGGGTTGTGGGCTCGATCCCTGGTGGGGGGCGTGCAGGAGGCAGCCAATCGATGTTTCTCTCTCATAGATGTTTCTTTCTCTCTATCCCTCTCCCTTCTTCTCTCTAAAATCAATTTAAAAAATTTTTTTTAAGAGTTGAGAGAGAGAACAAGCAAATAAAAGCCAAATGGAGCCTGCATCTGAGCTGATAGGTAACAAGTCGAAAACTGCATCTGAGCAGTGCTACGCCATCCAACAAAACCTGCATTTATGGAAATGCTCCAAATATACACTGCCCATGACATGTAGCCCGAGCACTTGAAATATAGCCAGTGTCAACGAAGAACTCATTGTCTACTTCATTTTAATTATAGCCACACGTGGCCAGTGGCTCTGACATTGAGCAACACACCCTAGATTCTTTCATGACACCCAGGACCCGCCCGCTCGCTTCTTGCCTACCTGTACTTTAAAGGGGTCTCCAGTGATGCGAAGAGGCTTGTCTGCTCCCGTAGGCAGCGGGCCGTCCTGGATCATGACCATTTTCACACCTGTCCGCTCCTGTGGACGCACACACAGGCACACTTCTCACCGCCATGGATGAACATGCAGGAGGGTACAAGACGCTGCCGGGGGCCGGATCACGTCCACAGAAGACATGTCCTTCCTACCACAGAGCATTGCCCTCTGACCCGGCCATGAGACTGGCCTCTGAGACTGCGGACATCCCGACCGTGCTAGAGAGCTTCCAAGTGTGACACAGAAACACTCCCCACTCTCCTCCTGTCCAGTCTCTAGAACATCTAGATACAAACGAGCCTTTTCTATGGAATGCCAGGCCCTCAGCTGAGCACTCGATCGAATATCACCCAGTAAGGGCTTGTGCCCAGCACGCGAGGCCAGTGTGCCATCCCCGGTGAGGAGGCTCGGACAGGAAGCTGCCCAAGAGCAGTCCAGAGCTGATGAGTGGAGGCCACAATTTGGATTCTGGGAGTCCAAACCCTGAACTCTTCGAGCACACACTAGAACAGCGGTTCTCAACCTGTGGGTCGCGAACAATGAAAATACATCCTGCGTATCAGATATTTACATGACGATTCATAACAGTAGCAAAATTATGGTTATGAAGTAGCAACGAAAATAATTTTATGGTTGGGGGTCACCACAACATGAGGAACTGTATTAAAGGGTCTCGGCATTAGGATGGTTGAGAACCACTGCACTAGAGAGTCTTTGCAGTCCGAGGACTGGGCGAGGAGGGAGCACAGAGGCGGGCCACAACCCCTGCCCTGCAACTTCAAAAGCCCCAGAGCTTGGAAATAAAAGTTTGTTCATAACTGATTTGGCAGCAAAACTGACCTGAACTCATGGAAGCATCTTTCTAGTCACTCTCCTGAGTGTGCTATTGTTCTGTTTGGCTATGGAAATAAGCATTTGGCTACAGGGTGCAGCGCGGAACTGGCTGGGGTGTTAAATTCTGAGCCGTGTTCGGCCCCACGAGTCTCAGATGAGGGATGCTACAGCCAACAGCAGCTCATGTTCACGGAGCACTTGCTCAGTGAGAGGCTCGGTGCGCAGGGTCTCATTTAAATATGAAATAACGGGTATTACTTCAGCTTCATTACAAGTGAGGCTGGCACTTCCCTGCGCTCAGACGAGGACCCGGCCCTTTGAAAAATGCATGAACACATTTAAGCTCCCACGACTGGCGCAGGCAGTGCTGCTGGCTCTGGATGCAGATCTTCACCCGAGATGCTGTCACGTGATGGTACTAGAGCTTCACCACCACAATGGCTGCTACGAGTTCACGAAGCCCCAGGACCGACATCATCGCTGGCACCAGGCCTGGCGATAGTGAGTGTCCAGAAAACAGCAGTCGAATGGAGGAAGCATGGAACCACTCGGGCAGGGGTTGAGGGGAGCTCTGGCCCATGGCAGGCACAGCCAGGTCAACCGGGGGAAGTGAGTGTAATGACAAAACCTCCCAAACCAGGAAGGTGAGGAAGACAAAGGCCTCTGCTCAGGGCTCACATACCTGCAACTGCTTTATAGTTTCTCCTCCTTTGCCGATGACCAGACCCACTTTAGACGCGGGGATGAGGATCTCCTGGATTGTGCTGTTGCCGTCTATGTCATTGTGAAAGCCAGGCCCATTCCGACAGCGGTCCACAATCTGCCCCAGGAGTCGCTTGGCTTGTCTTTGGGAGGGAAGAGAACCACAAGGACAGTGGCATTAAGTGAACGCTGCACCGGGGAACACATGAAGGAGTCAAGGCAGCCCTCGTCCAGCTCCAGCTCCTGCCCCCACAACCCGGGAAGTCTCTGCCATCCGCCAAGCTACTGGGCTGGAATTTAAAAACAATGCACACAATACCACGTCCCGACACAGCCCCCTTTCAAGTGTGCCCTCTGCTTGTGCCTGGGTCTTGTATTCACTCCACCAACATGACTCTTCTCCTGTTGGAATGTCAGCTGCACCGGTGGCAGAGGCCACCGCTGAACCCTCTGCAGCTCGCTGTTCCCCAATCCAGAGCGTATACACTCAACAGATATTGGTTAAGTAAGGACATGAGAGAAAGAAATGAGAAAGATGGGAAGAAAGAAAGCAAGGGTTAGTAGTCATTTGAATGCCCAAATGCCAAATTTCTCCATCACCAACCAGACTGCCCTGATTTTTGAGCCGATTTTAAGGCTCCGCATCACCAGGTGGGTTTCACGGGTGGAAAAGGAGGCGGCAGTGCCCTGGCGCAGGTCCACAGCCATACACACCTCTTTGCGCTTTTCCCGTTGGATGTGCAGGGCCCCACATTTCATATGCACTGCTATTTTGTGCTGATTTATCAGAAGGTGGAGGAAAGCTACAATGTTGAAACAGCACATCTCAGCCTAAGGAGGTCATCTGTCAGGCCAATTTCCTTTTCTGCACCAGAATCTCCCCTGGCTGTTACGTGCATTATTTATTCTTCAAATCACCAGCACAATCTATTTTTTGGTTCCTCTAATAGGAAACATTTCTGCTACTAAACAGACTGGCTGGACTGTGCACCGAAAAAAGCAAAATTGTTTCTTCCTTAAGTTATAATCCGTGGCCTCCACTGCTTGGGCAGGACAGGAAGCAGGAATAGAAGAGTGGGAGGAAAGAAGAAAAAGGCAGGAAATAGATGTTGCCCTTTGTGGTCTTGAGTCTTTGTGTGCAGAATCGGCCTTGTGTGTCTTCCCAGTTACTGCAGCTTCTTAATATTTCGCTTGTGTACTAGATTAACCTGTGCCGGAAGCAAAGTGCCTGGACACCAGAAACCATCTCGCTTGCCCTGTAATGCACACCTGCCAGTCTGATTTATTCTGGTCCACCGCTTGCACTGTTACAGCAAAACACGAGAGTTTAAACTCATCTCGACTCCCTGAGAAATGGAAACAATAAAAGAGCCCTACCTATTGAGCTAGACATAATCTCAGCGCCCCTACCCCCAAATGCAATGCTGCTCAGTAGACTGAAAGAGGAAAGTGAGCAGAAGCGAAGTTAGTACATCCCTCTCCCCAGGAGGCTCTTGGGTTTATGAGGCCTCCACCTGGTACGAGGCTCCACCACGCAGGAATGCAAGGCTAGATATCAGGCGGTCACAAGGGCCCCAAAAGCCGAAACACGCCCTGGCCGGTCCATGTGGCCCTCTGAGTGGAGCAATGGCCAGGAAGTCAATTCATTGGGCTCACAAGTATCAGAAGAGCAATGGGATCACACTCAGGCTGAGGACCTGGCACCAGGATTCCCAAAGGTTCACAAAGTGAGAGGCTCACTACTCCACACCTGTTCAGGTAAAGGAGGTATCATGAGGAAAAAGTGGGGTGATTAGAGCATTCAGGCGGGTGGAGGCACACTCTTTAGAACCCGGTGTATGAAGTAGGTGTTATGACAGCTGTGAGGATTCTGCAGGGTTTTTAAAAAGGTGATACCGTGTGTGTTTAGGTAACAGAAAAATTCCCCTGGTGTGGCAGCCTCCTAGATCCTTCTCTACAGAAGCACCTGCTTTTGTGGCCAGACTGTAGCACAGATCGAAAGTGTTCAATAACAGTTTGCCCTTCCATTTCTCCCCGTTTGGGGAAGGAGGAAGAAGAGTGAAAGGAGAAAGTAAATAAAATAAACTTACTCAATACTTTCTGGGGTTCCGGTAAGTACACAGGGCCTCTCTGGAATCCCAGAACTCTCTATAAGAAGAATCAAGAAGACGAGGTGTGTCGGTGGGCATCAGGCAACCATGCACCTTGCCTCTGTGGAAGGCGGTCTCTGGGCTGGTGCCTACACCGGCCCCACAGAAGCCCAGGCTCCCAGAAAAAGACAGTTTGCTTCTGCTTGTGGACAGAATGTTAACTGGTAGCTGTACCCTAAGATTCTCAAAGTAGAAACGAGTCCCTAGGGGAAGGTGGGAGAATGCAGCAGAGGTTTGTGAGTTGATCCTAATTCCCAGCTTCAACTTCACTTCTGACCCACTGTGTGCTAGTAAATGTGTGAGTCACTTAACCCGCTACTCCCCAGTTTCTCTATTTGCAGAGTAGTTTACTGGTGATTATTTGCAAACAGCTCTGAGGCACACTAGTAAGAAATGTCATGGGTTCGTATCCCACCGCTGCCACCAAAGGGGAAAAAAAAAGAAATGTCATGGTATGCACATTGGACTACTGCCAGTTACTGTGTGATATCCTGATCAGTGACATCGACGTCGAACTGGTTCTGGGCCATTTGACAAGAAAGGGAAGTCTTACTTTCCGACACCACACATGACACGTTACTTTGTTCCTAAAAACACTACCTCTTAACATTTTTACTCAAAAAAGAGAGAAACAGCTAACACCAGTTACTGCCTTCAAGACATTATACTAGTAAGTATCCTTTAAAATGACAAACATTTCTCTAGTCAAATGTCCTTTAAATGCCCTCCTTTACTATGGAAAGAGATGAAACTCAAATTAGATAAAACGATAAATAAAATATAAGCTCTTCTTCTCAATCTGCCTCTCTCTGTAATGCAGTCAAGATGGACCCAGCTGGGAAAGGTCCTCAACTGTGTTCAACATGTGCTAATTCAGCCAGAGCCGCCAGGGGCCTCTTTCCACAAAGGGCAGGGACGGTGCGAGCCAGGGGAGCCGGTGAGCAATCCCCAGGAGTGACCCCAAAGCCACAGGCCCCCTGCAAGCCCCACTGTGTCTGGCATAACATTCTGGTGCAGAAAACAGGTCCTAGAGTGGTGGGTGTTTGGGAGGGGCCACGCCAGGCCACAGAACTGTGGAGGGTCTCCAACGAGGTCAGAGGGGCAGCCTCGCCGCTGAGCCTGCTTCTGCTCTGCTTCCCTCCTGGGAGTCCAGCTCCAGAAGTGCAAGAAAGCAGCAATCACATATACTTACCCAGGTTCCTACACTTCTAGCAACAAGCAAAGTACTGAATCTGGAAAACTTTGCATAATACTCATTTCTACCAAACTGAGATCTATGAAAAAAGCAGCCCTTACCTGAAGCAATCTGAATTTTGCAACCAGATTCTGTTTGAATCCGTGAAATCTGCTCACCTCCCCTGCCAATAACTGAAACAAATTGAACAGGGTCAGAATATGCCCCCCATCCATATTTAACCATGCATGGATGACTTAATTCAACCAACATTCACACATGGCTCACAGCTAGACAAATCAGGCTGGCTTCAGCAAGCCCACAGCAACCATATGGGAAACACAGCAGACAGAGGGTGCTCGAGCTCGAGGAAGGAGAGTGGGTGGTGGGAGAGTGCAGGGTGACCTCCGCCTGGACAGAGGCCTGCAGCGCTAGGGGACTGGAGAACAGTGTGCAAAAGCATTCTAATAAAGGTGACGCTCATGCTGAGAGGGGGAGGGAAATAAAAGGGACAGGAATTAGGGGGAAAGTGCAACACATGGATACTTACTGAATCCAACCATTTTATCGGGCACTTTGAATTCTTCTGTTATTACTGCCCTAAAACAAAGAACATTTTGGAAAACTATATAGAAGAATTCTGAAGCCACTTTAGGTTCCCCAAATTTCCCATGCTGACCATGTTGGAAGATAAGGCTTAAAGAAATCGTGCCAACTTGGCCAACAGGTCCATAACCATCTATGAGGGGCACATCTGATGAATCTCTTGGTCAATCACTCTTTGAAAAGATCAAGCCTTGCCCTGGCCGGGCAGCTCAGTTGGTTAGAGCATCATCCTGAAATGCCAAGGTTGTGGGTTCGATCCCCAGTGAGGGTGCAGACAAGAATCAACCCATGAATGCATGAATAAGTGGGACAACAAATCCATGTTTCTCTCTCTCTCAAAAAAAAGAAAAGAAAAGAAAAAAGATCCAAGCTTCCATCACCTTGTGTCAGCGGCAGAAACCTCTGGGCGTTCATTAAAACCATCAACTCCTCTCACACTGCCTTTTCTTTATACAGCGACAGTGTCCAGGAGTGGGGCTCAGTACTGAAAGGTCATCAAGGCCAGGACCCTTAATGATCCTTTGGGAAGTGGGGGGAAGTTAGACTTCTTGCTGGTGTCCTTTCCAGATGGAGAAATACCCAGTTTTTCCTCAGCACCCGTTTCCCTATCTTTGTGTTGCTTCCTGGCCTCCCTCTAATTTTTCTGTCTTTTAGGGTGAGACGCCCCAAATGGAGCCAGTATCCAGCGGAGGCCTAATCAGTGTTGACCAGGACAGAATAATGACCTGTTACTCTGCAAAGTACTCCCTGTTAAATGCTATCCCCTCCATTATGTGCTTGCTTTTTTTTTTTTTTTAAACAACTATTGCACTGGCTCTTTCAAACAAACCGTCAAATTTGCCATATAGAGTATTGTGGACAATATCCAATTTGCCCAACACCCCGGGAAGCAATTAAATCTAAACATTTATCTTAGGAGGAAGCTAAATGCAAGTAGTTTAAAAAAAAAAAAGATAAGCATTTTTAAACATCTCGCACACAGCTGGATTTTTACCCATCATGGAAAGAATTGAATAAAGTGCATGTTTTTAGGGAAAGTGCAGCACTTAGAAGAAATGCAATAGCATAAATAGCACTTGTCACTGTATCATCATGATGAGAGCAAACTGTCTTTTCCTCGTGGAGTTTACATCCTCAGGTTTATATATGCCCAGGGATTCTCTCTGCCTCTTGGGATCTTCAGTTCACCCCGAAATCAGGCAAGTCTGGGCTTCCTAACCAGTAACTGTGGATGCTGGTGCTAAACCTTAGCGGGCCTAACATCCTGCAAGAGTCCCTGTTCCAGGTGAAAGGCCACAGTGTTCCTGTCTGCGTAGCTAAGAGACTGCTGCTCACGTGTGTAGCACAAACTATCTATTCTCAAAAATAATACTGGGGAATTTACTAGAAGAGGTTCCACACTATCACAATACAAAATGTCACAAAACTCAGCCCCCGAGAACAATTTTAGCAGACTCTCACTGAGGAGGAAACATATCAAGATGAACTGCTTTGGGCCTCTAGCAAGACAAAGCTCTATTTTAAATGCAAGGCTGAAACTTGTCTAATGCACAAAGTATTATCATTTTGGAAAGTAAAATCCTGATTAATTAAGGTCTTATAGGAAAGTTACATTTGATACTAACAACTTTATTTAAATTACTTTAATTCATTAAAAAACAAAGCAAACAAGGAAACAACAAAAAACCCAGGATAAATCTTCTGATTAACTGACACCTGGTGATTTCTAGAAACTCTCTAAGAACTGTGTAGCATACAAGAGGATATAACTATCCTTGCTGGTGAAGGTTAAGGATGTGTTACAGTAACGGGTACAAAACACACAATTTCATCCATTACAAGGAGAAGCTAAGGCGTAGTTTCCAGTACGTTTTATCCTTTTTAAAGGGTAACAATGTGACCACAATACCCTATCTTACAGACTGATCTTTTTTAAGCCCAGAGGTCTTTTCATTTTTCTAATCCTCAATGTTTAAGGGAAGGCTGTGAGAGGCAACTGAGGCAGGGATCAACTGGGTACCTATCCAAGGTTCTCTGGCAAGTCCCTATCACTATGGCGGGTGCGGTTCCTGGCCTCCCAGGCTCCTGATTCCTTGAGGACCAAAAGCTGTACCTTCACTTGGAAAAGAACCTGTTTTCTGAAGTGAAGAGGTTAAGAGTTCATAAAACACCGAGAAAAACGTGAAAACAAGAGGGAAAATGTCATTGTCTCATTTTAAATGAAATGTGAGCAGAACGAACAGCCCCAACATTCTAGAAGTCTTTTAAGTTTACATTGCACTAACGGCTGATCTTTAATACATTGTGTTAGTTTATCCTTTGAGCTTAAAAAGGGCTACAAAAACTTAAGTCTTAAAGATTAGCCCATGGTTTTCCACACTCTCAACCTCTGACTTTCTAACACTCTAGTACAGATGGTGGATCAATAAACAATTAGAAATGATCAATAAATAATAAAACATAACCCACTGCTTACCTTTGATGTACCAAGGCCCCTAACTGGTTACCTACTGTGGCAAAGAGAAAGAGAAAAGAAAAATCAAAGCATTAGCACGGATAAACTAACTTCATCCTTACACAAGTTCTTACCATTTCAAGGGGAAAAAAAGAAAGGCAGGAAGAAAGCAAATAGTAATTTAGGCTCAGTGGCTGAAATGAATGCGTTATATGATATGAAACAGGAGGGGACGTCTTGATCAGCACAGTCTCTAACCCAGTGTCCAGCTGAACGCAGGATAAGAAATTGATCTGTGTGTCCACATGCTGAGAAGCCTGGGAGAAAATCCTGCTTGCCTAAATCCCTCTCACTTCCTACCTCCCTCCTGCTCTGGATCCAAACTCAATGTAAAGATACCGAGGGTTCCTTCTTTCTCTTTTTAAAACAAATGAGAAGATCTGACCCGATACTCAGGAGCATTGTTAGGGACGGCCCCATGGCAGCTGCAGTCACTAAGACCATGCACATATGCTCCTGCCGACCATCGGGCGCCCCCATTCTCCCCACCCTCCCAGAAGCATAAACTCAAGGAGAGGATCTGGCTTCCTCCCTCCTCGGGCCTCTTCACTGACCCATCCAGCAATCTGTGAGAGCTCAGAATGAACAACTCCTGCCTTTCAAGCCCATTTCACAGGGACAACAGTGCCAAACAGCCTCTGATTGTGAAACCCGGCTCTGTAGTCACATCCCCACAGAACCACCTCAGCTCTGCTTTTTATTTCAGTTCCTCCTCTTTCAGCTGTCGTTGAGTGTCTCCGTCACTGCTTAGCAAAAACGATTCTGTGGGGTTTCTCTCCTGGCAAATGCAGTCCAGGAAACACCGTCAGCAGACAGTGGCACAGTATAAATCCTACACATATTAAAGAAACGGAATGAGCCTCATAATGTGCTAACGAGAGCATTCAAAAACACGACTAGGGAAAGTTCTAAGCAGGACAGATAGGAGATAAGTGCGAAGGATCAATGACATGAACCCCAGAACAAAGAGTGGACATGGTTTAGCATCTGAAATACAGGACTCCAATTGCTCTTTCTTTTGCTAAAACTTGACCATCTTTCTCTGACTGGAGAAAGGAACTGGTCGTAAAAAGAAGCCAGATGCTGCTATTTTAAAAGGAGAAGAAACACTAGAGAAATAATGCCAGCAAAAAGTAAATGAAGCTACTGAGTCAATACCATATTTCTTCTGGATCAATAGCAAGATAATGGTCTGCAGCCAAAATATTGACATTATATACTATTAACCTGCTTATCTCAGGGATAAGAGTTGTTTTTCATCGACTCTTAAATTTTTCTTTTTGCATTCCAGTTTGCATATGATAAACACTCTGGCTTGGGGACTCTCACTCCATGTGAAAACTGGACAATTAGCAGCTTAGGGAAGAAATCCTCACCACACACTCAGCCCCTGAATGTGTGAGAGAGGAAGGCCCATCACCTAAGGCAGTGGGAATGACAGAGAAAGCCCAGACAGAGTGCCCTCCAGCTGGGTTAGCTGTCCCGTTGAAGGTCAAGCTCAGCTTCCCTGCTACTGCCAGAATTCTTCTCTTAGGGGCACAGAATCCACTGAAGACTGAGGAACTAAAATGGCTGGAAATGATGAGAACACAGAGGAGAGGTGCCTGTTCCCTAAACAGAGCACCTGCGTGCTGTGCGGTTAAGACTTGTCAAAAGGCTGACGATCTTCAGCTATTTCAGACAGAAACACACAGAAACAGAGTAAAGGGCAAGGCTACCATAAAGAACTCCATGAGATCTGGGGAGCATTCGAAGGCTCCTGGTCAAAAAGCCATTTGAAATTTTGTGCTTATCAGAGAAAAGGAAATTTCTTTTTGGTGACAAAAGTATGTGTCACAGGTACCACGCATGGTGTCATTTCTGATGGCCAACTGCTCTGCTGACAAGTGAAGGTGCTTACAAACCAAAAACATGAGTGCACACACCATCAGCACACAAACGGATGGACTGCTGAGAGCCACACCACCCAGGAAGGAAATCAATTCAAATCCAGACCCAATTCAGTTAGTGGACTCTTAAGAATAAATGCTCTCCATCCTCCATGCCCATGCCGTAGCCAAGGCTGAAACGCTTGATTTAAAGTTGTACTCCCTTCAAAAACATTCCCATTTGGTGCCTAAAAATGAAAAGCAGCAGTTAGGCAAGGGGCACTGGGCACTCACTCAGCACACACTGATAACGTCCAACTCCACGAAAGGGGGGTGAGAGACTGGGGGGTTCTGCTCGGTCTTCATGATGAAGGGGGTCAAATGAGGGAGGCATATGGGAACACCTATAAAGCTCAATTTAATGGTAACTACCATCATTTTACTGCAAAAAAGAAAACTGCTGAAATATCAGTCCTATTTCCCCTAATGGCGCATGCTGGTTGACAACAGTTCCTCTTGCCTCGAAAATTCACCTGCACTCAATTCTAGCACACATGCGTAAACACACACACAGGTGTAGTTCTCATTTATCTTGCACACTACATAATGGGAAGCCCCCTGGGCTATGGAAAAATGAGCTCCCCATAGAAAATATTCACACTACAATATGAGAAATTCTTTCTGAAGAGTAATACTCTGCCAATTTCAATAATGATTTTTTTGGGGGGAAAAAAGGCAGCTGGACACATGTTTACCCATCAGTAAGGAGGAAGTCTTCATTTTTCTTCCCCCAAAAGAAACGCTAACAAGTGTCGCTGGGGAACATACCCAATTTTATAACAGGCATCAAATGTAACAGTTAACCCCCCCGCCCCCCAAAAGCCCGAGGAACAAAAGCACCCTCACTCCTCTGCCAGCGCAGACAGCTCGCTGGCCTCGTGCACAGCAGGGACCAGAGGCAGGTGAGTGGCGGTCAGCAGAGAAATGTCAGCTGTTTTTGCAGAACTGACAAAAATAATAAACAAGCCAGACCTTCCTCTTCAGGTTTTGAAAACAATCCTCCCGTGCTTGGCTTGGATTCCAGACTCCTCTGACTCTGAAGCTCGCTGCAGCCATTTCTGCAGTTTTCCAAGCGATTTTAAAAAGCTTTTCTCCCGAGGACAATACAAAAGCTTCCTGTGTTCTAAGCAGCAACTCTCGCCCCAGGGCCGCAAAACACTGACATGCTGAGTTCAGCTGCAAGTCCCTAGACAAGTAATCTGTTACTAATTCTGCAAATTATTATTTTTAAAAGTAAGAATAAATTCAAGTTGATCTCAATAAGGCCCCTCACTTGCAGTCTCCTATGCTCTTGTGAGTGGCAAAGAGCACCAGCTCTGCTTCCCAAGGCGCCTTCCCAGGTGCCGCAGCAGCATGCACCCCCTTAGTCCTGCCGAGCCCTGAGAGGCTGGCGCTGTTATTACCAGTCCCACTGCGCCCACCAGGAAGGTGCGCACACCCAAGCCCTCAGAACAGTGCACACGAGTGCCGGTGCCCACGTGCACTCTGTTCCCATCGCGCCTTCCAGGGGCTGGGAGCTGGGCCCTGCGCCAGGTGCCGGGGATAAATGGTGAGCAAGATCATCTCTGCCCTCAAGAAAGCTTCAGAGTCCAGCCGGGAAAGCAGAAAGCTCCACGATGAGCAGAAACCTGACCTGGCCCTCCGGGGATGTGGAGGTGTTAGGAACCCCAGTTCAAGTGCCCACTGAAGGCCTGACCCAAGGGTCTCTGTAGTCAAATTAAGAGGAAAAGTACGTCTACACTACTGATTTGCAGCACTATGCCTATTTTCATTTAATCCAGTGGTTATGACATTCATTTAGAGGGTCATGACCAACTTTATAAAAAAATGAAATAGTAAACAAAATGTTTATATAGTAATATCAACATATATAGTAATACATACAGTTCACACAGCTTTTACTTCAGTTATACATGTTTTAACATATGTTGACTAGTTCTGGTGGAAATATGAACATTTGTCACATGGTAAGTAATATTTTAAAAGTTTGACAATAACTTGTTATAATCCCGATGATAACCTCATTAGGTTGGCATTATCTCAATCTGAGGTAAGAAAACAAAGGCTCAGAGAGGTTAAGCAATATGCCCAAAGCCACACAGTTAATGAGCAGAGCTAGGATTCAAGCCCTGACCCACCAGACTTTGGAGTCCACATTTTCAAGCAGACACTATCATGGCCTTTGAGACAGAGACCCCAAGTCTGAAGTCTTCCTGGTTCTTATCAGGAATCAGCTTGGTCAGATCATTTCTCAACATCAGCTTCCTTAGCTATACAATAAGGAATTTAAGCACCAACGTTCCTTCCAGCAGAGAAGGAACCGAATAGATTAACCGATTCTTAATCTATACAGGGGCCCCCAGCACTCCATCTCTAAACCTGGCAATCACTCATCTCTTCTTCATTCCAAAGGGTTATATAAATGAGCTCATGCAGTATGAACCATTTGGGTTGGCTTTTTCACTTGGCACAACTCCCTGGAGATGCGGCCAAGCTCTATGTGTATCACCAGTTTGTTCCTTTTTACTGCCGAGTAGTAGTGGGTGGACCAGTTAACCATCACCTGTTGAAGGACATCTGGGCTGTTTTCAGTGTGGGGCTATTATGAAGATTTGTGGGTAGGTTTTTGTGTAAATATAAGTTTTCTCTTCTCAGGAATAAATGCCCAGGAGTAGAACTGTGAACCGAAAATGTAAATGTGTGTTTCGTTTTATAAATTTTCTAGAGAGGCTGATGTGGTTTTAAAAGCTCCTCAGGTGCTGCATATGAGCATAACCAATGGACACAGACAGTAGGGGGGTGAGGGCACGTGCTGGGGGATGGGAGCGGCTGGGGAGAGATCAATGGGGGGAAAAGGAGACTCATGTAATACTTTAAACAATAAAAATTTTAAGTTAAAAAAAAAAAAAAGGAGTTTTACCAGGTGTACAAACAAACAAACAAACAAGCTCTTCAGGTGGTTCTAACACTCAGCCAGGGTAGAAAGCCACTCTGGGTCACATACTTTCTAAAAGGATTTTGAAAAAACTATAAATCTCCTTTTAATTTGACATCTAAAATTTCCCCCTAGATTAATAATTGCAAACAGGTCTAGATCATTCATTTTTGTGGAAAATGTCTACTATTTGACCTAGTTGGCTAAGCCAATTGTCAGACCAACCAGTAAGATCATAGTTTGCCAAGAAAAACTCCCTCACTTCCTTTCCCATTACACATATGTGTTAATATACATCCACATGATGACCACTTACTTCTGAATTATAATCCTAAAATGAATGGATGGATGAAAGGGGAGGTGACTGCATGAGCCTTTGCCACGAGTTACATGGATAAAATCAAAATCCAATCCTGTCACTACCATATTTTTCTTTTTTTTAAAATTGATTTCAGAGAAGGGACTGGGAGAGAGAGAAATAGAAACATCAATGATGAGAATCACTGATCAGCTGCCTTCTACTGGGGATCGAGCCTGCAACCTAGGCATGTGACCTTAACCGGAATCAAACCTGGGACCCTTCAGCCCAAAGGCTGATGCTCTATCCACTGAGCCATATCGACTAGGGCCTGTATTTCTTTCTTTCTTCTTTTTTTAAAAAAAAATATATTTTATTGATTTTTTAGAGAGGAAGGGAGAGGGATAGAGAGTTAGAAACATCGGATGAGAGAGAAACATCAATCAGCTGCCTCCTGTACATCCCCTACTGGGGATGTGCCCACAACCAAGGTACATGCCCTTGACTGGAATCGAACCTGGGACCCTTCAGTCCGCAGGCCGACACTCTATCCACTGAGCCAAACTGGTAGGGCGGGCCTGTATTTCTTAACAAGACTCTCATGCTTTGTTACCTTGGGGTTCCCCACCCTTTGAGGTGTTTGAGGAGTTTATACCCCAAGTGAAAAGGGCACGTCTCCAGCACAGACACAAGTCTCAGAGAGCTCCACTTTAGGGAAGAGTGTGCACAGAAGGAAGAGCTGGAAAAGGGTTGCTATAAACTACCAGGCCCACCGAACCCCTGGGGGGTCTTCATTCACCCAGGCGAAAGACTACTGCTTGAGAGCTAGGGCTTGGTTTACTTTATCTACTTCATAAAAGGCCAATCTGCCCCTCCCCCCACACCTCCCCACCTCCCAGGAACTGAGTTTCCATCCTGGCTCTTTCTCCCTGCAGCATCCATCATCACCCTCCACTGAGGGAAAGTGCCAACATCTCTGAGATTCATTTTTCTCTCTTTCCAAAGCAGAGACTCTGGTACTTGCGGGCTCCTGCCTGGGTGGTGTGGGCTACAGGCAGTCTGGGCGCCCATACCCGCTGGCAGCAAGAACTTTGGCTCTCACTGCTGCCCTCCTTGAAAGTCTGGAATTTTAGAAATCGTTCTTCCTCACTCTCTTTGTCTTTGCTCTATGCCACAAGTGCTGGAAAAAAAACAAAAAAACACCACTCGGAAAGGGCCACAGAAACCTTCTATTCCAGGTGGGTGGAGGCCAGGCTTGTGGGCGCCTCCAGTAGGACTTCCGGGTCCCACCACAAGATGAGGGCCCTGCGGCCGTGAGAGGAGAAATGGTCACCTCAGGCCCACAGCTAATTAAGCAGCAGAGCTGGGCTTAGAACTCAGCTGTCCCCCCTCCCAGATTTCTGATCAGGATTAAAGTAAGTCTGCAGGAGCAAGCCCCCAGCGACTTCTTAAGGCACATCACTGGATGCCAGTGGTGGTAAAAGGAAATTCTGGACTGGACTATCCAGGGGTCCTGGCTTGCCTGGGTGGCTACATGAATATAGCCTTGGAGTAGATGAAGACTTTGAAAACGGATAACTGAGGAATGAGTATGGAGATGCATTTATCGAAGGAAACAACGTGTTGTAACACAGAAGAGGAGAAAGTGACAGCATCAAGAGTACGGTACTTCTGCCCTAACTCGGCGGTTCTCAACCTGTGGGTCACGACCCCTTTGGCGGTCGAATGGCCCTTTCACAGGGGTCGCCTAAGACCATCCTGCATATCAGATATTTACATTACGATTCATAACAATAGTAACATTACAGTTATGAAGTAGCAACGAAAATAATTTTATGGTTGGGGGTCACCACAACATGAGGAACTATATTTAAAGGGCCAGAAGGTTGAGAACCACTGCTCTAACTGGTTTGGCTCAGTGGATAGAGCGTCGGCCTGCAGACTGAAGGGTCCCAGGTTCGATTCCAGTCAAGGGCATGTACCTTGGTTACGGGCACATCCCTAGCAGGGGGTGTGCAGGAGGCAGCTGATCAGTGTTTCTAATTCTCTATCCCTCTCCCTTCCTCTCTGTAAAAACTCAATAAAATATATATTTTTAAAAAAACAGAGTACAGTACTTTTCATCCGTGGATATATTTTTTATGAGACCTTTTTGTTTTTTAAATGTAATTTGTCATTTCATAATAGTTGGTGATTTCTCACTGACATGTAAGATAAATATATAAAACTGTGATTTAATTGTAAAGAATCTTTCATTTGCCCTGCTGGTGTGGATCAGTAGTTGAGCATCAACCTATGAACCAAGAGGTCATGGTTTGATTCCTGGTCAGGGCACATACCCAGGTTGTGGGCTCCATCCCCAGTAGGGGGTGTGCATGAGGCAACTGATCAATGATTCTCTATCATTGATGTTTCTCTCTCTCTTCTTCTCTGGAATAAATAAAAAACACACTTTAAAAAAAATTTCTTTTTCATCTAAATGTTTCAGTTGTTTTCTTTTTACCTCTATGTCAATGTGCAGAATTTTTTTTAAAGTATTCTTTTTTATTGATTTCAGAGAGGGAGAGGGAGAGATAGAAACATCAATGAGAGAGAATCACTGATCGGCTGCCTCCTGCATGCTCCCCACTGGGGATCGAGCCCGCAACCTGGGCATGTGCCCTTGATGGGAATCGAACCTGGGACCCTTCAGTCCACAGGCTGACGCTCTATCCACTGAGCCCAACAGGTTAGGGCCGTGGTCGGCAAACCGCAGCTCGTGAGCCACATGCGGCTCTTTGGCCCCTTGAGTGTGGCTCTTCCACAAAATACCACGTGCGGGCGCACACGTACAGTGCGACTGAAACTTCGTGGCCCATGCACAGATGTCGGTATTTTGTTGAAGAGCCACACTCAAGCGGCCAAAGAGCCACATGTGGCTTGCGAGCCGCGGTTTGCCGAGCCGCAGTTTGCCTACCATTGGGCTAGGGCAAAATGGATTTTTTTAAAAAGAAAAAAAAATTTCTATTCCAATTTTCCTGTAAATACTTCATTTGATAGTACACCCCAAAATTCTTCTTCCGTCACCCACAGAAACATCATGGAGATAGGAGCAGAAGGTGTGGGACTATTAAAAAGGTACTTGTACCCATCTCAGAGAAGCCTTTGGCAGAAAAGGCAGGCACGTTTCAAAGTTGCTTGTGCACGCTCCCCGCCCCCAGCAATGGCAGAAACAGTGCTGCATTCACCGAAGTTCTGATTGTGGTGTCGCATTTTACAGAGAGGGCAGGGACAGTGAGGTTTGTTTGATTCAAGTAAAATGCTCAGAGGCCATAATTACCTCAGACTCTCCCGGGGTAGAAACCTGGAGAAGATGCTCCCACTGCCCCTAGAAAGACGGAGGGGACGATGAGAAGAGCGGCTTTGCCACCTGTCAGCCAGCTCTGGGCTAAACATTAGAAATTACTCGTTTTCTCAGCGAGGCCTTAGACAGTGGAACCTGAGACAGGGAGACTTGTTTAAGGAAATCAGGGGTGGGGGGAAGCCTCTGTACACCTCTCTAACTGCAGATTAAGAAAGAGTTAGAGTTAATCATTTGACAAGGCTGGTTTGAGATCAGAGGTTGGCAAACTGAGCCTGAGGGCCAGCTGCCCATTTCTGTAAACAAGGAGGTCCTGGAGCTCAGCCACCGCATTTGTTTACGTGTGCCCATGGCTGCTTCCAAGCTCATGGCAGGGCTGAGCAGGTGGGGCAGAGACCAGGTCCTGATTTAGATTAAACTGAAATTCACAGTTTTAAAACACTTCGCTAATGCTGTTCTCTTACATGTGGAGCTTACTTTTCAGAAAATTTTCTAAATGCAAATCACAGGAGACAAAGGAGAATTAAGCATTGAGCATCTATTCCCTCCCGCTGTTAGGCAGGTTAGAAATAGGGAACGCCTCTATGGTGAGTGAGGGCATGTAGGAGGACCTGGCCGGAGAGGGACACCTGGGATCTGCAGAATAAAGCAGGAGATGACATGTACCCTAAGGGACAGATGAACCTTAGAAATTCAGAGCAGAATGAGAGGACTGGTGAGGGGACTGTAGGAAAAAGGGAGGAAGAGAGGGAAAGGAGGAAGGAAGGAGAACAGGAGACAAGAGAAGATAAAGAGGCTGGGTGGCACCTGAGCCGGGCACTGAAGCAAGTCAGAAGATGAGGATGAGGACAGGCTGCTAGGAGGAAGTCTTACCTGTCAATTTTGAGACCTATGGGCTGAGTAGGAGTCAGCCAGGTAAGAGCTGGGATGGAGGACATGTTTCTGGGAGAGCAAAGAGAACAGATGATTAGGCTGTGAATGGGGGAGAGACAGAAGGGCAGGGAGGTGACGGCCAGGTTAGGCTGGACCTCCCTGGTACTGGAACCTGCCCCAGGCCTTACAGAAGAGGCAGAAACTGGTCAGACTGGCTCCAGTAGTGGCAGGAAGAAAGGACTGGACGGAAAGGGTGCCACACCCGACACCAGCAGGGAGAGTCCCGAATTGGAGATTCTACACCTCAAAGACTGTTAGAAAGCGTGGGTGCCAAGACTGAAGATGCTACCAATTAAAGTTATGTGACCCAAAGCTGGAGGGCAGGGCGCCAAGAAAGGCTCTGAAGGCTGAGCTCTAAACTCTTCCTGCTGGGTTCCAGGCGGCTGCTGATGGGCAGTCTCACGGGCGGCTCAAACTGCAGGAACACCGCTCACGCCAATCCCATCTGCACCAGGAATAAACCTGGCCCCTGGCTTTCTTGCCTAGCACTTGTTCCAATCCTCCTGTTCATACACCTGTCTGTATACCTCAGTGTCCTGAATAAACGCTGGGTGAAGGTTCTTTGTGGTCCACTTCAAAGCTGAAATACTTTCAAACAGACCTAAGTAACACCTCCAAAAACGTCTAGCGGACTGAACTTTAACCTCCTGAAGGTTAAAGAACTCCAACTCACAGGAAAGTTAGAAAGTTCACATTGCTAAAAGTGTTCTGGTGAACTTCTGTCAAAAAAAACCCCTAGGCCAAACCAAACAAAACACTGCAAGCCTTTGGAAATCTTTATTGCAAAGAAAAAGCGGTGGAATTCCTGCTTGTTGTTTGTCTCTGCTTTTCTAACCTTTCATCTCACAAACAGCAAGACTGTGCCCCCTAGAAAGCTGTGGGGCAAACACAAACACTTTCCTTGACAGGATCTGTTTATTCACATATTTATTCAGGAGAACAGAACTGGCCCAGTGACCTATCCCCATCAGAAGACAGCTGACAACAGAGGCTGAGGCAGGCCCCACTGCCCAGGGTTCTCGCTAAGATCAACAGCAAATCTCAAACTCTATATGTGGGGACCAACGTGGAGGAAAACAATTCCCGTGATTCTGTTATTGAAACGGTGCTCACAAGAAGAGGATTGACTTCATCAAACTGTAATGCAGAATGCAAAAAGCCTGAGGGACATTTCTTGTTCTCCGAATACATCTGTTGTGTAAGACACAGGCATCCAGAGATGCCAGAGGCCGGACATGGTGCCAAAAGGTTCTCTCTCGGTTCTTTCCTACTATAAAGATTGCTTACTATTTAGAAGAAGGAAAGAGAGAAATTGTGTTCATTTTCTGATTACAAGGATTTAGTCCCCAAAAGGCAGACATGCAAAAAATCATGGTTCTCAAAAGGGAGGTGAGGGAGCTGGGTGGAGGAGGGCAAAGGGGAGAAAATGAAGGTCCTCTGTAAAACGGTCAACAACCACAACATGTGAAAATAAACAATATGATAATGAACTGAACTTTCAAGGGAGACCCTGCACTTACTGGTGACTTACTAACTACAGCTGCTTGCTTCCTAGGTCTCTTTATCATTAAGTTCAGAACCTTTTGCTAAATTCTTTCAAATGGGTTTCAAAGGATAAATGGGAGAAAAATGTCTGCGAAATGCCAACGGTTACATTTGCAAACATTTGGGTGTTCCCATGCAAAGAACACAGTGAATACTCGTCACTGGGTGCAGTTCCCACTGCAACTCGACTCCACACAGTGGGTGAAAACAAGGCCGAGAGTTGTGAAATGTATTGATCTTAGTTTCTGGAAATGGTGAGCCAGGGAGGCTCTGTCCATTAACAAGATACGTGTTCAGTGCCAGACAACTTAGTTCTACTTTCCTATTGATGTCTCATAGGAGAAGCAGAAGCATAATTGCCCTAAAAAGGTAAAAAGCTTTTTGCTAAGGCAAAATGCAGATAATGCCATTAGTCATATTTGGTCTAAGAAATCACTAACACCAGTCAAATAAAAGAAGATCATGGGGAACTATTTGGAAGCAGCAGTTTAAATGGTCACCGTAGTTCCAATGGCCTGGAGTAGACTTTTTATGTGTGTGTGACCATTGTTTTAAACAGAGAAGAACTTTTACACCCAAATGATATCCCCTTAAAATCTTCCCAATTAGTGTGAATCTATACAATTATTCCAAAAAGGTTCCCACATCCTATATAATAAAAGCCCAGTGACCATAACGGCGCAACAACCAGAATGATTGCTCGACCAGTCGCTATGAGGTGCATTGACCACCTCTTGGTCCCTCCCCACCCGGCCCACAGGCTCCGATCACAGGATGGCGAATGGGAACCAGGGTGGGTGGCGGCGGGGCGGGACTGGGGACTGGTGAGCGGGCGAAAGATGGCCCTGATCACAGGCTAGGCCTAGGGACCCTACCTGTGCACAATTTCGTGCGCTGGGCCTCTAGTCTAAAAAATAATGGCGATCTCCTCTTTTAGAATCCCAAGGAGACCAGAGAAAAATCAATCAATCAATCAAGCCAAATTACATTTTTCCTATGTATATAAAAACATGCATTTTTTTAGAAAAAGGGATTACATAATACATAGTTGCACACCTTGATTTTTTTCACTTAACGTATCATAGAAATATATACACGCATACATGGTTGGATGCATATGCAGACTGACAGGGCAGAAGGAGAAGACACTGGCCCACCACTATGTGAACATTCATGTACCATCTAGTATATTTCACAATCCCTGTTATAGGCCTACTTTATGGAAGACCAAATCAGATAAAGGAAGGCCAAGTTCTCTACAGAAGCACATTTGGTAGATTCTCTGCCAGGGTCCTGGTGATAGGCACTGCTAATTGGTTTGAAATTTTGGGGGTGGGGGTGGAGTGGAGTTGAATATATAAACAATGCAGCAAAATAACGAATGAATGAATGAATGAATGAATGAAAAATAAATGTTTCTAGAAAGAACTTGTCATAAATGGGAATGATGAAAAACCAGCAGTAGAACAGAGAAAGGTCATCTCCCTCCCCCCTTTCCTTTCTCTAAGGTCAAGATACAGCCACGGCTTCCTCAAAGCTATGCACCAAAACTTAGCTTTTCTTCGGAGAAAAGTGGAAACTTCAATTCTTACATGTGCACTGGAAGAACGGAGGGCTGAATCCAGCAAAACTATCCAATCTGTCAAATTACTTCCAAGCTGATGCTCAAAGGCCAAGTCTTTCCCTGAGAGCCCAGCTAAAAAGATTCCTGTATTATCAAGGCAAATAAGAACTCAAATGCTGGAGAATTGCTGAGAAAAATCATCCTAAATACTTCCCCTCAGCCATTCCTCTTCAGAGCAGTGCCGGAGAGAGCTGTTAAGGAAATGGCTGACACAAACGGCTCTGACAGGTTCACTACCACCTGAAAGGCAAAGATACTGACAACAACTTACCTCCATCATCCAGGGGCCGTTTTTGTACTCCATATCCATACACGGAGGGGTCCACTAGAGGTGTGGAATTATTCAAGTGAGGAATTGAATCAATTTTAGCAGCAATCTACAGAAGAAGCAGATTTAAATATTCAGGAACAAATCATGGCTCTATTCGAGGGAGAAAGACGAGTCCTCTTTAGAGGGCTGTTTTTTCACTGTCTCCCTCCCACCCCCCGGCCCCAACCTACATTAATGTAAGGCAATGTCACGGTAGTATAAACACTTTTCACTGTTAGCTGAGTTTTCTTTTGGTCTTAATAATAATGTGTCTTTAGAAATAAAATAGTACCAAAAGTGTGTCTTTTACAAGCAATTAGTATTTCTAAGCCTTCACTTAAAATAGAGGCATACTGCATTTGAAGAAAACAAGCAGGCCAAAAATGAGAAAAACTTTGTTCAAAAGGTTTTATCACAGGATTCCTTTAAGAAACGAATTCCCCAACAATATTTAAAAGGCCATGTTTGCTCAATTGACAACGCTTTAGGAATATATCCATCCTATTAACTGTAACATCTATAAAAGTGATGATGCAATCTACAGATATAAGGCAATAAGCTGCTCTTTGTTGGAAATGTCCGAACAGCGGGGGGATGACTGTCCAGACTATTATAAGATTCCTGCACTTAAGAAAGTAAGATAATCTGAGAACTGTTTCAACTTTTAACATTTTATTTAAAGAACAGAACATAGCTATTAAAAAATTTTCCCCCGAAACAAATGCTACATAGACTCCTTACTTATCTACTTTGTTCTCATTAGCAAATTATTGTGATCTTCACAATAAATCAACTCTTTGATTTAATCAAAGGAATGTCTATAGCAGTTGCTCTGGATGTTACTCCCTGAATTAAGCCTAGCACACCTGTCTCAGAGAGCAAAGTCTTCAGTGGAAATTCTGAACTTGTCCCAATGTGCCCAGAAGTGTGAGACCTTCCAGGATCAACATAAAGATAAATTACCTTAAACAAACAACTAAAGACAATCGGGAAAACCCAGGCAAGACTTAAATGTCCTGGAGTTAGGGCTTGTCCCTTCCATTTACTGGTTCTGTGATATTGGACAAGTCCGTTTCTTCTCTGCTTAAGATCCTCTGGGTATAATACCATCTGCTTCACAGTTTTTGAAAAGATAACAACATACTCTGAACACAAAAGAGCTTTGTACACTGAAAAGCACTTCACAAATACCAGGGCTGTAAAACAAGGCAAATCACCCAACAAATGGTGATTGCCTACTATGTGCTAGGCTGTTCCAGGCACCAAGGTTCCTGTGGCGAACAAGAATAACCAAGCCCCTGTTCCCTGGAGTCAGCAGTCGGTGGGGAGTCACGGGTACATAATAAACTGAGCATTTCAGGTGGCAATAAGCATGATGCCAATAAAAGACAATGACATATAGAGTGCTTGGGAGAGCTACTTTATATAGGGCAATCAGGGCAGGACACTAGGAGGTGACGTGTAACCTGAGACCTAAATGATGAGTAGCAGCTGGCTACACAAAAATCTGAGGAAGAGCTGCCCAGGAAGAAGAAACAGCTTGTACAAAGGCCTGAGGCAGGACCAAGTTTGGTAGGTATAAGCCTAAAAGAAAGAAGTGAATGTCATTGGAGTAGAAGGAATTAGATGTGTTCTAAGAAGTGGGCAAGAGCCAGCTCACACAGGGCTTTACTGATCCTAGTAAGGGGCTTGGATTTTATAGGAAGGGTGATCAGAAGCAACTACAAGGCTTTCTAAGGGAAGTAATGTGCTAATTTGTTTTTAAAAGATCCTCTTGGCCAAGACAAATAGATTCTAAGTGGACAAGAATAGGAACACCATTAGGTGTTCTAATAGGAGGTATTCTAAACCAGGGCAAACTACGGTTGGTGAACCACCTGCTTTTGTAAGGAAAGCTTTATTAGAACAGAGCTACACCCATTTGTTATCGGTAAGGAGTTGCAGAGACCATATAGTGTGCAAAGCCATACTATCTGGACCTTTAAAGAAAAAGTTTGACAATCTCAAATACTAAAGATAGACAGCCGATAGAAACTCCACCTCCTATATCCAAGCAAGCCTCTACGGGCAAGTGGCCATTTGCCCTTAAACAAAAGGCCATATACATCCTGCCTAACAGCATTCTACCATCTACTTGCCAGCTTGCTCCCTTATTTGTTTTGGATAAGCTTGCAGAGGTTGGCTACTTAAGATGCAAAAGTTACCTGTAAGGACTCAGCTGGTAAAGCAGGTGGGTTAAAAGGTGAGAACACGCAAGAGCTTGTGTCCACAGAGACCCTCTCGTCTGCCACAATAAACTGGCTAATATAAGGGTTTTCAAAATTGGCCTAGTTGCCCTAGCTGGTTTGGCTCAGTGGATAGAGCGTTGGTCTGCGGACTGAAGGGTCCCAGGTTCGATTCCTGCCAAGGGCACGTGCTTGGGCTGCAGGCTCAATCCCCAGTAGGGGGCGTGCAGGAGGCAGCCAAGCAATGATTCTCTGTCATCATTGATGTTTCTATCTCTCCTCTCCCTTCCTCTCTGAAATCAATAAAAATATGTAAGAAAAAAAAAGACTGCTCTAGTTGTTTTTTAAAAGACCGACCAAAACATTCTCAGAAGACATGATTACCCCAAAACACAAAAGAAAAGGGTATGACTATCAGTGGAGTCCCTCAACAGTGTGCATGTGACCTCACTCTCAAAGACGGGGCCTCAAAATGTGCACTCTACCCTTCAGGCACTCTCCCTGCTCCCTTCTGCTGAAACCTCATCTTCCACATCTTTCTCCTTCCTGCCAAACTAGCTAAATGCTATTCCTGAGTCCTCAGCCTTCCTTATTTTCCTCCCACAGCCAATATGGTAAATGTGTTACAATAGTTTCCTGTTCCTAATATTGATTATATCAGTAAGTGTCCTTCCAAATTTGTGACTGAGACTTTCAAATGTTTTTTTAATCCACTATTTTATTTTTATTTTTTTTAAATTTAGTTTTTTTAGAGAGAGAGGGAGAAGGAGGGACGGAGGGACAGAGAGAGGGAGGGAAGGAGGGAGAGACAGACATTGATTTGTTGTTCCACTTATTTGTGCATTCATTGGTTGATTTTGCATGTGCCCTGACCAGGGATTGAACCTGCAACCTTGGCCTGTTGGTACAACGCTCTAACCTACTGAACTATCTGGCCAGCCAGATTTGTTCTTAAGTCATGTTTGCTTCAGGCATCTATAACTAGGGAAATTTGTAATAATGGTTAAGAGGTGTAGCTCTGAAGTCAATAGACTGCATTTAAACTTTGGCTAAACAAATGTTAGATACAAGTTTAATAATAAAATATACAACTGCATCACAATTTACATTGATATTTCATTGTATATTACAATATACCATAAAATTCAACGTGTTCGTTTCTTCATATAAATGTAACTTTATTCTAGGAAATATGAAATATCTACTAAAATAACCAGTTGAAATTTAATGAGTGCTCACTATGTGCTAGGTACTCTAGGAGCATTTTAAACATACTATCTCATTTATTCCTTACAATGATTCTCTAGGAGGCTGGTGTTATTATTTCCATTTTTAAAAAATATATATTTTTATTGATTTCAGAGAGGAAGGGAGAGAAAGAGAGAGATAGAAATATCAATGATGAGAGGGAATCATTGATTGGCTGCCTCCTGCACGTTGGACTGAGCCTGCAACCCAGGCATGTGCCCCTGACGGGAGTCGAACCTGGGACCCTTTGGTCCGCAGGCGGATGCTCTATCTACTGAGCCAAACAGTCTAGGACAGCGGTTCTCAACCTGTGGGGCGCGACCCCTTTGGGGGTTGAATGACCCTTTCACAGGGGTCGCCTAAGACCATCGGAAAACACATATATAATTACATATGGTTTTTGTGATTAATCACTATGCTTTCATTATGTTCAATTTGTAACAATGAAAATACATCCTGCATATCAGATATTTACATGACGATTCATAACAGTAGCAAAATTATAGCTATGAAGTAGCAACGAAAATAATGTTATGGTTGGGGGTCACCACAACATGAGGAACTGTATTAAAGGGTCGCGACATTAGGAAGGTTGAGAACCACTGGTCTAGGGCACTATTTCCACTTTTAAGATAAGGAAAAGTGAGGTTCAGAGAAGCTGAGTGACCTGTCAAAAATCATGCATCTTGTAAGGAGCAGAAATGGTACTTAAGCCCAGGCATGCCCGACTCAAGTCTATAACCACAGCACTAAGCTACCTCTCCTTCCTCCACCTAATACTTTCTTAAACATATTTTACTTCTCAAGGACTTAAACCTAGTGGTTCACAGTACACAGACCTCAAGCAATTCCTCACGTCGCAACTGATCATTCTGAACAGCAGCTGCTAAGGAAAGTAGGGTACATTCTCAGTTAATGGCATGGGCCAGAAAACAAGAGCCACCGAAGCCAGAATATTCCTACAAAACCAAGGCCACTTCAGTTCTTATCTGAAAGCATGACCTTGAGGGGACTCTGCTACCGATTTTCTACCACTTCCATTACTTTTCCTGCTTTGGAGGGTAGGTGGGGAAGAGAATGGGTTATCTCACTACCTGCGCTGTTTTAAGCACAGAAAAAGATGAAATATAAACGTGATAGACCTAATTTAACCTCCACTGCCGGTAGCCAGCGGAAATACGAAGGAAGGGAGCACTGGCCCAGGAGTCAGTCAAGAGTTAGGTTTCCCAGCCAGATCTTCCAGTGTATGACCCTGGGCAAGACCCTCAATGGCCTTGCTCCTCGGTGTACACACCTGTGAAATGCAGGGACGAACTAAACCAGTGTGTTCCACAGAGGGGTACACAGGTGATTTTGAAAGGTGCATGGATGAATATATATATTTTTTACAGTTACCTTCAATACATGGCAAAGTTTTTCATTTATGACAATGATTTAGCTTCCTTTTTGAAAAATATTTCAAACAAATCCAAATTTTAAAATGATTTTAAAATATTAACAGAATATTGAAGGTTCACTGCTATGGCAAAAATCACAAAGATAGGACACAAATTACTGAAGTTCACAAACATGGCAATTAATTATTCCCAGTGCACACCTTTAGAACTAAATTTCTCTGTTGACAGGTTTTGTAATCAAAGCTCATCCTATAAACCCAAATAGGAAGCTGTGACTGTGTCCACAACTTTACACTGATTAGAACTTTATATTAAATGGAAACGGGCAAAGCCATCGAGCACCACCAAGTCTTCCACATACGATGTCCATGCTATCAATATAGCTACTGATGATTTTCAGGGATCCAACAAGTAGAGGTGGAGCTCACACCACCCAGGGAGCAGGAACCCAACTTACCCCCCCTGAAACCCCTGCTCTACAGTTCCCCAGAGTGGCCTTGCTCGGGACCTGGAGAATGCACGGGCTGGACTGAGAGTCTCTGCTCCCCACGGTCAAGCCGGGGGCTAAGAGAAGTTCAGAGGGCAGGGGCTGGAGTCAGTGCACAGGGGCAAGTCCTAGTTCTGCATCCCACTACCTGGTGGGTCACAGTGAAGACAGCACTGTATCAAATGTACTGCACTAAAAGCCTGCTGTTGCCCTCATTTAATCTTCACAGTGACCTTATAAAGTAGCTACTATTCTCATTACTGTGGGGTTTGGGGCCTGCCTGGAATTGTATCCATGGGGATAACAGGGTAACAATGTAGAACAATGCCAGGCACATGGTAAGGAACAAGACCGTTTGCTATTTTAACCTTTAATTGAAGAATAATGCTCCAGAAAACTACACGGATGCGTTTATAGCTCACTGAATTTTCACTAACGAAAATGCCTGTGCAACTAGCATCCAGGTCAAGAAACAGAACATCACCAGGGCCCCAGAAGCCTGCCTCAGGCCCCCTTCAGTCACTACACAACCCCACCTTCCCTAAGGGTAACCTCCTAACTTCTAATATTAGCTATTTTAAAAAATTATTACTAACATCAATGATCTCCATTTTACACATAAGGAAACTTAGGCTTAAAGAAGGTAGATAACTTGTCCAGTGACTAAGCTAGTAAGTGGCATAACCAGAACTTGAGCTCATATAGTCTGAAGCCAAGCTCTTAATAACCACTTCACTACTTTACCACCTGGGAATTTTGTGACTATCAAATGAGAGAACATCTATGAAAGTTGTGTCTGGCACCGAGCAAAACACAAGCTCAACAAATGGTAGCAGAAGTGTTGGCAGAGATGGGGCCCTGGCTGGTCCTGCCCTATTTACTGGCATTGCCAAAACAAGGAATTCTATATGCCAATCAAGTAAGACATCAGCTCTTCTTAGTACCTTTTCCTGACAACTTCGTGCCGTCCCATTTGGGGAGAATTAAATACCCCCTTATCTGTGATTGCAAAGCACTTGATAACCTAGCTCTAAAGAGCAGAATCTCACCGAGAAAGTTACTGGTTCCACTGTCTCCTCACAAGGAACTCTCTGAAGAGTGGACCTTCTCAATCACCTCAGTAACCCTGGGACAAAGAGTCCTTCACTGAGAGCTCCAGGGCTCAGCTTGATAAATTCTTGAATTTATATACAAAACCAATACATATTTCTGAGGAGTTCCAAGTTCTCAAGAGTCTTTAAAAGGTCCATGTTCTGCCTGGCCGATGTGGTTCATGGTTGCAATGCATGAACCAAGAGGCCGCCGGTTCGATACCCGGTCAGGGCACATGTCTGGGTTTTGGCCTGGATCCCCAGTGAGGAGAGTACAGGAGGCAGCTGATCAATGTGTCTCTCTCATCAATGTTTCTACCCCTCTCCTTCTTAAAAAAAAAAAAAAAAATCAATAAAAATATATCTTAAAAAAATAAAAGGTCCATGTTACCAAAGTTAAAGAACAGCTTCCCTAATGCATGGCAAAATGCTTGGTTCTCATTAAACATTTGCTTAATTTGCCCTAGCTGGTTTGGCTCAGTGGATAGAGCCTTGGCTTGCGGATCAAAGGGTCCCAGGTTTGATTCCAGTCAAGGGCATATTATACCTTGGCTGCAGGCTCCTCCTCAGCCCAGGCCCTGGTCAGGGCTCACGCAGGAGACAACAATCGATGTGTTTCTCTCACATCGATATTTCTCTCTGTCTTTCCCTCTTTCTTCCACTCTCCCTAAAAATCAATGGAAAAATATCCTTGGGTGAGGATTAACAAAAAACAAACAAAACACTTGCTAAATTTAAAGTGCACATGGAGAAACACATCTGTAGGAAAAATGCTAAGATGACCAGCTGAGGCTGCAAGCCGAAATACTGTTCCAGCTGGGATTCCCCCACCAAAGACCCTAAAAATGGCATGTCCGGTAGTTCTCTCCCCTCCATTCCATCTAATCCCACCAGCATCCTTTCAATGCTTTGTTCAAAGACTCTGCTGATGTCTCACCGAAATGAAAACTATGCAACTACCTCTGCGAAGGAACCAAAATCCTCCTTAGAATGCACAAGACCTGGGTCCGAGAACAATGGATATATTATTTGTGCACCTCTGAGAAAACTGCTTTGTTTCTCTTTGGCTTATTTTCAAATATAAAATGAGAGATATAACCCTTGTCCTGAATATCGCACCTGGTTGTTGTGAGAATTTAATCCACAGTAAGATAAAACCAGCTGCAAAGTTGTCTTATTTATCTTTGCACTGTCTCAGCATCCAGCAAGCAGCCTTGGACTCAGCAGATACTCAAATAAATGGCAGGTAATCTGAATCACATCACTACTCCCATTAACACCACTCAGTCTTACAAGTGATTTGTTCTCATCTGGTATTAAGATAAAAGTGCCTCCAATAGAAATATTGGCTATTCTTTCCCAAGTGTCTTTACAACGAAACTCAAAATGCAAAACATTTTCAAGAGAGACAATTCTTAAGGGTAAAAGGATTGCACAGAAAAGCTAGGGAGAGGAAAGTTTGAACAGACACCCAATACAGTAAGTCCTCACTTAACGTCATAAAAAGGTTCTTGGAACCGCAGGGAAATAACATATAAAGAAACTAATTACTGTGCTAATTGACATAAGTAAGAGTAAAATTCCTATGACATCTCATCAACATTATAACAAAACAATATTGAACGAAAAGACGGTATTTGAGGACCTGCTGTATAATGTATTATAAAGCAAAAGAGCCAAAATAATATGACCAATTTTTTTTTTTTCCAAATCCAGATCATGGCCTTGAAGGGACCACTGAGATTATTTAGCTCAACATTTCCTAAGTTTGATCCACAGAATAGAATTTGGTTTTATGAAAAGAGGGTATGAAGTGATTTAACTTCAGGACATTTAGGCCTTAGTGCACATAAGCATGTTGAAGGCTCTAAGAAGTCTTGTAGTAAAGAAGCCAATTCACCTTTATTTAACCCTGTATTCCCCATGGAAGACATAGTAACAGCCTGTAAATCAAATGTTGGGAAAGACTAACCTAGTCTAAGGTCACGCAGCTACTTGCAGGAGCCTTAGATTGCCCAACTCTCCTCCCAGTTTTTTCCATTATAAATTTCAAATAAAACCTAGAAATGATGGGCTCACAATTGAAAAAGGATAAGAAAAATAAAGGCTGTGGATAGGCACCCCAATGGGCAGTGTAAAACATGAGCAAAGTGGTGGGAATGAAGGCAACCAGAGTCAACGCGTGTGCAAAGGGGCAGAGGCCCCCCAGTCCTGCCGAATACAGTACTGCCACTGCAAAATGCGGGAGCAGTGCGGAAGCTAGGAATCTCCATTTTTTATGTGAAATCATTCTGGTTTCTAAGTGCTGGCACTGTGTGAGTCAAACAAGGCATGCCTGCAGGCCCACTGGGCGCCTTCCCAGCCCGTGGGCCATGGGTTTAATTCTGGTCCAGGTAAATCTGAATCTACAAATAACTGGGACTTCAGAGAGTCATCCCTTCCCTCTGAAATCAATAAAAATATATATATTTTAAAAAAATTTTAAAGATAGTCTCAGATGAAAATGAGAAAAGCCTTAGAGGCACACATACTATTCACTTAGAGTCTACCTTTCGATACCAAACATGAGGTTCAGTGCTTGCATTAGTGTGGTGACCCAAAAGGACTCAGTCCCGTCGCCAATTCTTTAACAGGGCTCGCTCTTTGCAGGGTACGCTGCTGGATCCTATCAAAGATACAGAAGCAGCCCATAGATTTCCTGTAGACATTGGTTTTCTTCAAGTGTCTGAGGAAGCTAAAACGAACGCACATGCAGGAGTAAGTCCCTAGTGAAATGACTTGAGATACTGAAGCACTGAACAGGTAAGAGATGGTCTCAGTGGAGTATAACTGAAACCGACTGAACATGCAGCACACCTAACTTTAGCGTCAGAAACGTCGTATGTTAAGGCAGGGTGTCTCAGGGAGTACCCAACATCAACGAACAGAGGCTTTTCCTTGTAATGGTGGATGCACATTCCCTGAAGCAGATCTGGTACTTGTGTACAGCACTCACGCCAAATCACCTACTGCCCAGGCTCAAAGTGTGAGCCAGCAGCCCTGGGAGGCATTCTCTGGAGGCCCCTCACTAATCAATGTATTTTTTTTAAAGTGCTGGTAAAGAATAGGTTCTAATGTTACTCTCTATTGATTCTACAATGGCTTGATCACAATCATTTGGATGCAGAATCAACATAATGCTCAAATCCCTGAGGCACCGATTACACTGTATTCATGTGGATAGAATACTCTGGAGTTACGCAATACAGAGGCACTGACTGGATCTAGATCAAAATAGAACCTTCAAGTCCTAAAAAACATTAGCAGTTTGGCCAGATCCTTTCTTCTATTTACTAGTAGTTGATGACTGGCAGACAGTTGGTGGAGCTTATGGAAGGCTGCTGGGAGTCTATCAAACACTGTGATTTCGCACTGTCTTGTTAACATGCAAATGTGCAGGCACTTGATGACGGACGCTCCTAAACCAGCAGTGGGCTTTCTGGAAAGATTTTATATGCTTAGAAAACAAGGTAGACAGATTTTTATCTCCTCATCCATAATCTCCATGAGGTCCCCTTATAACCTAGAGCAGTGATGGCGAACCTTTTGAGCTCGGCGTGTCAGCATTTTGAAAAACCCTAACTTAACTCTGGTGCCATGTCACATATAGAAATTTTTTGATATTTGCAACCTTAGTAAAACAAAGACTTATACTTTTTATATTTATTTTATATATTTAAATGCCATTTAACAAAGAAAAATCAACCAAAAAAATGAGTTCGCGTGTCACCTCTGACACGCGTCATAGGTTCGCCATCACTGACCTAGACAGACAGGGTAGCGGTGCAGCGTAGCTATAGAACAGGATAACCTATTTTGGCTTTGAGTCCACACCCCACCTTTATTAGGATCCTGCCCTCTCTAAACAGGTTGAAAAAATAGTACTTTATTTTTGCTAACCTGCCAATGACAGGAGAACTGAACATGATGGTTTTTTTTTAATACCCAGCAGTATTCGATATTCATCTTTGGGACTGAATCAGATCACATTTCCACACCTGTGTACTCCCCTACAGAATGGCTGGATTATCCATTTGTGCCAAACACTGAAGTATAACTGAAACTGACTGAGCATTCAGCACACGGGACTTTGAGTCAGAAACATCATATATTAAGTAAGCAAAAGCACAAGGAGGCTTCTAGATGCTAGCAGGGAAGTTGAGTAGATTGGGTACTGAACCCTAAATACCCAGACTTAATAGAAACTGCAGGTTCAAATCCCAGCAGGATCAACTCACATGCTATTATCATCTTCTAGATAAACCGAGCACCACAGAGCTTCCTGCTCTCTGACAAACTGACGAGGGCCTTATAGACTGTTGCTGGTGTTTATGAGGGCACATAAGAGGGGGAAAGCTTTGCAATCATTTAAATAAATACAGTTTTTACTTCCAGTTACTGCTGGGGGAAAATCGCTGTGTATACTACAGAGAAGTAGAACCACCATCATCCAGATGCCCAAGTAACATGAGATCCTTTCAGGTAAGTTTTACTATAAGCATACAATATTTTAGACTTCCAACATGCCATTCTCGCCCAATGTAAATCTATAAATAAATCTAAAATTACCCACAAACCTGTTTTTTTTTCTTTAGTTTTTAAAGGCCATCAAATCCTTGGAGATAGTATCGACCTCCAGCAGTTAATATTCAGATGTAATACACTTACAGCAGTGTCTTCATTGGGCTTACTACTGCTCCAGTCAATGGTGCATTTCAGAGCTGGGAACATTTCCAATGAAGTTCCTCTGCTAGTAGTACAACCACTGCTCCAACAATCCACATTAGGTCAGCATGTAACAGAGGGTCTCCCTCCCTCCTGAGTAGGTTGTCCAAGAATATGAGCTCAACCACTGGCTCAAGAGAAGCAGAAAGTGTTCTCAATGGTTCAAAATTCATTTTACGTTCAACTAGATAGGCCTTCTGCACACTGAGGATCTGAGCTCTTTAGGGTAGTGACTATAATTCTTCCTGGATACAGGAGGCCAACAAGGTGACTGCCACACATCAGCACTGAGTGAAAGCCATTACATATCAGCAGCCAGTGAGAAACAAGGTTCAGGACCTTGTGCTGGAGAGGAGAGCATGTAACACGCTGGCACGCAGAGAGGTGGAAGGGGAGCGGGATGGCATGTTCATCCATTACAGCCACTGGTTGGCTCTGAAGTCTAAGTATGATGGGTACTCACTACTGTACTGGTTGGTGCCTAGGCAGTAAGTAACAGGTCATCAGATAAAATTTTAGGTGGAACCAATAGGTTTGGAAAGCTCTGGGATCCAACATAGTGTCTACAGGAGCATCAGTATTAAAATGAAAAGTCAGTATTTGGGACACGGGGAGGGTTCCCTCCCCTGGAATACTGGAAAGAGATGTAAAGACCACATCTTCAAGCGACCGAGTGGATCTTCTAATACAATGAGTCCTGTGGCTTTCTGTTAGGAATCAAGCAGTAATTAGTTACAGCCCAACTTTTACAATGTCAGTCAGGATGCCTACAATTCAAGAGGAAGAGACGACGAGCATAGCAGAAGTGTAGGTGTTAGCGCTACCTTGTAAGGTTTACCCACAATACAAGGATGTGTTCTGTTCGAAGTCCCATGCCCGAAGCCCCATATGGCAGGCCCGATATTCATTCTCCAGGGAAGCATGTAACCTCTTAAAATCAGTTCATTTAACTCTGACAAAATGCACCTCACTGTCAGATGGGCAAGTTTCTTTGCTGGAACGAGTCCACATCACCTTCTCCCCGAGAGTGGAGAAACTATGGCCCAGAAGGGATTTCTACCTCTTACCGACCACCCACATCCACTTAACATTCTCCGCGCTTCCCTCTCCAAGAGGACCCTCCAAAACAAAGTACTCCTGAGTTAGACAAAGTCCCAAGACGATGTTTTCCAAGTATAGAAGCTACTGGGCCTGAGACAGCCGCCTCCTGTCTATACCCGGGTCCTCACCGTGAGCTCCCCAATCGCGAGCCTCAGAACCCCGCGCTGGCAGCCCCGAAGGTCCAGCTCCCGCCCCACGCGATGGGGCAGGCG
>NW_005371476.1:212731-222524 GCF_000412655.1 Myotis brandtii
GTTGGTCCATGATGCTAACGGGCTCTTGAGGCTCGGATGGGTCCCGGGGCGTCCGGCTGGCGGCCGCTTGAAAACTGAGAGAGGATGACGTGGCTCTCCCAAGACAGCACCCAGCAGTGCTGGCTCACGAAGAGCCTGCCCCTGGCAGCCCTCCCAGGCGTGGCCATTGGTTTGGGAATATTGGGAACTGAGCGCTTTGAAATGGCACCGTGAGGACCCAAAGGGAGGCTGGAGGACAAAGGACCACAAATGTCAGTGCCCCGTGTTTGCAGGGAGTCCCAGGTCTGAGTTCCTGCACCGTCATCGGTTTGCTGGAGGATGGGCTAACAACACACCTGGGGTTGCCTAGCAACACAGCTGGGGTTGCCTACCGACACAGCTGGCGGGGAGGGGGGTGGGACGCTACCAGTGGAAAACCAGCATGGCGTCCTCTTACACATTACTCACTCTGGGACTCTGGGGAAGCAGGAAATACCGCAGGACCACCTTTGCTTCCGTGCCTGTTGAGTCAAGACTGACGTTATTGCAAGAGGGCTTCTTGGGATGCTTAACGTTTTGTCCATGGTAGTAGCTAGATATAGATATTTCAAGGCAAGAGAAGGAGTCCTCAGTGGATAGAGCGTCGGCCTGCGGACTGAAGGGTCCCAGGTTCGATTCCGGTCAAGGGCATGTACCTGGGTTTCGGGCGCATCCCCAGTGGGAGGTGTGCAGGAGGCAGCTGATCGATGTTTCTAACTCTATCTCTCTCCCTTCCTCTCTGTAAAAAATCAATAAAATATATTTTAAAAAAAATAAAGGGCCTGAGGGCACTGAAAAAAAGTAAAAAAAAAACAACAAAAAAAAAACAAAAAAAGAGAAGGAGTCCTAGTGCAGGAACACACTGAGCCTTTGAGGTGGATCTTAGAAATGAGCAAACAAAACCCCAGAAAAGAAGCAAGGCTTAGGGGCTTCTCAATACACCTTGTTGGAGGCAAGTATGATACCAAGGAGTTGGATTTTAATGGAGAGTCATGTCAAGCATTTTATGCCTAACTTGAGGCAGATAGGCACTGAGAAAGGGAAATAAAGAAGTAAAATCCGCCTGGCCGGTGTGACTCAGTGGTTGAGCGTCCACCTATGACCCAGGTCACGGTTGGATTCCCAGTCAGGGTATATGCCTGGGTTGTGGGCTCCATCCCCAGTATGGGGTGTGCAGCCGGTCAATGATTCTCTCTCATCATTGATGTTTCTATCTCTCTCTCCCTCTCCCTTCCTCTCTGAAATCAATAAAAATATATTTTTTAAAAGAAGTAAAACCCATTGTGACTTCTCTGGATCCCTTGTGTCAGCACGCAGGGTCAATAACTGGCCGATAATCAAGAGCAGTTCTTCACTTGTTAATGACTTCATTACCGGACTGTGAATTCCTTAGGAACAGAGTCTGAGTTTTATTTGTTCCTGTATCTCTAGAGTTTGGCACATAGTAGGTCCGTAGGAAACTTCTTCAGAACTGAGTAATGCCAAATTAGAATAATTCCTAGATTATGGGAAAATAAAAGAATTTGGCAAAATTGCAACATGGAAGATGATCATTTTCAGACAAAATGTTTCAACCCCTGTAGGAAAGCAGGTAGTGGGTTGGTTGCTGTTACTGTGCTCTCCTGAGGCAGGGCGAACACCTGCCAGCACATCTGTTTGTGGCCCAGCCTGGGTGGGTTGACTGTTTTAACTTTGCTAGTAAAAGTCAAGGATATGTCATCAGCCTTCAGGAACACGGATGGCTTCACTGACCCAATTTTAGTGATACTTGTGTTTTGAATATATATATATATATTTTTAAATCTCGTATGTTTATTCATCTACATTCTAGCTGGTTCTCTCCCTGAGTATAAGTAGTGAAATCAGGGTCATTGGCCCAAACATAAGGTATGTTAAAGTTTGCTCCAAAGACCACAGAATGTCTGGGTAGGAAGACAAGGTTCTGTTTCTCCCTCTTTTACTGGTTGACCAGCGTTGGGCAACCCACTTATTTCTTGGGGCACATCACTCAAACTCCTTCAAGTCTGCTATTATATGTTCTACTATCACCCTGGACTTCATCATCTTAATGTTTATCACCACTGCTTTTACATCACCATTTAATTATTTATTATCTGTCTTATCTATTACGATAAAACCTCTACTGAGACACACTGTGCTTGCCTTTATCATTGCTCTCCCTACCACCTAGCACAACGCCTGGAATTTTGTTGGCACCAATCCATTTCGTGTTCACTTTTGCATAAGGTGTGTAGTATGGGTCAAATGAATTTCCTTTTCATGAGAATATCCTATTGTTTCTGCACTAATTATAAGTGGGATGAGCCTTTCTGCATGGAATTGCCTTTGTACTTTTGTCAAAAAAATCAGTCACATATGTGCAGGTCTATTTCTGTTCTCTCCATTAACATATATGCCTATCTTTTCACCAACACCATACTGTCTTTTTTTAAAATATATATATATTTTATTGATTTTTTACAGAGAGGAAGGGAGAGGGATAGAGAGTCAGAAACATCGATGAGAGAGAAACATCGATCAGCCGCCTCCTGCACACCTCCTACTGGGGATGTGCCCGAAACCAAGGTACATGCCCTTGACTGGAATCGAACCTGGGACCTTTCAGTCCGCAGGTTGACGCTCTATCCACTGAGCCAAACCGGTCAGGGCAACACCATACTGTCTTGATTACTGTAGATTTATAGTAAATCTTAAAATTAGGTAGGATAAGTCCCCCAATTTTATTCTGTATCAAAATTGTTTAGCTATTTAAGCTCCCTTATCTTAGCAAAACATTAGCTTGTTGATATCTACAAAAATCTTACTGAGATTTTGATTGAAATTGTGTTGAATCTATAGATCAGTTTGGGGGAAACTTATCTTAACAATTGCAAGTCATCTAATCAATCGACATTATGTATCTCTGTATTTATTTTCATTATCTGTTATTCCTTTCACCATTGTTTTGTAGTTTTCAGGATAAAGATCCAGAATATATTTTGTTAGCTATAGACCTAAATTTTTATGTTTTTTCTACTATTGTAAATAGAACTCTTTTAAAATTTTGATTTTCAATTGTTCATTGCTGGTATATAGATATTGATCTTTTATATTAAACTTTTATCCCTAAACTTTGTTAAACTAAAAACAAAAACAAAACTTTGTTAAACTCACTTATTACTTCTAGTGGCTTTTTGGGGTAGATTTCTTGAGATTTTGCTATGTTGACAATTATGTCATCTACTAATAGAGATAGTTTTAGTTCTTCCTTTCCAATTTGCATGTTTTTTATACTTATTTCTTGTCTGGTGAGAGTGGACATCCTTGAAATGTTCCTGATCTCAGGGGGATGGCATTCATTCTTTTACCATTATGCATGACATCCCTTGTACATTTTTTGTAGACATCCTTTATCAAGTTAAGGAATACCCCTTCTGTTCCTAATCAGTTGAGAATTTTTATCATGAATGAAAAGCATTTGTCAAATGCTTTCTCCATATTTATTAAGATGATGATAAGCATTTTATTTTTTTAGTCTGTTCATGTGGTGAATTACACTGATTGATTACATTGATTGATTTCCAAATGTTGAATCAGTCTTTCTTTCCCATAACAAACCCTACTGAATCATGATGACTATCCCTTTCATTGCATTTTATCCTTTTAGCTGGATTCGATTTGCTAATATTTTGTTGAGCGTTTTTGCATTTATGAGGGATCTTGGTCTATAGTTGACTTGTAATTTATCTGTCTGGCTTGGTGTCAGGGTAATACTGGCCTCATAAAGTGAGGTAAGAGGTATTGCCTTCTCTTCCATTTACTGGAAGATGCACTGGTCTTATTACTTCCCTAAATGTTTTGTAGAATTTGCTAGTGAAGACATCTGGGCCCAGAGGCTTTGTTTGCTTGTGTGTTTGTTGTTATTGTTTTAAAATTTTAACTAAGAATTTTAAGAAATCCAATCGGACAATCTCTGCCTTTTCATTGGTGTGCTTAGATAAGTTGCATTTAATGTAATTATTGATTTGGTTTGACGTAGGGCTACCCATTTACTGTTTGTTTTCTGCTTGTCCCCTGTCTGTATTGTCACCTGTTTCCCTTTTATGTCTTATTGTGGGTTATTTGAAAAATTGTTAGGATTCCAGTTTCATTTACCAATTAGCTTTCTGGCTATATTCGTTGTGTGTGTGTTTTTTAGTGATTGCTCTTATGTGTATAAAAATCAGGTACTTTTAAACAGTATATAAGTGGGACCAAGCTCTATGTATCCTTCTGTAATTTGAGTCTTTTTTTGTTTTGTTTATTTTGTTTTGTTTTGAGGTTTATCTAAGTCCACATATGTAGCCATATTTCAGTTGCCTTTGCTCCATTATTCCACTATCTGAATAAACCAGAAATTATGTATCCTTTCTCCTGTGTATAACCATTTATATTGTTTCAATTTTTTCTCCATTACAAATGTTGTTGCAAACAAGCTATCTTGAACTTGTCTCCTGTGTCCTTGCGTGAGAGATCCTCTAGGACCGTGGTCAGCAAACCACGGCTCACGAGCCACATGCGGCTCTTTGGCCCCTTGAGTGTGGCTCTTCCACAAAATACCACATGCGGGCGTGCATGTACAGTGCGATTGAAACTTCGTGGCCCATGTGCAGAAGTCGGTATTTTGTGGAAGAGCCACACTCAAGGGGCCAAAGAGCCGCATGTGGCTCGCAAGCCGCGGTTTGCCGAGCCGCAGTTTGCTGACCACTGCATATGTGCGCGGGGGTGAATCCGGGAGTGGGAGTGAGTAGGGAATACGCCCTCCGCTTTGCTAGAGAAGCTGACTGCTCTCCAGGGCAGACAGTATCTCCAAAGTGAGACACACCGTCCCACCAGCTGGAGTGAGCTCTTGCTACTCCTCCTTGCTGACTAATTTTTATTTTTTGAAATCTAATGAGTTAAAATGTTAAAAATAAATTTTAAAATTAAAATGTTCTACTGTGGTAAAATATAGATAACATAAAAACAACCATGTTAACCACTTTTAAGTGGTTCAAGTACAGTTCAGTGGCATTAAGTGCATTCATATTACTGTGCAATCACCACCACCATCCATCTCCAGAACTTCTTCATCTTTCCAGAATGAAACTGTCCCCGTTAAAACTGAACTCTCTGCTTTCCCCTCTCTGAGGCCCCGCGACCACCATTCTCATTTCCGTCTCTGTGGATTTGGCTGCTCTCGGGACCTCATATCAGTGAGTTCACACTGTTTATCCTTTTGTAACCGGCTAATTTCACTCGGCATAGTGTCTTCAGGTCCCATCCATATTGCAGCATGTGTCAGAATCTCCTTCCTTTTTAAGACTGAATCATATTTCATTGGATGAGTAGACCAAATTTTGTTTATGCATTTGTGTGTTGATGGACATTTGGGTTGTGAATAATGTTGCTATACACATGGCTGTGCAAGTATCTCTGATACTTCAATAAAAATGAATTTTAATTCGTGCTCTTTTCATAGGATGAGCACATACTAGCTCCCTGGGAAGGTAGGCCCCTTGAGATGTACTCAGAAAAGAATGATTGGCACCTGGATAGAAAGAGGTCATATTTCACCCTCATCCAGGCGTGGTTAGGTGTCTGATGGGCAGGCTTCCCTATAATTATTCACAGGGAGGTTCTGAGATAGATCTCACTGAATGCCATGTCCTCCTAGCAACAGGAATTGTCCTAAGGACCATGCTCCCCAAGCCAGACCTGACCCTTTGGGGTTTTGTTCTTATTCACTGCTAGCAAAATGGTTGCCACTTGAGATAGGAAGAGCTTTGTTCATCAAAGGAAGGTAGCCAAAGCATAGCACAGCCAAGTACTGACCTTTGACCTTGGCTGTTCAAGATTTGCAGGTGCTTAGCTGAGAGCCAGGGATGGTGGAGGGAGTGGATTTCCAAGGAAGATGTGAGAATGGGGTGCTGGCCTCCTCATTCTACAGATAAGGACATCAAGACTCAGACGGGCTGAGGAACTTGCCACAGCCACTCAGCTTTCTCTTATACGGAAAGAGTGTCCTTTATGGGATGGTATACGTTTTCTTTTGTTGTGTAACAGGTGACCACAAGTTTAGCATCTTCAAACAAACCTATTACCTTATCTTCTGTAGGTGAGAATCATGTCACAGTGTAGCTGGGCTGAAGTCGAGGTGTTCACTGGGGCTGAGGTCTACTCTGAGGCTTGGGGTCCAAGCTCACGTGGGTTTTTGATTCATTTCTTTGTGGCTGTCAAACTCCTGGAGGCCAGCGCTCATGACCCGCAGGAGCACATCTCTCTGACAATTCATTTTCATTTAAGGGCGCACCTGACTATGTCGGGCTCACCCCTGAGAATCTCTCTTTTGATGAACATAAAACAAAGTCAAGGCATTGGTAAATGAATCCCAGGAATGATATTTGTAGGCCTCATCTATTTCTATACGGGATGCTTACCAGGGCAGGGAGAGGGGGCGGGGGGAGGGGGGGCGGACACAGTAGCTCTGCCATCTTAGAATTCTGTCCACCACAGGAACCAATGAAAGTTTCTCTTCCATGTCATACAATGAGATTTGTGGGTTTGGGAAGAGTAGAGAGGGTGATCAACCATTCAGTTTTGCCTGGAAATGGTGTCTAGGGAATGTGGGATTTTTTGTGCTAACATCAGGAATGTCCTAGGAAAATTGGGGTGAGTTGGTCACTCACGGAGTCGAAGACACAGACCTGTGAAAGCTAAAGAGCACCCCCTATGCACCAGTCTGCCTCCCTTAGCCGCCCCTGGTTGTCGCTTTGTGCTTTCAGGAGGGAAGGACAACTCGAAGGGGGATAAAATAAAGTGAAAAGGATGTGAGCAAGTGGGAGGCCAGCAAAGGGGCACAGAGCACTGGCTGCGTCCCTGTGGAAATCTGGGAGTGGAACTAAAGCTACTAAATGCACTCAGTGGCTAATTCACACCGTCAATGAGTTTTAAAGTCTTTATATACATATATTTCTGAATACAAAAGCAACACCTGGCTTTTATGAATCGTCCCAGGAATGCCTCATGCAGAAAACTAAGGTTCCCTGTGCTCCCACCTCCAGAAATCTCTCCCAGTAAATATTCTCAGAGGCCATGCTATGAGAAGAAAACCAAGATCAGGACTTATATGCAAGCATATAGGCCTAACCAATAAACACAGACAATAGGGGGGGCGAGGGCATGAGTGGGGGGAATGGGGGGGTAATGTGGGGATAAGGACACATATGTAGTAACTTAATCAATAAAAAAAATTAAAAAAAGAAAACCAAGATCAGACATGGATCCAAGCACAAATGAGCTTACAGTTTTAAAATAATGCATAATAGGAATAGTACATGGCTATAAGTAATGCTAAGAGGCACCCATAATATTCAGCACCCAGAAGAGGAGGAAGTCACTTCAGCATGGGCACACACACACACACACACACACACACACACACACACGAGAGAGAGAGAGAGAGAGAGAGAGAGGAGAAAATAATTTGATGAAAAAAGTGGCATCTCGGATGGGACACGTGGACATTTGCAGACGTGGATCAGGGCAGTCCTGGTGAAGGGAACAGCGTGAGCAAAGGTGCAAGAAAAGGCGGCATCCATGCGGACAGCAGCTTAACTGGCCTGGAGCCTGGTGCGGGGACTCCCAGTGTCACTGAGACCTGCTTTCTCTCTCTGTCTCTGGGCTCCGCTTCCCTGGCTTGATCCATTCCCAGCCGCTGTTGTAACACTCAGGCGGGCGTTCCACGCTTAGCGGGCATGTGCCTTTCCGGTCTTTCCTGGTGAGTATCACAGCTGCCCAAGATTCGGGGCTCAAGAAAAGAGGCCTTGACAACAGGCCTTGCAGTCCCTGAGCTGCCTTCCCATGATCTTGTAGAGAAGAAATAAACGCAGCTCCAGAGCCGCCCTCCCATTGGCCAGAGTTGATGGGTATCGGGGCTGAGTGGAGAGAAGGATGTTTTAGAAGCCGAGGCTTGAGGGTGATGCAGGCAGGGAAGGGCTGTGGTTTGTTTGCGAAGATAAAAGAGATAAGCCACAGGGTGAGCAAGGGTGAGTGTGCCAAAGTCAAGTGCCCCCGCGGACTAACAAGTAGTGTGTGTCACAGGCTCTATGTCACAGTCACCGGGCTTGCCCAGCTCCCAGACCTGGGGTCCTCCTCCTCCTTCCTTTTGTGGAAAAACAAACCCAAGGCACCACCCAGACAAACCACTCAGTGTACTAGGTATTTCGGAGGATGGGTGCACATACATGCACATGCATGGAGACAGTGAGTGTGGTGGGGAGACATGGCAGGGAATGTTGATTGCCTAGGACAGTGATGGCGAACCTTTTGAGCTCGGCGTGTCAGCATTTTGAAAAACCCTAACTTACCTCTGGTGCCGTGTCACATATAGAAATTTTTTGATATTTGCAACCATAGTAAAACAAAGACTTATATTTTTGATATTTATTTTATATATTTAAATGCCATTTAACAAAGAAAAATCAACCAAAAAAATGGGTTCGCTTGTCACCTCTGACACGTGTGTCATAGGTTCGCCATCCCTGGCCTAGGAGCAGCCGGTGTTGGAAACCCTCATCTATATTATCTAATTTAAGCCTATAACCTTATGAATTGGGTACCTTTAGTGATTCCCATTTAAAAAATATATATTTTATTGATTTTTTTACAGAGAGGAAGGGAGAGGGATAGAGAGTTAGAAACACCGATGAGAGAGAAACATCGATCAGCTGCCTCCTGCACACCTCCCACCGGGGATGTGCCCGCAACCAAGGTACATGCCCTCGACCAGAATCGAACCTGGGACCTTTCAGTCCTCAGGCCAATGCTCTATCCACTGAGCCAAACCGGTTAGTTCAGTGATTCCCATTTTACAGACGAGGAACCTGAGATTCAGAGAGAGAAAGGGACTTGCTCAAGGTTGGTACGTTGCAGAGCTGGGTTTCAAGCTGGAAGTGCCTGTTGTTAGGATTGGCATCGCCGGCGGGGCTGAGGGCTGGGTCCCAGCGACTGAGCCACCAAACTGCGAGTCCTTCCACCTGTGGCAGGGAGCAAGGTGAGGGAGGGCACGCGGCCGCAGCAGGAGGTGCCCCGTCCCAGGCCCCAGCCAGGCCTGCCTCTCACCTGAGGGTTCTTCCTGGGGCGGAGGTGCCCTGGGGGCAGATCAGTCCTGGCCCAGGCCCAGGCCCAGGCCGGGAACACCATCCTTCAACAGAGACAGCAGCTTTGGCCGGTGCCTGGCTCTGCAGCGGCGTCCCCATCAATCACGGGAGGGCCGAGGGGCCACGGGATTCCTTCTGGAAGGCCCGGGTGGAGGCAGTCCAGGTTGCTAAGCCCTTAACAATTTCTTGGCTCTTACTGAGAAATTGCAGGGGTGTCAGATGACCTGGCACAGTTTAACCCTTTGGAGGCCATGAAGCCAGGCACCATGGTGGCCATGGCGCGTGCAGGTGCCTGGCCGGGTAACCCGGGCACAGGAAGGTTAACCTCCGTTGCTTCCTGTAGGCACACTGTCTCAGAGAGCAGCCAGCTCCGGGGAGATGATTTTGTTAACTAATTTCCCTGCTGCAGAGTGGCCCCTTTATCTCTGTTCTGGTTACTCTCACTAAGTAACCAACTCCCCAAATGTCCCCACTTTAAAACAACCATTTTGTTTTGCTCATTATTTGCAGGCCAGGGATTTAGGAGAGGCTCAGCTGATGTTTCTGGGCAAGGGGGTGGGGGGTGGGAGGGGCTTGCGCAGGCAGCTGTAGTCAGA
>NW_005371476.1:222609-235938 GCF_000412655.1 Myotis brandtii
GTAGACAGAAGCTGGCGAGCTGGAAGAGCAGGGGGGAGGGGGCAGGAGCCACTGCCGGGGGTGGTGTGGTGGTCCTGGGATGGCTGGGGGCTACTGAGCATCCTTCTCTCATCATGAAGTCTCAAGTCTCCTCCGTGCATCTCTCCACATGGGCTCGATTGGGCTTCCTCACAATATGGCAGCCTCGGGGCCGTTGGACTGGTCACATAGTGGTTGAGGCTTTGAGAACAGATATCCCATGAGGCAGCCCTGCGAGGTAGACTCTGCCACACCTCTTGGATCTTGCCTGGAAAGTCACCTCTGCCCTCCTCTCTGAGCTGCAAGAGGAACAACACCCCCCTCAGATCCAAGGGGAGGGGACACACTTCCTGATGGGTGAGTGTCCAAGTCACCTGGTCAGTAAGCACCGGATGAGAGGCATGGTTGGAAGAAGCAATGGCTGACATCCTGCCATAACCTTACCCCCCTGGGCTGGCCACCTGTTGTCCTCCTCAAGGGAGTGGCCAGCCAGCTGCAGGTGAGACTGGGGACCCCGAACCCGTGGAGCATCAGTGATTTCTTCTGCGTGGGGACGGGGCTAAAAGGGCTGGCTCTGGCCAAGCCCATAAAACCAGTCACTGCCACAGGGGGTTTTCTCCACGCCAGACACGCTGCTTCACACGCCTCACTCTCACTCCGTCATTCAAGCCTCATGCTGACTCCACATTTTATAGCTGAGGAAACTGAGGGTGGGAGAGGTTAGGGACTTACATGGTAAGTAGCTGAGTGGCCCCAGAAATCGACCCTGGGACAAGGATCTGGGTGCAAATAGAATGGGGGAAAGGCCACAGGGAGCAGGGCAGGAGGAGAGCCAATAGAGCAGCGGTTCTCAACCTGTGGGTCACAACCCCTTTGGCATTCGAACGACCCTTTCACAGGGGTCGCCTAAGACCATCCTGCATATCAGATATTTACATGACGATTTATAACAGTAGCAACATGACAGTGATGAAGTAGCAACGAAAATAATTTTATGGTTGGGTCCCAACATGAGGAACTGTATTTAAAGGGCCAGAAGGTTGAGAACCACTGCAATAGAGGCTCCCTGAGCTGGCGATTGTTGACAATGGTCACAAATTCCCACGAAGAGGTGAGATCTACTTCACTAATAAAGCAGAAGTGACACTACACGACCTCTGAAGTGAGGTCATACAAGGCAATGCACCTCCCTGCCTGGGCTCCTGGGAACTTACTTTTGGAGCCTTCAGCCGCCACGTAAGAAGTTTGACTGCCCTGAAGCCGCCATGCAGTGAGGAAGCCCAAGCTACATGAAGAGGCCACGTGTGTGCACTTCCGTCAGCAGCCCCGTAGCTGAGCCTTCCAGTCACCCCGGCTCAGTGCCAGACGTGTGAGCAAAGACACTGGGGATGATGCTAATCCCCAGGCATCGAAGTTGCCCCTGGCCATTCGCTATTCAATCATTTCATCTGTGGAGCCCCAGATACCATGGGGCAGAGTCGAAGTTCCCTCATGTGCTCTGTCTGAACTTCCGATCCATAGATCTGCGGGCATGATAAAATGGCTGTTTTGTGTCACTAAGTTTTGGGGTAGTTTGTTCTGCAGCAATGTAACTAGAATAGGGGGGACCTAGGGCTCCCCTGAACGACCGTGTGGGGCACACCTCAGAATTGCCCTACCTCCCACCCCTCCTTGGTTTCCGTTTGCCTCTCATGTGGCCGAGCACACTGTCCCGGGCAGAGAGAGGAAAGAAGGCCGCGGATAAGCCTGGGCTGGATTGGGTTTCCTCACAAGATGGCAGCCGCAGGGCAGTTGTGGAGGTGGGGCCTGGGTACGGGCTGGCCAGTCAGGGCTGCTCGGGGGGTGGAGTCCCTGTCTTCATGGAGCCCAGCCCTGCTTGTAGACTCCCGAGGGGATAATGTGAGGCCCGGGACACTGGCTGGAGTTGTTCTGTGACGTTTACATGTTGCATGTGTGGAGCCACACATCAATAAGCAAGGGCGAGCGTGTCCCCTGATGTATCCGGAACTACCCTCTCCCCACCCCTGGAGGCCTGTGACTGTCCCAGTTCCTGCCCAGGCTCACGAGGGCGGGTCACGCCCCAAGATGTGCTTTGCAAGTTCCCTTCCACATCTGTCCCCCCAACCCAACGGGAGCCTCCTGCTGGGCTAGGAGGGTCTTCAGTCCCTGCGGCCTTGGAGCCGGGCGCCTGGGGCGGAGCCCAGCACACAGCAGGTGCTGAGTCATTCTTCTCAGCAAAGGAAGAAGAGTGGGTGCTCAATTATGTTCTCGTGTGAACAAATAAATAGTGAGTAAATAAATGGAGACTTCTCTGCACCAGCCCAGTCCGCACCTCCCTCCCGCCCCCAGAGGTCTCAGCATTTCCGCTGACAACAAGGCAAGTCTGTAAGTCTATTTTCTGGTTTATCTCGGCGGCCTTGGCCTTATCTCTGAGCAGCAAGGAGCCTCTACAGCAGCGCCTGCTTCTACATGAGATGGACCGTCATAGAAACTGACAACTTGCATTTTTAAAAATTGATTTGAGAGAGAGAGAGAGAGAGAGAGAAACACCTCACCCCCACCTCCTGCCTGCCCCCCACTGGGGACGGAGCCTGCAACCCGGGCATGTGCCCTGACTGGGACTCAAACCAGCAACCTTTCGGTGAACAGGGTGACTCCCAACCCACTGAGCCACATGGGCCAGGACTTCCTTCCTTTTAAAGGTTGAATAATACTCCATTGTGTGGATAGACCACACTTTACCCATCACCCATCAGCAGGCATTGGGCTGGTTCCACCCTCCGACCACTGAGAATAATGCTCCTGTGAACATGGTGTACAAATAGATAAGCTGCCCTTGAAGCCATTGTCAAGGTGGGGGCAAACCAAGAACTCCTGCTGGTCCCTGCCGGGGGAACGGGATTCGGGAACCACTGGCTGGCAAAGACCTTATCCTGCATCTGGGGAAATGGGGCTCAGAGAGGAAGAGCAGCCGGAAGCCACAGAGCCAGGAAGTGGAAGAGGCAGGGTTCGAACCGGAACTGCAGAATGGAGCGTGTCCCCCCTTCCCGAACCCTCGGAACCACGCGATGGGCCTGCCAGCGGCCCGAAGCGATGCCGGGAGGCGGCTCCTCGGCGCGGGGCGAGCGGGCTGTGGGAGTCTGCAGCCCGTGTTCTTCATCACAAATGAAAAGCAGATGTGGTTTTAAATGCGGTGCTTCCGCTGCCCGTGCCGGGTGGACCAGGGCCCGTGGGCAGTCACGGCAAGGAAACATGTTATTTCGGAGGGATTGCGAGGCAGGCAAGCTGAAAACATTGTGCACGGAAGGGCTGCCGCTCTGTGCTCCTGGGCATCGAAATCACTTTCCACCGGCTCACACGTGGATTCACATTTAGGGCAATTTCCCTCACGGTAGCGCAGCTCGCGCGTGGGCTCGGGCTGGTGGATGCCATTTCCCAGCCGCACGACCTCCAGCCCTGGCACGGAGCAGACTGCCCCAGGGCTGCCCTGATGCTGCCCGTGGCGACGTCATCTCAGAAGCAGCTCCTGGGCGCTCGAGACTCATCCTCCCAGTGTCTGTTGCCATGAGAAAGGTGGGCAGAGCCTTGACCGCACGCATGGGCTGAGCCCTTACTCTGGGCGCCATCACCAACGGGTGGGGCCTCGGAGCAGCAAAGCAGGACACTGAGGCTCAGAGAGACGATGGCCCAAAGTCACGCCGTTTCCCCGAGGGGCTCCTCCATGCTAGCAAGCAGGGCCGGGAGCAGGGCAGCCCTGTGGGCACCGGCGTCCTTCACAGAGACATGTAGGGGAGGAGGCAGCTCGCACAGCCCAGGCTATGGCACAGGACGTGGGGGGCAGTGCGGCCCTCTGAAGCCAAGTCCAAGGAGAGCTGCTTTCCCTGCATAAGAACCCGAGCCAGGGCTCTGAGGCATGGCCGCGGGGGGACCCTGAAATGGATGCTGGCCCATCTTCCTTAACTGGGGGTAGGGCAGGGCTAAGTCTACAGCTCTAGGGAGGAGGGAGGCTGCAGAGGCCAGGGCCACCAGCCGGGGGCGTCCCGGACACCAGGAGCCCAGCTCTGAGAGACTGAGGCCTGGAGGGGAGCAGTGACCCAGCACCAGACACAGGCACACGGAGGGCATCCAGCGTGGATCGTGGGCACCGGCATGTGCTGGCTCACCCTGCAGCAGGAGGGAGCTGTGTGAGCGCTCTGGAGAGATTCACTCTTCAGTCCTCACGAGAGCCCAATGGGGAGTGTGTTCAGAGAGCAGCGGACCATCTTAACGCATCTCCCACAGCGAGAGCTCGTTTCCTGCTCACATCACCAGGAACATGGGCGGGCCGAGGAGGAACAAGGGATTGGGAAGCGGCGCCCAGCCTGCCCACGGCGGCGGCGGCTTCTCCTCCAGCAGCCTCTGCTCTCACAGCCGGGCGGGAGCGTCCCATCATGGACGCACAGTCACGCGGCGCCCTCGCTCATCAGCGTCTGCAGACCAGGGCGCTCAGGGAGGGCTGTCAGCCAGGGGGTAGCAGGGACTGGTCGACCTGTTTCTTGACTCAACCATCCCTGCTTGTGGCTCATGACGGACAGGCCCTGTCCCGGGCCCCGGAACCCACAGCCAAGCCCGCAGTGTGTGTGGCAGGGGGTGGAAAGCAGGGGAACGGGAAGAAAAAGACGCCTCCTCCCTCTGGTGCTGTCAGCAGCGTGTGCATTTAACGATGCTCAGCCGGCCCCACCCCCTCCTGCCTAAAATGCAGCCCTGCCCTCCCCCCAGGCCCACTGCCCTCCACGTCATGCCCCCAACTCTGCAGGGTCTGCCCGCTGCCCCCAGTTCACCCTCTCCCACTCCAAGCACCTGCCTGCTCAGTGACATGTGCTCATGGAACATGTTTCCCGTCTCCACGCGTGTTAGTTGCGAGGGCCGCAGTGAAAAGCGCCACGAACTGCGAGGCTTCGACAACAGGAATCCTCTGTCTCCCAGCTCGGAGTCTACGGGCTGAGACAGGGTGTCCGCGGGGCTGGTTCCTTCCTTTCTTTTTATTTTGGTTAATCCTCACCGGAGGCTATTTTTCTATTGATTTTTAGAGAGAGGGACAGACAGAGAGAAACATCGATGTGAGAGAAATGCATCAATTGGTTGCCTCCTGCACGCGTCCCGACCAGGGCCCGGGGCCAGGGAGGAGCCTGCAACCAAGGTACGTGTCCTTGACCTGAATCGAACCCGGGAGCCTTGGGTCCACAGGCCGAGGTTCTATCCCTGAGCCAAACCGGCCAGGGCTGGGTTGGTTCCTTCTGAGGGCTGCGGGGAGAGGGGTGGGGGAGGGGGGGAGACCTGTCTTGCTTCCCGCCTTCTGCTGGTTAGCTGGCAATCCTTGGCGTTCTTGGGCTGTGGCAGCATCATCTCCTCCCTGCCTTCATCTTCCAGGGCCTCCCCCTCTGTGTGTGTCTCTGTCTAGTCCTATTGGATTAGGGTCCCCTCCTGCTCCTGTCTGACCCCGTCTTGACTAATTACCTCTGCAATGATCCCATCCCAAGTGAGGTCATATTCTGAGGTCCTGGGGGCTAGGACTTGAACATAGGAATTGGGGGGGGGGCGCACAATTGGACTCCTAACACCAGCCTTTGGCCATGCTGTTCCCTTGGCCTGCAACTCCCTTCCTCAAGTTGTCTAGCAGGCAGCATCCAGCAGCTTCCGAAGTCCGCTCGAGCTCGCGTCTTGGCAGAGGCCTCACGGCAAGGAGCTGAGGTAAGTGACCTCCCTCCGTTGGGCCACACTGTCCTTGCACGGCCACCGGCCAGCACATCAAATGCTTAGTAGCGATCTGTCTGCCTTTGTCCTCATTAGCTCATCATCTCCTCCTGCAGGGCCCGCACACAGGAGGGGCCCTGGGTCAATGCCATGAGGCATGAACTGAGAAGGAAAGAAAGATGGAGAAGCAGGGGAGGGCGGTAAACCAATGATGCTTGCCCCCTCTGGCCTTTGCCTCTACTGAGGAGACTTATGTGGTTCCCCTGGTTCTGATAGAACCTCAAGAATCAGTGTTGTATAGGAAGGAAGGAAGGAAGGAAGGAAGGAAGGAAGGAAGGAAGGAAGGAAGGAAGGAAGGAAGGATTTCATGTTGTGTCTGGCCAGTGTAGCTCAGTGGTTGAGCGTCGATCTATGAACCAGGCGGTCACGGTTCAATTCCCGGTCAGGGCACATGCCCGGGTTGTGGGCTCCATCCCCAGTGTGGGGTGTGCAGGAGGCAGCCAATCAATGATTCTCTCATCATTGATGTTTCTATCTCTCTCTCCCTCTTGCTTCCTCTCTGACATCAATAAAAAAATATTTTTTTTAAAAAAGAATCAGTGTGGTGAGGTGGAAGGGAGCTTATGTGTGGTAATGTCACACCAGGTCTAGGTCCTGTTGAGTGGTCTTAGTAAAGTCACTTTGGTTCTCTGGGCTTTAATCTCCTCACATCTCCTCTTGTCAGATGCAGGATTGGGAATCTAACATGGGTGGGGGGTGGGGATTGCAGTGCGGGGAGGCAGGCTGGACACCGACAGAGCCAGGCCCCACCTCCCACAGGAGCAAACCACAGCCCTTAAACACTCCGCAAACAAATGCATGATATAAATCTGTTTTTGAAATAACAACAATGATAAATAAAAAGTGAGTGGATGCAAGAGCCAAGAGCGAAAGAAGGGGGCTCAGCCGGGCCCTCCCCCAGGACGCCAAGGGGAAAAGCTCGTGGAAAAATTGAAATTAGTTGTGACAGCTGAAATTCTCTGCTCCGCGGACAACATTTGACAGGGGACTGAAAAATAATAAGAACAGGGAAAGTGGTTTGGGTCGCCCGCGGAAGGGGGAGGCCGGGGGATTTCAAGTGACACAAGACGCATAATTCCAGCTTCTTAGATTGCAAAAGCTCTTCTTACCTAAGGGGCCCGCTGCCTTTATTTTTATCCAAATGGCTCAATTACCGCAAAGCCCCACAGAGAAAATTACTGATGTTTGCCTCTATTTTTCTCCTCTTGTCTCGACAACTGTAGATATTTTGTTTTCCTTCTTTCTCTTGCTCTCTCTCTCTCTCTTGCTCTTTTTTTTTTATCTTGGCTGTTGGGGGTGAAGAGAGAAGGGGGTGTTCAGATGGGCTAAGGGCTGGAGGCTTTTGAATTGCTCCTCAAAGTCCACATCACACACACACACACACACACACACACACACACACACACTCTTCGGCCACACCACAACTCATCTTGTGAGGGTCCATTTTGATGTGTGTCGTTTTGGTCTCGAACTTGCCTTTGCTGTCCCTTGACCTGACTCCCCACCCCCTCCTGAGGTCTTCCTCCTCCGTCCTGGCTCCTGCTCGCTCTCCGCACAGCAGCTTCCTTCGGCAGCTTCTCTGGGCCTTTGGCCCGTCTGCCCTGCGGGCACCCCCTCCTTGTGGCTCTCCTTCATCTCAGCTATTTCCAAACCCTGCAACAGACACAGGCCGGCGCAGAGGTGCCCACTCCCAGCCTTCTTCTTGGGCCTCTGGTTGTCATTTCCTGAATTGGTGCTCCGGGGAGTCTGGCCTGGAGACCGCTATGCGCACACCGGCCAGGCACAGTTCTGAGCCTCAGAACCTGCTGTAGGTTCCAGAAAGTTCTATTTGAGGGGCTCTGGGGCTCCAAGGAAGTGTCTGAGCTTCCGGCCCCAGGACCGTGACAGGTGGGGACTAAAGGGAGGGGCACTTTTCAATCCATTTTATCTCTACTCACCTGTGTGCCTCTCTGCATCCCACTTCCCTGACACTCACTACCTGTGCCCGGGACAAGGCCACGGCCCCCCTCTGGCTCCTCCCACCAAGCCAGGCCCCTCCCTTGCCTAGAACCCCTTCTGGATCTTGGGATATAAGCCAAGTCTTGGCCCACAAGGTCTTGCAGGTCCAGCGCCAACCTCCCCTCCAGCTTTAGCATAAATTCCCTCCCTCATTCCCAGCTCCTTCCACCCTGGGCCTCTGCAGCTGTGCACCCTCCCGCCTGCCTTGCTCTTTGCCTCTCTCCTCACCCACCTACTCCCACTCAGCCCCAGATGTCACCGAAATAAAGGTCCCTCCTCCCCACCCACCAGGCCAGGGGCGCCCCATTCCGAGCTCTCAGAGCCCCTGCACTTGGGGTAACATGCAAGTTACCCAACAATCAGAAGGGATGCTGGCGGCGGTTCCTGTGGCCCCACACTGGGCAGGCTTTACCCTCGCGTGGGTGGGCACGGTGAGGGATGTGTGGTGGGTCCCTGGTGAGGGACATGGACAGACAAATATCCCAATCGTTTAACAATCGTTGCTGCCGATGACAATCCACTTGCCTGTCCCTGTCCTCCACGGGTCTCCACCCACTAGTGTTGATGCAAGAAATGTCTAAACACGTAGGGAATTTTTATGAGTTCACCTGAGCCAAATGCCGGAGAGCAAGATTCCAAATGCGCCAAAGAAAAACAGTTTTGCAGGAAGACCACGTGGAGACGGGAGAAACTGAGGCGGGGCCTGGCTTACCTCTTGCTCTTTAGAAGGGGGGTCTGAAAAAGTGGTCCAGGGTCAGGGGGAGGGTGTGAAGAGAGGCATCTCCATGGTGTGCAAACCTAGAGACGCACAGACACGAGGGACAGAGCTTGCTTGAGGCAAAGATAACTTTTACTAAAGAAGTTACATGCCCTGGTGTGACTCCCCACCTTGACCTGCCCAGGACGCAGCATACCGGAGCCAGGAGCACACACCCTGCACACACCACACCCTCCCTGCAGCGTGGGGCGGGGGAAGCGGAGGGTGGGGCTCAGCCAAGGCTTTTGAAGAACAAACGCATCCTAAATAGGTCCTGTCACTCAGGGCCGACTGCCCCCAGCCTGCAGGGGCAGTTCCAAACATGCTCGCTGCAGAGCCTCCCAGCGAACTCTTACACGGGAAGCCTAAATGTACAAGCAGCGGCAGATCGGCTCCCTCTCCGGGACCAGCACGGGGTGGGGAGCTGGGTGCAGGGCTGCGCTGGGGCCACTTGCCTTTGGGTTAGCTTCCTCCAGGTTGCCGGCATGTCTCTGAGGAAGCCCTAGCGTTCCAGGAGCTCACTTCGAATTGCTGGCCTTTGAATTGTTGGCCTAAAGCTCAAGTTTAAATGCCTGGAGTTCCAGGTGCGGGGGCCCTGCCTGGTGCAGCCAGCGGGTCACCCTAGTCCCCTCACCTCCCGGCTTTCCCCCACTGCACCCGAGTCACTCAGAACGGGCTGTCATTCTCCAGCTCCCAGTGACTCACACCCTTGGGTTGTCCTACACACTGTCCCTTCCTTGTCCAATGCTTTCCACGCAGCTAACTAACTCCTATGCATCCTTCAAAACTCACCTCCCTCAGGGAGCCTTCCCAGGGTCCCGTGGGTGATTGTTAACTGTCCTGCCTGCCCTGGGCATACCTTGCCAAGAGCATTTATCACCTGCCTTGTATGACCACTGAGCCGTACAAACAGGCAGACCCTGGTAGGAATTCAGAACTGGGGCCTCAGTCTCAGGGAACTGGGTTCAAATCCTGGTTCTCAGCTCAACACTGTGGTTCCCTGGGCGAGCTTCCCGACTTGCCTGAACTCGGTTTCCCCCTCGGGAGGAATCGCAAGGCCCACCCCCCAGAGTCGATGTGGGAATCAGAGGAGGCTGCGTGCGGAGCTCGGCCTGGGGTTCAGCATGCGTGGTCCAGGCAGCGGCCTTCCTGCACGTGCCTGGGAAGTCCCATTTGGGAGCAACAGATGCCGAAGGTGGGCTACAAAGAGACAGAAGCTGTGGCTCTGCCCTCAAGTGGCTGACAATCCAGGCCAGGGAGCAGAAGTCTAGACGCAGGGAAATGAAATCACGCAACACTATTTAAACGCAGGCAGGAGGGGGGGGCGGGGGGGGGCGAGTCCATCCGGCTGGATCTTTGTTTTGGTCCCAGACAGACAGATGCTCAATAAATGTTTGTTGAGATGAGAAGAATTGGTTGAGCTCAGTGGAAGGAAAGAACATGGGGCTGTAGAGGTCTGGGGAGCATTTGTGGGGAGTGAGATGCTGAGCTGGGGTTTAGGGGGTGGACAGGATGTGGGTGGGTGAGGGAAGGCACCGCTGGGGCTGGGGGCAGCTGGAGCCAGAGTCTGGGCAGTGCTGGGGGGCAGGCGGGGAGCACCCCGGTTTTATAGACTCTTTATTCCAACTCTGCTGCAAACTACCTGAGCTGCTTCAGAATCATCTCATTATCTTTCTCTTCTCCCGACCTTTCTGTATTGTCTGCATGTTTTTCATAATGAGCTTGTGTTCCTTTGAAAATCTGAAAAAGCAATTAAGCCATTTTCATTTGCGAGGTTTCTCTCCCCTTTAAATCGCCTTCACAAAAGACAGTTAAAGTGAAGTTTACAAAGAAAAAATAGAGGAGGCACTGGAAGCAAGGATGAAGGGGGCGATAATTATACCAGGAACCTGGGAAGCGTGATTATTTTGACCAACAGTTCACTTTGACTTTGAATGAACTTCCAAAGACAAGGCCAAAGGGGAACTGGCAGAGGCGGAAGATGGGATCATAAAAACAGCCCGACTCTCACAGCATGGCCAGGCAGAGCTCAGGAAGCAGCGAGTCACGCTAGCGGCTCCGTTTGCTGAATGAGGCTCATGTCTGGTTGCCACCTCTCCGCGCCCCTCGGGGAGGTGCCACCCTGTCCTCACGGCGCAGGTGAGAGAATTGAGGCTCGGAGGGTTTGAGCATCGTATCCGAGGTCCAGGAGCAGGAAGCGGCGGAGGGGGCTTCACCCCCGAGCGTCTCAGACCCCTGACCGTGCGTGCCAGCTGCACCGTGGCTCTCCAGCTTCCCGGCGAGGGGCCGGTGGAGCCTGCATGGTGGCCCAGTGGACAGAGCTGTCCTCCGGCGCAGGCGCCCTCAGAGGCCCCGGCCTGACAGCTGTGAGCCGCTGCCTGGGCCTCCCTAATGGAGTCCCGGACAGTGCTCTGCGGTGACAGTTGAGCCTAGAGATAGCAGGGTGCGTGGCCGCCCGTGTGACAAACCTGTAATCCTCTGATTTCTGAGACTCTTCCGTGCTTAACCCCTGTCTCTCCAGGCTGGGCAGCGGCCACACCAGCGAGGCCGACGAGTGAGTGAGGGGTCCGAGAACCAGAGCGTCAGAGCAGAGAACACTGGCGTCTCCCTCTTCCCATCGGAGGGAGGGCTGGTCCCTCCTGCCACCCAGCCAGTGCCCGCGTGGGTGGCCAGAGCAGCGGAGGGAGAGAGAGCTCCTGCCCTTGACCTCTGCCCCCTAACTCCTTCTGCACCTGGACGCAAGGAGGGGTCTTGGAAAAAGAGAAACAGGAGAGAGCGCCTTGCTGCTCCGGTCCTTCCCAGGGCTCCCCACTGCCCTCAGGAGAAAGCCCGGCTCTGCTGTGACCCAGAGGTCCCTCCGGCCCAGCGCTGGCCACTTCTCCGCCTCTGCCCACACCCTGTGCTGGCTCCGTGTTGAGCCCGGGTCTCAGCTCAGCTCACTCTGATTCCTGGAACTGGGGCAGGTTGCCCCATGATGGGTCCACCGTCCGAGGCTCTGGATCACTAACCGCACCAGGCAGCCTTTGGGAGCTGGAAGAGACCTTACAAGCCACAGGCCAAACAGCTCTTGGGGTGAATGGGGAAACTGAGGACTAGAGACGGGTCCCATAGCAAGTTGGTTGAAAGATGGGAGAGAATTCTGCCCTCCTGGCCCCACCCAGGAGACGCCTCCCCCCAACACCCAGTGACCGCTGCCTCTTTTCTCCTGGGGGAGCCCCCTGGTGCAGAGGCAGGGAGGGAGGCGCTCAGCACCCTTCCCCGCGAGCTGGGCTCCGCTGGGCGCTGAGGGCTTCTCCTAGAAGTGAGGCCTGGGAGCCAGGCTTGAGGTCCCCTCTCCAGCCCTCCCCCAGCCCTGCTGGCAGCTGCTTAGCACAATTAGCCAACAAGTGGCTGTGCTGTGGAGTTACTGCTGATGTGTTTTAAGTGGCTTTCTGAGTGGAAAACGTTCGGGAGGAGAGTCGGGCAGACAAAGGGAGTGAGTGCATTAGCCTTTATCGGTCTGTTTTGCACACATCTGACATCACTCTCGGAAGCAAGTCCTGCTCGGCCCTGGGAGGATGATAAAGAGGCAGGGGGGAGAGTGCAGACAGCCCGACAGGCTCGCTCGCACCACCCGCCCTCCGGTGGAGGCGTAATGGCCAGAGACGCTGAGCAACCTGGGCCACAGATGGGGCCTGCCCTGGCCCGGGGGCGCTTCAGGTGGAACAGAATAACGGACTTAGCCAGCATTGTATGATGAGAGGGTAATGCGGCCGCCTCTTGCTAATGGCTGCCCAGCTGCAGGGAACGAAGCCTCTTCTGACCGCGCAGACAGTCCAAGGACAAACGTCAACAGGAGCGATGGCAGAGGGAGCGGCCGGAGGGAGCGCCCACCTGGGCTGAGGCCCGGAAAAGGGCCTGGCTCCTCGCCACCCTCACCCAGGGCTTCTGCTCCAGGTTTGGTAAAAGTACCGAGCAAGGAAGTACCCCCGGAGGGAGTGCTGGCGGGGTGAGGGTCCTGGGAGCAGGAGGGTGTGGCCGGCAGGCAACGGTGACACAGGGGTTGACAGTGGGACATCTTGCCGCCCCCCCTCCCCGCCCCGCCCCGAGTGGAGGCGTCATGGCCAGAGACACTGAGCCACCTGGGCCACAGATGGGCCTGCCCTGGCCCGGGGGGAGGGTTCCGGTGAAACAGAATAACGGACTGGGCCAAGCATTGTAACGCCTGGGCTCAGAGCGGCTTTCCTTAGCCTCAGTGCAACGCAGCCCCGTTGTAAGCTCCCCTTTCTCGCCAGGCCTCAGTTTCTGCTTCCATGAAAAGAGGAGATTTGATTTAACCCATTGTTTATCCATCCATCTACCTGTTCACCCCCACACCCAACTACCCATCCATCCGTCCACCCTCCCACCCGATTATCCATCCATCCTGATGAACAGGCATCATTTAAAGGGCTGTTTTGAGAGATGGTGACAATGTCTTGTTTTCCATACAGCTCTGCGTCCCTGCAGCCCACAGACACTTTCCTGCCTCCTGTGTTCAGGCGAGCTCTCTGCTCAGAAACCTCCCTTTCCCATCGTGGCTGCCGGCGCTTTCCCTCCTCTCCTCTCCTGTGGATTGTGCCAGGGCTTGGTTTCAGGCTGTCCCAGGGCCTGCAGGCTCGCTCCAGCATGGCCCTTAGTCCCCAGGGGAGACCCTCCGACACCAAAGCTGGATGCTCCTGATGCGCGTGAGGCCTCTAGGCCTCTCCCCTCTGGCTGGACCCCAGCACCAAGGCCCCCCCCCC
>NW_005371476.1:235967-247366 GCF_000412655.1 Myotis brandtii
TCGGTTCCCACCTGGAGCTGCTGCTCCCAGAGAGACCCGCGTAGCCTTATCCTGAGCCCAGAGCTGGACAGACACTCGCTTAGAAGCCCGCCCGGTGCAGCCCGCCCTCTTCCCCAGCCCACGGTCCCACCTCTGCCTCCCGGCTCAGCCATCCCCCATTCAGCGTGGACTGCAGCGCCCCAATCTGTGGTTGGGAAGTGGCCCCATGCAGAGCGCGGGGTGGCTGTGGGCTCACCCCACGGTTTCCCATTTCTCGGGGAGCACAGTCTTGTGCTGCCTGAAAGCTGCTGCCTCCTGGATTTTGTCCAGTTTGATGGACATTTATGGTGGGAGGGCTAGCGGCGCACCCCTGTGCCACCCCGGCCAGTGGAAGATGTTTGCCAGCAGCCATAGGGGGTTACTTCTTCAATACAGTTTTCATTTCGGAGCCATTTTATTTATTTACTAGAGGCCTGGTGCACTAAATTTGTGCATGGGGGAGGTTCCCTCAGCCTGGCCTGCACCCTCTCCAATCCGGGACCCCTTGGGGGATGTCCGACTGCCAGTTTAGGCCCAATTCCCCCAGGGCATCCTGGCAGTCAGACATCCCTCTCACAATCTGGGACCACTGGCTTCTAAACACTCACCTGCCTGACTGCCTGATTGCCCCTAACTGCCCTCCCCTGCCAGCCTGATCGCCCCTAACTGCTCTTCCCTTCCGGCCTGATCTCTCCTAACCACCTCTGCCTTGGCCCCCACCACAGTGGCTTTGTCTGGAAGGAGGGCAGGGTGACTGGAAGATGTCTGGTCGACCCAGTCTAATTAGCATATTACCTTTTATTAGTATAGATTTAGAAACATTGTAGAGTGAGAGAAAAGTAGGAAAGATAGTACAGAGAGCTCCTCTGTGCCCTTCAGCCAGCTTCCCCAGCAGTCACATCGTACAGGCCCACTGTGTATTTGCCCAAGCTAAGACAGTAACATTGCTGGAACAGTAACTACAGATATCATCTGATTTCATCAGTTTTTCCATTCATTTCTCCTTACTGTTCTAGAATCCAATCCCTAACCCCACATGCTAGCAGCTCTCTTTTATTTTTTAAAAGAACAGTTTATTCATTTTTAGAGAGAGAGGAAGTGAGAAGAGAGAAACATCAAGGCGAGAGCGGAACATCGATCGGCTGCCTTCTGCACGCCCCCTATCGGGGATCAAGCCTGCAACCCGGGCATGTGCCTGACCAGGAATCGAACCAGCAACCTTTCCGTGCAAGGGATGACGTCTAACCCACTGAGCCACACCAGCCAGGGCTAGCAGCTCTATTTTAATAGCAGAAACTGGGAACCACCCAAATATCCATCCACAGAGGATACGGAAATAAATCGTGGTGCATTCGTGTAATGAAATGCTACGCAGCCATGAAAAGAAACGAATTACCGAGGCAGGCAACAACATAGGCACATGTCACAGACACAGTGCTGAGTGAAAGGAGTCTGACACAAGAGACACTATACTCCATTTGTGAGAAGTTCTCATTGACGATGATGCAGGTCAGAACAGTCATTCCCGCTGTGGCAGGCAGGCCGGGGGCACCCACAGCCTCCATAATCTCTTGCCCTGGACTTGGGTGGGACCAGTGAGTTGCTTTTAGCCAACAGAACATGACAAAATGAAGGAGTTTCACATCTATAAATTAAGGTCCCAAATCAGCTTGATTTTGTGTAGGCCAGACTTAAATCAGATGGAAGCCTTAGAAAGAGATTTCATATATATATGTATATGTCTTTTTTAAAAAAAAATTGATTTCAGGAGAGGGAGAGAGAAATAGATACATCAATAACGAGAGAGAATCATTGACCGGCTGCCTCCTGCACACCCCACACTGGGAGTCGAACCCACAACCTGGGCATATGCCCTGCCCGGGAATCGAACCGTGACCTCCTGGTACATAGGTCGACACTCAACCACTGAACCACGGCGGCTGGGAAAAAAGAAAGGCTTTTCTACTGGTTTGAAGAAGCAAGTTTCTGTGGCAGAAGCTGAGCGGGCCGCATGGCAAAAGCAGCCCCTAGCTGACAGCCAGCAAGAAAATTGGGACCCGGGTCCTACAACACAAGGGGCTAAATTCTGCCAACAACTGTGAGATCTTGGAAGACAGCCCTGAGCTCTGCTTGCAACGCAGCCCAGCTGACACCCTGCCTGTAGCCGTGGGAGACCCTGAGTGCAGGACCCAGGAAGCCCAAGCTTGTGACCCACGGAGACTGTGAGATCGTCAATGGATGCTGTTTCAAGCTGCTCAGTTTGTGGCCATTTGTTACGCAGCTTAGGTAACTAATATACCGTTGGAGGGAGAGGGACTCAGAGGGGCATAAGGGGTTTCTGGGATGCTGGGAATGCTCTGTACCTGGATTCGCGTGGTGGTTATTAAGTAGTAAAATGTCATCAAGCCGTACACTTAAGATTTGTGCAATTTACTCCATGTAACTCGATAGAGCACCAGTCCCAGTTTTCCACCCCAGGCTCCCTCCCTCCCCGCACCCACCACCCTCTCTTCCCTATCCGGGCACCTAGGACCACCAAGGCCTCCGTCCGAGGGCCAGGCACCCCCTCCCCTTCCCGCTACTCAGGCAGCATTTAGAGGGCAGAGGTGGCCGCTCTTTTCAAATGACCATCTCTCCAAACTATAAATCGGAGCATGTCACTCTCCCTCCGCATCCCCCCCCCCCCAAAGGCAAGAGCCTGCGTGATTGGGGGCCTGCCCAACCCACCGCCCACTGGAGCCACCCCCAGCCCAGCCACCTGCCTACCTCCGCCTCCTTCAGGTGGGATCTGTTCCGTTTGCTTCTGTTTCAGTGAGTTGCCACGTGCTGCTCTGAAGTTACTTTGAATACTTTTTGGACACAGGCGAGTAGCCTTGCCTTCCTCTCCCCTCCTCCCTTCCCCGTTCATTTCCAGGCTCCTTAGGGTGAAGATCTGAAAGTGTGCTCACGTGCGTGCGTGCCGACGTGCACATGCGCACATCCCACCTCGTTTAACTCTCACCCCTCAGGTGCCTGTGAGCCAGCGGGGAGCTTTGTGAAGATGCGGACTCTGCCCCTGGGTCTGGGAAATGGGCCGACTCTGCCTGTCTAGCCAGCTCCCAGTTCCCAGGTCCCCTGCAGGCCCAGGCTAGGGCCTTGGCCAGTCACGTGAGGACAGAAAACTTCAGACTCAGGACCCTCCAGCTCTGGCAAACTTTCTCCCCTAAATAAAGGCCACCCGGGACTCTTTCCCCCTCCCCACGTGGGAGTCTGTGCTTGTTTCTCAATAAATTTCCACCTTTGCTATACAAAAAAAAACCCACAAAACAAAAAAGCTACTGTTCTTCTCTCTGGGGAGTGCGGAGTCTGAGCACAGGGTGGCTCCGTGCCTCTGGCCTCTGCCTTCTGCCCTGGCAGAGGGGTTGCAGCCGTCCCGAGGCCTGGCACCTGGAGTCAAAGGTGAGGAGCTCAGCCTGGTGGCACCAGGGCCCACTGTGGTCCTGCTGGAAGGCTGTGGGAGAGACAAGCTTGGCTTCCTTCCTCCCTTCCTTCCTTCCTTCCTTCCTTCCTTCCTTCCTTCCTTCCTCCTCTGAGGATATTTTTTTCGTTGATTTCTTAGAGAGAGTGGAAGAGAGGGGGAAAGACAGAGAGAAACTTCGATGTGAGAGAAACACATCAATTGGTTGCTTCCTGCACACGCCCTGACCAGGGCCAGGGCTGGGGCCGAGGAGGATCCTGCAACTGAGGTATGTGCCCTTGACCGGAATTGAACCCGGGACCCTTTGGTCTGCAGGCCTACGCTCTACCCACTGAGCCAAACTGGCTAGGGCTCTTTTTAAAAAAATAAATATATTTTTATTGATTTCAGAGAAGAAGGAAGAGGGAGAAGAGATAGAAATATCAACGAAGAGAGAGAATCATTGATCAGCTGCCTCCTGCATGACCCACACTGGGGATTCAGCCCATAACCTGGGCATGTGCCCTGACTGGGAATCGAACCCATGACCTTCTAGTTTATAGACTGACGCTACAACAACTGAGCCATGGCCAGCTGGGTAATCTTGGCCTTCTGAGGTGCCAGCAATACCCCAAGTACCATGATGGCCACCTCTGCCACAGGAGAAGGCAGAAGTGCTGGGCAGGGAGAGAGCCCGAGGGGAAACTGGCGACCTCCTTGCATTTGCACTGTGACCTGAGGGGCTCCCAGCCTCAGTCTCCCCATCTTAACCGGGCGGCTGAGCTCAGTAATCCCGGCTCTTGCAGGCTTGTCCCCGAGATGTGTCGGTGGAGGCTGCAACACCCAGAGATGCCCCAGCCTGGTGCAGGCAGAACTCCGCTCGGTGGCGTCACGGTGGGTTTCTGGGGGCGGGGGTCCCTCCCTGTTACCCTAACCGGCCCACATGGGGCTGTTTTTCATGACGCCATTGATCCAACTAAACCAGGGAGATGCATTACATCTTCTCCCGAGGTCAGGGGTTGGGCAGCCCAGCTGGTAAACCGCCCGCGAGCCTGTTTTAAAGCCCTGCCCTGTGTTTGGGCGCCTCGGGGCCTGGCTCAGGAGCAGCCAGGCGGGTGGAGGCCGCTGAAGTTTGATACGGCTCTCAGGGCCGGCAGGGGCAAAGGGCTCCAGCCGAGGGAGGGGCAAATAGATCCATGGCAAACGGCCATGACCTGTGACCTCAGAGATGGCTTCGAACCATGTCCTTAACATGCCCTAGTAAATCTGAGGGTGGACCTCTTCCCAGGGGACGGTGGGGCTAGGGGTGGAGGGAGGCCAGGAAGGGATGGCCTGGGATGAGAGGCCACGGCCCAGCAGGCTAGGCACCTAGCTCCCCGGGCCAGCTCGCTTGTCTGCTCTCCTTTGCCATCATGTCATGGGGTGCCGCCTTCACAGCTTGCTTTCCAGGCCCTGTTCCTCTTGGATCTGTGGGACGCGGTTACGGTGTTTTGGCCAGGTTCAAGCCTCGGACTAATGAAAGGACAGGGTCCTCTCATTGCCACGTGCAAGTCCCAGCTGGAGGGCAGGGCCCTCCCAGCACAATCATAGCCAGCGGCTGTGGTTATAAGCTTGAACCTATGGTCCGAACACGTAGCCCCACGTGCCTTGTGATAGAGTTCATAGAGTTCAGCATGTAGTTGAGTAGGGTTGGAACTCATGAGAATGCTGTAAACAACGTGATCACGCCCCTGCTTTGCCTCGTGGCATCTGCTATAAAGTAAAGACACGGCTTGTGGGCGCCGGCGTTGTCTCCTCATCAGGGAGGCAGCGTCCCAGCGAGACCCAGCTATTCTCTTGTCTGTCTTTCCTTAATCCTTTCACCCTCCCACTCCGGATCACCCTTGGTCGGGCTGGCGTGGCTCAGGATCAGCCCTGACGGGGCGGGTTCCATGGGCCCACCTGGTGGTGGGGGGGAAGACTGGGCTCAGACTTGGCCTGGGTGGCCCAGTTTACTTATTATTTCAAAAATAAAATTCCTTGGCCCAACTTTTGAGGTGTGCTGTTGAGGAAATACAAATGGGGCAGTCTGGCTGGGGGCCGAAAACAGGGGGGTCCGTTCAGGTGGGGGCGGGGCCCCAGAGGTGGCCAGGGGCCGCTCGGTACCCTAAGGAGCCGCAGGTGGGTTTCAGCTTGGGCGGGACATGACGTGATGCAGTTTGTGTTCAGAAAGCTCACACCGGCAGCCAGGGACGGGGACGGGGCCAGAGTGGGCTGGTGTGAGGGAGCCGAGCCCTTGAGCTTCCGTCCCAGCACCACTCCCCGCCCCCTCAATCTTCCCAGCCACTCACCTGACAGTTCCTGGGGTCGGTCTGTCAGACCTGAGTTCAAATCCCACCCCTGTCCCTGAGTGGCTGTGTGGACATGGGCATGTGCCTTCGCCTCTCTGAGCCTCAGTGTCCCCATCCTCACCTCTCTGTGTTCAAGGCCCAGCAGCACCTGGGGCAGAGCAGTGAACGTGGCTGCCCCTATTGTACGCTCCCCCTGCAGGTGGCCCTGGTCTCCCTCTGCTGGACCCTCAGCTCCCCGCTGAGGGAAAGAGTACACCTGCCTGATGCCGGCACCGATGGGCCGAGCACAGGTGTGACGCAGGGTGTGGGTGCACCTGCCCCCTGCCCTCCTGGCTGCATTCACTGTCCTGGCTGGACCCCCGAGAGGCCCCCTGGCCAGGAGTGAGGCGCAGCCAGAGGCTGGTGGCCCGCGCTCGGGCCTGGCTTTGCGATGACTGGCCCTGTATCCGGGAGCTGCCCCTTCTTCTCTCTGGGCCTCAGTCTCCCCGTTGGTACAACAATTGGTGTTTCCCCAGAAGCAACAGGCATGGCTGGTGGCCCTCCGAGGACGGTGGCTTTTGTGTAATAAACAGCCTGGGGCCCCCGCGGTCAGCGCGCCGTCCTTCCGTTCCCTCCATCCGCATCGTTGTGCGGGAGACGGTTGGTGTTGATTTGTCTTTCGGTGCCTCTTGATTTCCCTAAGCTCGCTTTTTCCTTTTATGTTGGAACATGAACTTCTTTAAAAATTGTGGTAAAATACACGTAACAAGAAATGTCGTCTTATCCATTTTTAAATGTACAGCTCAGCAGTGTTAATAAACTCACTCTTTAACAGAGAGGGAGCGGAGTCCCTTCAAGGAAAAATAGTAAGTCAGCTCCCTGCAGGTGGCAGGTGGCGTGGCTGAGTTCCTTCCATTTCTTACATCTGGGACAGAGCCGGCGTGCCTTCCGCACACACCTGTCGTTGGCAGGCAGGCAGGCCCAGCCCAGCCAGGAGGCATGGCGTTCGGGGCCTGGGCTCTGGCCTCAGATGTTCCTGGGTTCGAATCCTGGCTCTGCTGCTCACCAGCTGGGCAGCTTTAGGCAGGTGTTGTAACCTCTCTGGGCCTCTCCCACCCCCCGCCACAAAGGGTCAGTGTGGACATGGGGATCATCCCCAAGGAGGTACTTCATGGATGTCAGGGTTGCCATTACCAAGGTTAACGAGGGCCCAGCAGGGGTGATAGAGAGACGCTGGGCGGCACCACCCCACGCACCCGGGAAGAGGTTGCTCAGCCCACTCCCGCCTTCCTGACATCACCTCTTCCTGATTCTCTCTCTCCAGCCTGCCCCGTGCTGCCTGAGGGCACAGATCTTTCTCGAAGCTCCTTTCATGTGGAAAGCTGCCCCTCTTGATGGTTTGGTCTCACTCTCTGATGCTTCCCAGGACCAGAGCAAGGGATGGGGGAGCAGGCCCAGGAGGTCCGTCCGGTTACAGGTGGCCGGGCCTCACCTGTGCTGTTCCTCCCACAGGGCAGGGGCTGCACAAAGGGCCAGGCCATTGACCTCTGCGATGGAGTGACCAGATTGCAGGCGTGACGGGGGGAGGGGGCCTGTGTGGTCCTCTTGTCCTCCTCTGGGCGGGGCTTTGATCAACTGCTCCCCCAGGGCAACCTTTGTCCCCGGTTTCTCTTTGTAGCCCTGGAGTCAGGGTTGCGGCTGCTGCCGGCCAGATCCCAGCCACGGCCGCCCCTTCCCAGCAATCTGGCCCGGGACCCAGATAAAGCTGCCTTTCAGAGCTCAGCACCGGCGGCTGCAGGGGGCCTGGGAGGACAAAGCAGCCTTGTTGGGAGGCTGGGGAACAGGGACCCCCTTCCCCTGAGACTGTCCCCTCAGGGGCTCTCAGGGTGCAGGGGGCCAGCTGCTCCCAGAAGCCGGGCCATCGGCCTCCCTGAGCCCCAGGCACAGGAGGGCAGAGGGTGGGGCTGAGGGCCTGGATCCCCGATAACAGGACTCCTGGGGTTGGGGGTGCCCTGGCTACCTCTCGATCTGACTCTTCTCAACCACAGCCTCACCCATTGCTTCCCGATGCTCGTAGATAAAACCAAGGCTCGTGACACCCTGAGTGACATGGATGCACCGCCTCCTCGGGCCCCCTTCATGCCCCCCCACTGCCCCCCGCCAGCCCATTCAAGCTCCTTTGGTTCCTTTAACCTCAGGTCTTGGTCATGCTGTTCCCTCTGCCTGGAAGCCCTCCCCTGAGCCTCTCACACGGCTGCCCCTGCTCACCCTCCTGGAGGCGTCCTCACTCCGGCATCCAGTGGCCCCTCCGACCCCGCTCACTCCCCTCAGCGTGCCCTCTAGTGCACAGGGACTTGCATGCTTCCCTTAGCCTGTCCCCAGCACAGAGCAGTGCTGGGTGCCCGGGACCTGCCCGGTGAAAGCAGTGTCCCTGCTCCCCGAGGGGCGTCACGTGGGAGGGGAAGCACTAGGGCCCACCTGTGTTTAATGCCACAGCTTTTCTAGGGCCTCCTGATGTCTCTCCCACAGCTATAGTCCCCCTAGGGCCGCTCCCACCCCGAGAAAGGGGGAGGGGCCGTACCCGTACCTCTGTCTCATCACCCCACACTCCGTCCTCCGAGTGATGCGAAGGCTGGGGGCTGCCTCTGTGGGATCCAGGGCCCCGACATCTGTCTTTATGAACTGGGCCTGGCAGGGGCAGGGTGAGGCCCTGGGGAAAGACCCAGGAAGACCAATGGGAGCTGGGGCGGGGCTGTGATCATGAGTAAATGATCGCACCGCACTGCACGGAGGGGGCTCCGGGTCCACAGGGCGATTTCTCAAGCCTCAGGCAGGAGTCGGGGCAGCAGGGTCCCGAAGGGAAGGCCTCCGGTTTCACAGCCTCTTCATTACCGTCGTGACTGAGTGGCCGCTGGGTCCCTGGGAGCCCCAGTGGGCGTGGCTCATGTCATGATTAGTCACCATTGGTGCCTATAGAATTGTACACCTGAAACCTATATAATTTTATTAACCAATGTCACCCAAATCAATCAATCAAACAAACAAAGAAACAAATGAAAAGCAATTGGTGCCTGCCCCCACCCCCGGTCAGGGTGCAGGGGAGGGGCCGGGAGGAAGGGGGGCTGGTGGGATCTCGATAACTAGCAAGAAGAGAACATCAGTGACCAGGTGCTTGCCCTGCTGTAAGCTCTTTATGCACATACTTTACTCCTCAGGACGGCCATCAGGCCCCGAAGTTAAGTCACCTGCCTGAGGTCACCCAGCAAGTTAGAGGTAGAGGCTGTTCGGCAACTGGCTGTGACTTGGAGCTGCTGGCAGTAACAGGTGTGTGGGGTTCTGCTGCAGGGTCAGTGCTGACAGCCAGGGTCCCAGAGGCACATGGGAAGCCATTAACTAGAATAAAGGACTTTGTTGCTGTAGCCGATTTGGCTCCGTGGATAGAGCGTCAGCCTGTGGACTGAAGGGTCCTGGGTTCGATTCTGGTCAAGGGCACATGCGGAGGTTGCGGGTTCCAGCCCCATGCAGGAGGCAGTCAATCAATGATTCTCTCTCATCATTGATGTTTCTATCTCTCCCTCTCCCTTCCTCTCTGAAATCAATAAAAATATATTTTAAAAAATAAATAAGCGAAGGGCTTTGTGTTAGATGTGTCCCAAGCCTGGCACATGGCCTGGCGTACAGCAACTGCTCAGTGAGGGTGTTTGAAACCTGCCCTGAGCGTCACCCACAGCACAGGGCAAGACAGACCAGCCCTGGCCGTCACGGGCTCACAGCCGTTGAACCTCCATGGTAAGGAAGGGTACGCCGGGGTAAGGAAGGGTATGCCGGGGGACCCCACTTCTCCAGGCGGGGAGGCCGAGTCTCTCCCTCCCCACCCTACTGTGCCAGCGCCTCAGTTTTACTGATCCAAGGTCAAAATGAGGGAGGCTGGCTGAGTGTGAGACATAAGAGAGGGGTGGGGACTGTGGTAACATCAACGGCATTTGAAACCTAGTGTTTTCAGGAAGTACCGAGCCAGCCAGTAGGAAACCCCGACATACTTGAAGGCCAAGTTTGGCTCACGGCCTTGGGTCTGCCATGGCCAGCATTTTGGGTGCTATTGGATGAGCAGTTTGAAGGCCAGAATCTAGTTTGGCTCTTTTAAAAAATATATGTATGTATTTATTGATTTCAGAGAGGAAGGGAGAGGGAGAGAGAGAGAGAAACATCAGTGACGAGAGAGAATCATGGATCGGCTGCCTCCTGCACTCCCCACACTGGGATGGAGCCCGCAACCCGGGCCTGTGCCCGGACGAGAATCGAAGCGTGACCTCCTGGTTCATAGGTCGATGCTCAACCCCTGAGCCAGGCCGGCCGGGCTGGCTCTCTTCTGACTGCGGGTGTGACCTTGGGCAGATCACTGGCTTCGGTCTCCCAGTGCGCGCTCAGAAGGGCTGGGTCGGGCCACCTCTGAGGCTCTGTGCCGGGAAGGTGCTGGGACAGACACCAGCACGCAGCGAGGCCACTGCGGCTTTAAAAGCGCCTCGACAGCCCGGGAGGGGGCGGGGGCGGCAGCGAGCCGCACGGGCCACCTGCGGAGCCCTCCTCAGCTGGGAAGATTAGTCTCTTCCACTAGACAACACCCATTACCCTGTTCCAATAGCCATCACTTCCGCTAGGAGAGCTGCAGATGAGATATCGATTGTGCTGACCCCAGGCGAGCCCTTTCCCCAGCCTGAGAGGCGTGCAGATCAGCTCTGTGCCCGGCCCAGGCCCAGGCCCAGCCACTGGGGCTGCAGCTCCTCCCACAGCTGCCAGGCACTTCCAGATCCCGGTGAAACGGACAGCAGGCCCCACCGGGTGGGCGGGTCTAGGCTGGCTGAGGCCCAGCCCCTGCATCTTGATTCCACCGCTCTTTGCTTCCAAAAGGGGCGGGTGGGGAGAGGGCCTGTGTGATAAACAACTGCCCAATGAGAGGTGGGCCAGGGTGTGAAGCTGAGAAAGGACGGTCAGCTTGCAGCGGTTCTCAACCTGTGGGTCGAGACCCCTTTGGGGGTCGAACGACCCTTTCACAGGGGTCGCCTAAGACCATCGGAAAACACATATATAATTACATATTGTTTTTGTGATTAATCACTATGCTTTCATTATGTTCAATTTGTAACAATGAAAATACATCCTGCATATCAGATATTTACATGACGATTCATAACAGAAGCAAAATTACAATTATGAAGTAGCAACGAAAATAATGGTGGGGGTCACCACAACATGAGGAACTGTATTAAAGGGTCGCGGCATTAGGAAGGTTGAGAACCACTGGCTTAGAGCCTCCAGAGGGGCCATCGGGCTGGGCCCTGGGAGTGGGAAGTGAGAGGCGAGGCTGCTGTTGGGGCAGGACGGTCTGATGTCAGCATTTGGGTGGACAGGAGGAGCTTTGGGGCCAGGAGGTGACAGATCTCAACGCCACCCTTGTCCCCTTGAGACGTTAGCCTCCTCCCCAGCAGCCCGGCTCCTGGCAGCTCCAGAGGGCTGCTCCCTCTCCCTGTGTTCATGCACCGGAGAACTGGAAATGGGAAGACCTGGGTCTGGGGGCAGGCTCTGTGGGGGCAGAGGCTGTGTGCACCCCTCCCTGCCCACGCTGCCCCTCCCTCCCT
>NW_005371476.1:247540-253312 GCF_000412655.1 Myotis brandtii
ACGTGTGAGCTGCAGGCCATGGAAATCAGCTGAGAGCGAGGGAGTGGGACAGGTGCAGCCTCCTTCGTTCATGCCCGCCTTCCTCATTCAGAGAACCTGCAGGGCCGGGAGCAGTCCCAGCCAGAGCTCGCAGCAGACAAGCAAGCTGCCCCCGCTGGCCCTGCCATCAGTGCTGTGATGGGGGCAGCCCCGGTGGCTGTGACCTTCCTCCTTTACCCAACGTGCCCTCATAGGTTTTTTAAAAGGAAGGCATGATTCTGCTTTTCCTTCTTGAACCCTGTGATGTCCAAGCAGCCTCACCGTGGCGCCAGGCAGCCTCGGGGGGCACGGGAAACGCTCCGCCTTCATCTGAGTGGTGGTGACCTGGGGAAGACTCACCCAGCCGTCCACCCGAGGTTCATGTATTTTTCCCTGAGAAATGGGGTTCTCCCTTCCTCACGTGACAGCTGTGAGGCTCCCGAGGCATCAAGGAGGGAAGAAGGGGCTTCTGAACTGTCTGCCCAGGGCACGTGCGAAGGGCAGTGCCTCTCCGCGGAGGAACAATGACCCTGGCTCTGCCGGACGGCCCACCCGGAGCCTCAGTGGGTTCTCCAACATCCCTGGGCGGAAGGGCCCACATGCTCCCATCCTACGAACGGAGAAACTCGGGCTCAGGGCGGCGGAGGTCTCACAGGGAAGGGGAAGCAGCCTGGATGCAGTCAGGTAGCTCGTCTGGTCCCTGAACTGTCTGGTCCCTGAACAGCTCACGCTGCCTCTCCCTCCCACCTGCCCCTGGAGAAGCCTTTGCTCCTGACTAGCGCCGTCTCCACCCCAGCCTCGCTCTGCTCCGGCCCAGCGCTTTCCTGGCCCATGCTCTTCCCAGTTCTTTCACACTGGCCACGCCCCCCTCCCCCAACAATTACATTAGGAAACAATATTTATTTTAACAGCTTTATTAAGATATAACTTAGCCCGGCCATGGTGGCTCAGTGGTTGAGCGTTGTCCTATGAACCAGGAGGTCACGGTTCGATTCCTGGTCAGGGCACATGCCTGGGTTGTGGGCTCGATCCCCAGTGGGGGGCGTGCAGGAGGCAGCCGGTCATTGATTCTCTCATCATTGATGTTTCTCTCGCTCTCTCCCTCTTGGAAATCAATACAAATATTTTAAAAAGCCCTGACCGGTTTGGCTCAGTGGCTAGAGCGTCGGCCTGCGGACTGAAGGGTCCCGGGTTCGATTCCGGTCAAGGGCATGTACCTTGGTTTCCGGCACATCCCCAGTACGGGGTGTGCAAGAGGCAGCTGATCGACATTTCTATCTTACTGATGTTTCTAACTCTTTACCCCTCTCCCTTCCTCTCTGTAAAAAATCAATAAAATATATTTTAAAAAATACTTCAACCTAATAACTCTGCAAAAATATTTGTAAGCCTAGAAATATGTGACTGAGAAGAAATACACTGAGCTTAAGCAGTGTTTGTAACTGGGTGGTAAGATGATGGGTGGTAGTTATTTTTATAGGATTATTACTTTTTTGAGGATGATGAGCATGTCACAATGGTTAACGACATAAACACACAGGATTTGGGGGGTCAGCGAGGCCAGGACTTGGTTCTTGGCTCTGTCGCTTGCTGGCTGAGTGAACGCTGGCAGGTCAGTTTCTCTGCAGAATGGAGATAGAAGCGTCTCCACAGTACTGTTTTGAAGATTCAATGAAATAGTGTGAACAAAGTGTGTAGCTTTGTGCCTGACACAAAGTTAATATGAAGTAATTCCTTTATAACTTATGTAATCAGAGAAAAAGTTTTGAAGGTGAAGCTTCTTTGGAAAGAAACCCTCATTGACGAAGGCTGTGGAGTGGAGGTCAGAGCCAGGGTAGGGCCCAGAGCAACCAGCGCTCAAGTCTTCCCGGTAAAGATGCTTTTGGTTGTAAGTAGCAGCAACTCTCTCACCAAGATTAAGTCCTAAATCCGGGGTGGGGAACGTCCGGCCTGCGGGCCGTATAAGGCCCGTGAAATCATTGGGTCTGGCCTTGCCAAGGCATTAAGGGTGAGTTAATTAAATGTTTGACCAAATATATAGCCTTGCTTTTGGCCATTTTTCCCCAGAGCAACAGCGCTCAAGTCTTCCCGGTAAAGATGCTTTTGGTTGTAAGTAGCAGCAACTCTCTCACCAAGATTAAGTCCTAAATCCGGGGTGGGGAACGTCCGGCCTGCGGGCCGTATAAGGCCCGTGAAATCATTGGGTCTGGCCTTGCCAAGGCATTAAGGGTGAGTTAATTAAATGTTTGACCAAATATATAGCCTTGCTTTTGGCCATTTTTCCAGGGGCAATTCCTGGGAGTGAGATTCTGATTGGCCCAGCTCTGGGTAGGTGTCCATCGTGCTCCAATCAGACAGGACCAAGGGGGCGGGGTCACAGCACACACGTGGCTAGTGGGGCCCAGTTTTGTGAAGGAGATAGAGGGAAGCTTGTAGGCCAGGTGGACACCCAAAGCGCCCACTCAATCCTGTGTCTGCTTTTTCTCTCCCTTCCCCTGGGGCTTCTTTTTACTGCGGGTTCTTCCTCCACCATTCTCAGGAGCTCACTGTGCACTGTGGGCCCGACAGCTCCCAAGGGTCACCTAAGCGCTTCTTGGTTTCCCTGGCACGTGCCACAGGGCCACAGTTGGGGACAAATGCCAGGCTGCTGGCTATAGTTGGACCCAGGTGGGCATTTCTGGATCCCCCATTTCTTGCCGGAGGAGAGAGGGGTCAATTCTTCCACATAAACAGATTCTCAATCAGAAGGTGGCCTTCGGGGGCACTTCAATCACAACACACAAAGGTGGGGCTAAGAAAGGCATGATTGTCTACACACGTGCACACACACGCTCTCACACTCTTGCCTCTGTCTCTGCAGAAATAAAGAAACAAAAGACTAATGTATCTTGTTTTTTATTTGTCATCTTATAGCTCCCCACCATAGCCACCCCCCACCCTTCCCTTCACTGACCACTTTTGTAGGCTACAGGGGACCAGGGAACAAAGCTGGGGCCTGGCACCCCCACTAAGCTGCCAGCCCCGCCCGGGAGAACAAGTCACAACTACAAATTATCACGACAATTAGCGCCTGTACTTGGGAGATGGGCAAATCGAGGAGGCCCAGCCGCATTGTCAGCTGGTCTATTTGCCGGCGACCTTGCTCTGGAGGCGATGATACTCCTTCAGCCTGTGGACCAGATTCGAAACAAAGAGAAATGTAAATGAACAATAACAACACGCACTCCCCTCAATTAATGCAGGCAGAGCTGGGGCCTCGGGGGCAGCTGTTTGTTAAGACGTGTGTGAAGTTGTCCTTTTTCCTCCCTCCATTCCCTCTGCCCTCCAATCAGGATAATGTAATTAATTTATTTTAAGGGGGGGGGGCACTGCTTGTCATTGTTAAAGACAAAACATTTAACTGGCAATGGGAGACAGGAAGAGGCCATTATGAAAACCCACTGTGTTTGGAGACATTTAAAAAGGTTTGTAGTCATAAAACACAAAGAGAGGGCAAAGGAGGCAGGGAGGTGGAGGTAGCTGATTCTCGGAGGGAAGAGCGCCCGGGGTGATGGGGCTGGATCTGAAGACTCTCCCCATCTTGACCGGCTCTGGGAGGAAATGGTGGTGTGTTCCTGGTGCATGTGTCCCACCCCAAGCCCCGTGAGAAGGAAGTTGGTGATTAAGAACACACGGCGGGACAGACAGCCCTTCTGGACTCAGCATCCCGGCTTCCTAGCTGTGTGACTATGGGCAAGTTACCAAACCTCTCTGGGCCTGTTTCCGGAGCTGCATTTTGTGTAAGAATTAAATGAGACAACCTAGGTCCTAGGAGATGCCTGGAAGTGGCTTAGTCTTTGGTAGCTGCTGGCAATCAATGCCCCCGTTTGCCCCTGTGCATGATGCCAGCCCCAGGGTCACGCCCAGGCGGAGGGCACGCTGCCCGGCTCTTCCCGCATGCTTGAGTTCCACGAGCTCCTACCCAACTTTCCCTGCACCTGTGAGCAGGCACAGTTCACCACTCCACGTGGGATTCTGCGTTCTGAAGGGGTCTGAGACCACACTGCAGTCAGGGTTTGAACCCAGGTCTGAGGGTCAGATGTGTGCCACCCCATTGGGTCATGGAGAGCCATGTGGTTAAGATGGCTCCCAGCTGGACCTGCAGCTCGGGTATGGTGACCTGAAGGCAGGAGCCGGCCAGGTGACCTGCTGGGGCTCCCAGGGGAGTCCCTACAGGTGGAGAGGGTGTCAGTAAACGTCAGATTCGAAGGGCAGGGCCCCAGAATCGGGAACCCACGCGCCCAGGACCCTTTTGGCTGTTACAGGTGTGCCTTCTGGCCCCGCTGAGAACGGGAGCAGGCCCCGAGGATGCTGTGGATGGAGGGAGAGGGAGGCGGGGCTTGTCCAGCGCAGGCAGCAGCCAGAGTGGTCAGGCCCCGGAAAGTCTGCTCCCCACACCAGGGGCGCTGAGGACCCGTCAGGGCCCAGAGCTCCTCACCTCAGGGAGTTGATGTTGATAAAACCGGTGGCATCGATCGGCTCGTAATCGCCCTGCACGTTCATGCTGCAAGGAGAGAGCAAAGCCTGTCAGCACCCCCAGCCTCGTCCCCGCACCCGGGGGACCCCTGGGGCTGCACAGATGGGAAGAGCAGGTCCTCCAACAGCCAGAGCACCTTGTGGGTAAACCGAGGACATGTGCTCGAGCTGGCTCCGCCCTCGGGGCTGTGGGGGGTCCAGGAACAGTGATGGAGTCCAGGGGCTGAGGGCCCGGGAAGCCCGGGGCGCACACGGGAACAGCCTGGGATCCGCACAGCGGGTCCCTCAAGCTGCAGGGAGGCTCCTGCGCCCAGGGCAGGATTTGCCCAGTCACCTTTCACCTTGTGTGTCCAACCAGCCAGACCCCATCTACTCCACCCTCACACGGGACCCCCGCCCCACGCCAGGGTCATGGAAAGTGCGGGTCAACCGCAGCTGTATGCACGGGACAGATGTTTACCTTCGTTCCCCACCTCCGGCTTCCACCCCCAGAGTCGGTAGTTGCGAGTTCTCCCTAGTTGCCCTCCGAAACCCTTCTGAGCCGCAGTCCTGCAGGTTCGCTACCTCCTTGTGCGTCCTAGCACCCCCGCTCCCCACCAGAGCTCAGGGCCAACACCCTGCCTGCGCCCCGGGCTGCGGTCTTCCACTTGGAAATGGGGCTCCACGTGAAACCATACAGCTGGCACCTGGCGTACGGAACGGGCTCACTATTGCACCATTCGTTCATCCGCTCATTCATTCATTCAGATATTCATGAGGCACCTACTGCCTGCCTGCCAGGAGCCGTGCCAGGCACCAAGGAACCGGAGCTAGATAAGCACAGTGCCCATGGGGGGCAGACGGGAGCCACCGATCACCTGTCAGCTCATCAGGACTGTGGTAAGCTCTTTGAGGACAAGTTCAGGGCGCTGTGGTCTCAGGTCTGACTCCACAGGGCCTCCCTCCATCCTCTGCGGGAAGGGGGCCCCTCCCATTTCTCACGGGCCCCTTCTCAGGCCCTGCCCTGAATCAGCCCCTTGTCCTCCTGTCTGCCTAACTCCAGCCTCAGGACACAGCCGGTTCAGGGTTCTCCATGACAAGGAGGCGGCCTGTCCCCTCAGGAGCCTTCGCCGGGAGAGGTGGGGCCGGGAGAGGAGGGGACAGGGAGTGCGCCATGCTGAGCCCCCCGAGGCTGTGCCTCTGACTGGCTCTTTGTGGACTTTTTACAACAACAAAAATGGGATCTCTGGCCTGCCCCCC
>NW_005371476.1:253637-264442 GCF_000412655.1 Myotis brandtii
ACAGCCTTGCCAGGTGAGGGCCCCTCCAGGGGCAGACTTGTCCTGCGAGGCTGCCGAAACGTTCCCAGAGACGTTTCTCAGGAACCGACAAACCTCTTTTTCAAACCGAGGTCTGGGGTTGGGGGGGTGGAAAAGAGTTTACAATGATTTTTTTTTTTTACCTCCCCTGACAGTCTACAGAAAACCTCTGTGCTTTTATTTCTGTTCATTCGAGTGGCTCTGACCTGCTCTATAATTACGTTACTTTCTACCTACTGTGCCGCGGCATTTCCAGTTCTGCTACCTCTCGCGGCTTCCTCGCGGGTCCCTGTGACGCTGTCACTCATGGGCTTTCAAGTCAGCGATGTAGAAATCAGAAAGAAAAGGGAACTCGTCGGAGACACAGTGAGAATAAATGCTCCTGCTTTTCTCTTTTTTTCCCCTTTCCCTTTTTACTTTATTCATTTAATCTCCCTGAGTGAGACTCTAAGGCTTAATGAAGGGTTGGACAGATTATTAGAGGCTGTTGACTTGGAGGGGGAGGGAAGAAAGAGCCAGAGAGAGAAAGAGAGAAGATAATTTGACATTTACCCCGACTGATCTAAACTGATTCGGTTATATTTATGGCTTATAAAGTGTTTAGAAAGATTGAAGGGGGGAGAAACTCAACATGGCAAAGAGAGGGGAAGAGAAAAATTATATTGACTGCCAAACAAAACTCGTGCTGTAATTCTCACCTGGCCCCCGGGACGGGGGTGCGGGCCGCAGGCGGAGCGAAGCTGGGCCCGGAGTCAGGTGCAGCTGTCTGTCCCCCAGGGGTCTGTCCCCACCTCTCAGGTGACCTCCAAACAGATGCCTCGCTCCTCGGTCAAGGCCACTCTCATTCACGATGCAATCACAGGCACGGCTAATGGGCATCTGTTGGCTACCTACGACCCAGTCCCCTAGCCTCGCCACCCCGCCTGGCGTGTCGTGAGGAAGCCCCAAGGTTCTCTCCTCGCTCCTGTCCATCTCACTGACCCTACAGGCCCCTCTTGGGTCAGGGGACATCGAGATGTCTACCGCTGCCCAGTGTCCCCAACCCACCTTCTCCTCCACGCGACCCGAATGTCCAGGTAGTCCTCTTGGCCTGTCTCGAAGCAAACCCACCCCCAAGAGCATGCTCTTTCCTCAAGAACATTCTCAACTCAGCATCTGCCACCAGAAGGCACCCGCTGCCCATGCCCCAAACCACAGCCAAGCCCTTTGGATTCCACCTCCTGAATATTGGCCAGATCTGTCTGCTTCTCTCCTCTCCTAGAACCATCAGCCCGGCCCAGGCCACCCCCAGCGCCCAGGGAGCCCTGGGTGCCGCCCTCGCTGCTCCCACCACACTCAGACCCATTCTCTAGAGCAGCCGGAGGGGCCCTCGAAACACACAGATCCGATCACTCCCTCCCTTTAAGATCCGTCTCTCGGACCCTCACGCTCCGGCCCCGTGTCCCTCGCGTTCTTGTGGTGCCCGGAATGTTCCGGATTCTCCCCAGGCTCAAAGCCTTGGCACATGACAAACTCTTCTGGAGATCAGCTCAAAGGTGACTTCTCAGTGACCACGCCAGAGCGCCCCGTGTCTCCCTCCGCACAGCCGGGGCCACGGTTCCTAACTCTACATCCGGCGCGATCGTTTGATTGGTGCCTCTCTCCCCACCCCCCTGCCCTGCCCGCGCGCAGGCACATCTCCGATGAGAAAGCCAGTCAGAAGGGGCACTGGCCATCAGGGCATGAGCCAGAGGGGGCAGGTGGGGGACACCTACCTCACCAGCTCCTCGTTGTAGAGGGACAGCGGGGACTCCCGGCCGAGGATGTACACCTGGCCCTTGAAGACAGACACCTGGACTTTCCCCTCCACGCGCTCCTGGGACTTGGCGATGCAGTGGCGGACGAATTCACACTCAGGGCTGTGCCAGAAGCCTGAGGGGAAGGAACGGGAGGGCGCTGAGTTCCGGCGCCGCGTGTCCTTGCGAATGACCACCCCCAGGGATGAGCCGAGGCCCCCGCCCTGTGACCTTGTGGGTGAGGAGGAGCAGTTGTCCCCCAGGGTCAGGAGGGACACTAACCCGCTGGGGTGAAGGGACCCCGTCCTGTGCCCACAGGGAGCTGTTTTACGAGGACAGGAGACCAGGCAAGACTCAGGCTCGTGTCACCCGGGCCCAGCAGCCGGGTGGCAGTTTTGGGGGCAAGAAGACCCTGTGTAGCCCTGACCGGTTTGGCTCAGTGGATAGAGCGTCGGCCTGCAGACTGAAAGGTCCCAGGTTCGATTCCGGTCAAGGGCATGTACCTTGGTTGTGGGCACATCCCCAGTAGGGGGTGTGCAGGAGGCAGCTGATCGAGGTTTCTCTCTCATCGATGTTTCTAACTCTATCCCTCTCCCTTCCTCTCTGTAAAAAAATCAATAAAATACATTTTAAAAAAATACCCTGTGTATGTGGCCTTCACTTCTGTGTCCCCATTTGTTGAGGGGGTGACTCAGTAGCCCCCTCCCCGGGCTGGTGGAGGCCCTGGGTTCAGGGGCTGCTGTGAACACTGGTGTCTTGACCAAGAGCCAGGAAGAGGCCCACCCCCAGGCTGGGCAGGCCCCTCGGAAATCAGTGAACTGACTTCTCCATGTTGTTACATTTTCATTCGCAAATGTGGGCCCAAGCTCTGACTCCTCATGAACAGCCCCGGGAGAAACCGCTCCCAGATCACACAGCTGCCAGGGGCCTGGGCCGGAGCATCCCGCCAGGGCCTGAGAAACAGGATGACCCCCCCCCTCCCCCCCCCCCGCAACTCCTCACTGCACCCACCCGTCCCCAGAGCCCGGAGGCCAGGGGAGCTGCGCTCAGTCCCCAGGAAGGGCAGGCTCAGCCCGGGGACAGCGGCTCCTTTCTAGTGGCTGCCGAGGGGCCAGCAGGCGGCTGGCCAGGGTTGGGGGAGGGAAGGACGCTGGAGGGTAGGGTTTCTCTGAAATGGAGCTGGGAAGGTGAGCCCACCTGGGCAGCTGTGGGGCCAGATGGCTCGTGATCTCCTGCCCTGATAAAGGGCCGGGTCAGCTGGGGGTCTGCGCTATTGTTGGGGCTCCAGGCCTCCAGGGGCATGGGCTGGGGCTCTCGATGGGAAAGGGGCACGGGCCGCCTCTGGGATGGGGCCGGGGGCTTGCAGAGGTGGGGGAGGCCGGGCAGGAAGAGAAGAGGTCAGGCTCCTGCCCAGTGACCTGCCACTTGAGTTCACATCCCAGCTCCACCTTGACAAGCAAGGTTATCTCTTGGTGCCTCAGTTCCTCGCTTGCACGAGGAGATGCTGTTACTGAGCACTCTCCAGGGGGCTGTGTGGGTGCGATGAGAGGATGCAGGCACTTGAGACTTGAACACGGCCTCCGCCAGCCCTCACTGTATCCAGGAGGCAGACACCCGGAATGGGAGCTTGTGAATGCTCCTAACTCAGCCTAGACCAGCGGTTCTCAACCTGTGGGTTGCAACCCCTTTGGAGGTCGAACGCCCCTTTCACAGGGTTCGCCTAAGACCATCGCAAAAACACATATATAATTACATATTGTTTTTGTGATTAATCACTATGCTTTCATTATGTTCAATTTGTAACAATGAAAATACATCCTGCATATCAGATATTTACATGACGATTCATAACAGTAGCAAAGTTACAGCTATGAAGTAGCAACGAAAATAATGTTATGGTTGGGGGTCACCACAACATGAGGAATTGTATTAAAGGGTGGCAGCATTAGGAAGGTTGAGAACCACTGGTCTAGACCCTTGCGGGTAGGGGACCCCGATGGCCCCCCCCACCCCCCATCACACCCATCTTTCTGACTAGGTCGGGATGATTAGACCGTTAAGTTCCCAGGCTGAAAGATGGGCGGTAGATGGAGACGAGATGGGCATGGAGACCCCTGCGGGAGCGCCTGGCCTGGGCTTTATCGCAGGGTCTCCGGTTCTCATCACACAGGGGTCTTCAGCTCAGACTTCTTTTCCCAGCAGACCCAGCCGGGGGTGGGGGGCAGTGAGCTTGGTGTGCTGCATGGGGGAGACCCTGCAGGTCCCAGACCTGGGCCAACACTGTACTAACGGGGATGACAACCCTCTGTGTGAGTTCACATTACACCCATTTTACTGCTGAAGAAACTGAGGTGAGGGGAGAGGAGGCAAGCCACGCCCCCAAGTGAGATGGGTCCGGAAGCTGGGGTTCTGCCAGGATGACCTGCAGAGTGGGGGCAGGGTCTCCCGGGACTGAGGCTGCTCTTGGAGGGAGAAGGTCATGCAGGCAGACCAGGAGGTTTGGGGATGGGGCAGGAGGGGAGGGAGACAGTGGTCATGATTAACAGGGCCTCTAGCAGGGGGCTGAGGAAAACAGGCTTCCCTGGCCTCAGTTTCCCTGCCTGTGCTCCAGGACGGCAGGGGCCCCGGGGAAGCCAAGCGCCAGAGCGGAGTGGCGGGCTCTATCGCAGGAGCTAAGTAGACCGGGTGCCCTTTATTTACAGGAGGGGAAACCGAGGCTCAGGGAGGAGACAGACCTACCCAAGATCATCACCCAACCAGAGGCGAGGCCTCTGTCTCCTGACTCTGCTCGGAAGCCACGCCAGGCCTTTGCAGTTGCTTCCTACACCCGGGAACAGCGCGCCGTGCCAGGCACTGTTCTAGATGCTTCGGAAACATCCACGCATTTAGTCCTCGCTACAGGCAGAATCATTATCCCCACTTTGCAGATGGAGACACTGAGGCACAGGGAGGTCAAGTGACTTGCCCAAGCTGGTCCCTGGCCTGTAACATCTCTGTGAGAAATCACATCAAACAGCCCCGCTGAGCTGTTGGGGGGACAGGCTGCTGCCGGGGCCAATCCTGACATCTTTGGGGGGCAAGGACATCAGGGGCACCTGGGCATCGTGAATATGAATAATGCCTGCAGGGCCCTCACGCAGCCCCTGCTCCTCCACCCTCAGGTTTACATCCTTTGAAACCTCCTAATCGCTGTAACTCATTTTGGGATTTAGAGCGCTCGGCGGGCGACAGAGCAAGAATACTTACAGCCCAGGTGGCGTGGTGGACATGAGCCCACAGCCCAGGGCCATGTGCCTCAGACACCCAGGGCTCCCCCTGCCTGCGCGGAGCCCCAGGACCACCCCTGCTAGCGGCCCAGCCTCTGACCTTCCCCTGGGATCTGCTGGAGAGGCCGAGAGCTACGCCTATGAAGCCACCTGTCCTGGGCCCACAGCCGCCCCTCAGCAGCCTGAGCCCTCGGACGAGTGTCCTCACCTGAGGCTGGGGCCTGGCCCCTCCTCGGCCGCGGAGACACCCTGCACGGGAGCAGCCCGGCCAGGTGTGTGCCCCTCCATCGCAGCCTGCCATGTCCTAATGGCTCTCCCACTCTAACCCAAACCCGCCTCCCAGCACTGAAACCCGGGAGCAAGGGAGTCCGCAGGAGACCATGGCACTTAAACACCTTGTGTGTACCTGGGCAGGGGGCCCGGCTTCAAAGCTGCCGGAAACAATGGGAGGAGAAACGCCGCCAGCCAATCACCACAGAGTCTTCTTGGAATGCCAAGATGAGTGACAGTGGTTAGGAGGGTCCCCTCCCCCAAAATCAAAATCTCTGGGTGCAGTAGGGGTGAGAGGGGTGAGGTGAGCACGAAGGCTTATCCAGGGAGTTATTAACTATTAACTAGAGGCCCCAGTGCACTGCGGGGGGTGGGTCCCTCAGCCCAGCCTGCACCTTCTCACAGTCCGGGAACCCTCGGGGGATGTCCGACTGACGGCTTACACCCGCTCCCCGCCATGAGGCCGGCTTGTGGCTGAGCGGTGCTCCCCATGTGGGAGTGCACTGACCACCAGGGGGCAGCTCCTGTGTTGAGTGTCTGTCCCCTGGTGGTCAGTGCGTGTCATAGCGACCGGCTGTTCCGCTGCTTGGTTAATTTGCATATTAGCCTTTTATTATATAGGATATTAACTTCCCCTAGGGCTCCAATATCCAGGCCCCTGTGCCTGTCAAGATTGGCCGCAGGCAGCAGCCTGTCCCCCAGTGGCTGTTTGGTGTGATTTCTCTAATCAGGGAGATATGAAGGGCAGAGAGCAGGCCAAACAGCAAACAGTTTTTGGAAAGGGCTGGGCAGTCCTCTGGGCTCTGTGGGCCATGCAGTCCCTACTGAGACGACCTGTGAAAGGAGCATGGCCCCACCCAAACACTCCTCACAGTCACTGAACCCCTATAGAAACTTCCACGTGTCACGAAGGGGTATCATTTTTAAAAATATTCCCCAACCACTTATATATATAAACACTAGCCTTAGCTCATGAGCTGAACAAAAACAGGCGATGGGCTGGGTGTGAGGACTGCGTTATACAGCGTGGGGTCAGAAGGCCTGGGTCCCGACCCCGTGACAACAGGTAAGGCACAGAGACTCCGTCTCCTCGCCTGGGAAGTGGGAACCCGCCCGCACTGCGTGCTCACGTCACCCCCGACCCATTCCACACACGGGCTGGGCGAATGGCGGTCCCGGTGATTCCTCGGTTAAGGTCTGGCTCATGCGCTGCCCGGGCCTGGGGCCGAGTTCTTGGTCGAGGCAGCCTTTCCCTTGCTTAATGTAGGAGCTCCAGGTTCTGCCTGGAGACAGCCTGACCTAGGGTCACACCCAGCGAGGCCACTTCCTGTTGTGTACCTTTGTACACACTCCTTCCACTCTGAGCCTCAGTTTCCTCATCTGTAAAAGGAGCTGGCTGCTCCTAGGAGAGTTGGGGGGACCCCCTGGGACAGCGCTTGTCCCCACACAGTGAATGAAGATCGGCTGCCTGGGGGGACCCTGGATGCATCCTTGGAGTCATACAGACTGCCAGTGGCGGGGACAGCAGACACCTCAGGGGACCGGCACCTTTCCCTCGACACCCCGTGAGCAGGGCAGGGCCTGGCATGCCCTCCTTGCTCCCTCGTCCCCTGTCCCCACTTGACCTCCTTTGACCTGCTTGTTTGGGGCTGTGGCCGTGGGCGGGGTGGGCCGGAGGGGAGGGGCAGCGGCGGGGACTACGCACCGGTGTACACCAACTCGGCAAATTTCAAGCCCAGGCCTTGCTTGATTTTGCGCACTTCCCGGTCCATGGTGAAGGCCTCGATGTCTAAATGAGCGTGGTAAAGGACCGTCCCCGCTGGGGTCTCGTAGATACCTAGCCATTTTTCCAGGCAGGGGGAAAAGGAGAAAAAAAAGAGAGAAACACATGAAACCCAAACTGTCAGCAAATGACAAAAAAAAAAAATAATAATGACTCGTCTGACAGGAGACAAGCCGGTCGGACCCATTCACTCCCAGCTTGCTGCAAAATGCATCTGTCATTATGTTCATGCTGGGGCCACGACAGTCCACTCTGCGGCTTGCGGAGAAAATGTCTGGATGCCCCCCTTTGAAGAGGCCGCAGACGTTGGAAAATGACAGGGTTCGGAGCTGCCCCCCTCCTTCCCAATGCGTGCCCACCGGCCCACGGCTGAAAACCTGTAATTAAACCGACGACGGAGGAGCCCAGGGCCCCAAATATCCCTTCCTCCCTTCCACTGGGGAGCCAGGGAAGGGATGCTGTGCGTACACGTGTCCCCGCGCGTGCACGCAGGCCAGGCCTCTCTCCGCCCGTGGTTCCTCCGCGCCACGTCTCTGCAGAGCGACCCTGACCTTGAGCTACACTCCCAGCGCAAGCTGTACCTGCAGGGCCGGGCTGGGGCCCAGAAGTCCCCCACCACTTGCACCTTTCCCGAGAGGGCTCAGCATTGCTGTGTGACCTAGGCCTGCAGCGGCGGGTACCCCGAGGCCTGCGCAGGGACCTGCCCAAGGTGGAGCTGGAAACCGAATTCAGGCCCCGAGCCCCTGGCCGGAGCTGTCTGCTGCGCTGGGTCAGCCGGCGATGCGGGCCCAAACCCACCGTCCTGCTCAGTGCCCTGCCCACCACCTCGGGCTCGGTTCCTCCATTTGCTGAACAGCCTGCCTGGACCAGACGGGAGGAAGCAGACCTGTGGGATGTCCGATGAGCAGCGCCCCGCTCCAAGGGAGGACACAAGGCACCGAGAGGCGGGGTCGCCCACGCACGTGGCCAGAGCCCTGTTGGCCCAGCGCCGCGGCCTCTCGAATGAGTTCACCTGAGCATGTGCAGCTGACCTTGTTCAAACTGCCCCGTCCGTCCCAATGGAGGAGGGGCCATAACTGCTCCACCCCCACGAATGCTACCCAGGAAGGTGCCTTTTCCTCTCCACGTCACAGCATTAAAGGGGCAAGTTTTCAGTTAGTCTGACAATGGACCACCATCGTCTTCCCAAACTCGCTGCCGCCTTAAAAACACACACCAAAAACCTCGAAAGGATTTGCACACCCATGTTCATAGCCGCGCTGCTCACATCAGCCAAAAGGTGGGAGCAGTGGAAATGCCGGTCAGCGGCCGAGTGGATCGACATGGGTCCAACCACACAACGACATGTTCTTCCCCGACCTAAAGGGCACTCTGACCCCGGCTGCCGCGGGGATGTGCCCCGAGGACACGATGCTGAGTGAGAGAAGCAGCCACGGAAGGACAAGTGCAGCGCAATTCCACGGAGAGGAGGCCCCCAGACGTCAAATTCAGGAGACAGAGAGGAGACTGCTGGCTGCCAGGGGCCTGAAGTTCGGAAAGAGGAGAAAGTTCTGGAGATGGATGGCGGCGGCTGCACAACCGTGTGAATGTCCCGAATGTCACTGAACTGGACGCTTAAAAACAATTAAACTGGTAAACTTAATGGTATGTTATATTTTACCTTAATTTTAAACCATCCTTTAAAAACTGCAAAAACTATAAAGGAGACTGTTTTCAACTCTGAAATCCAAAGGGGGCTGAGTCATGGGACCAGCCAGGAAATCCCCCCCTGAGGGCTCCAGTCTGGGGATCACAGGAAAGTCCGAACTCAGAAGCAAGGCCTTTTGCCTTTTAGGATCACCCCGTGTTCTCCCAACTTTTAGCTGCAAACCCAGGATTCCAACAGTCTCCAGCAGGCACCTGGCACATGGACTAGAGAGTCCAGGCCTCTCTGTGAACCCCGCCCCCGCCTAAGCAGCCTTTAAAGGGCTGATCTGGTCCCACACGCTCATTTTCCAGGTGGGGAGACTGAGGCCCGGGGAGGGACATGACTTGCCCCAGGTGCACGGACCGGCACGTGGGTCTCCTAGCTCTGCTCCAGGTGGCCTCAGGGCCTTTGGCAAAGTGACAGGAGCTCCCGGAGTATGAAAGGAGAGTCCAAGTCTGAGGTGCCGTGGCCGAGAGGAAGGGCCTGGGTTCTCGCTGCGGCTCCCAGGCTCAGAGGACGTCCCCTGTGCATCACAGAGCCCAGCGTGGATGATCGAAGTTGCTACGGAAGAGCCTGGCCGTGCCACTTGTTCGGCTGCGCGGCCCGAGTCCAGCTGTGGCCTCGGGGGGAAATGTTCCCGGGGAGTCCCTCAGGCCCTCGCTCGCCTCAGCCTCACTCTTGTCAGCACAGAATGGGGTGAGAAAGGCAGACGGAGGCGGAGATGGAGGGATGGCTGAGAACAACTGCGGGGGGCCGGGGGCAAGGAAAACCTATGCAAACTCCCCGGGGGGCAGCCTGGCACCCCCGCCGAGTGGCTCCCGATGGCCTCAGGGCCCCGAGGAAAGCCCTTTGCAGAGCCAAACGTGTGCTGAGCGTTTGGGAGTGTCCGCCTCCAAAATGGCAATAACAGCCACAATGCTAAAGCGTTAAGTGTTCAAGTCCCAGGAACTTTTATCCCCAAGAATAAAGCCGTTTCTCAAGAGTCACCTAAAGCAAGATCATGTCCAGGCCTACTGGTCTCCTCAGCCGGCAGACTCGGAACTCAGGATTCATTGGTTTGGGAAGACTTCTGATGATTAGTTTCACCACATTTTGAAAAAACAGCCCACACACTGGCAGCCCCCCCTCCCCCCCATCCTGGGCAGGCCGATACAGCCGGGCTCACTTTCATTCCTGGGGAACCTGTCCCCCCGCCCCCACCCCCCATCTTCCTGGCCTTGGCGGGGCCAGCGTGGGGCATGGAGGAAGCTGTATTTGCAAGGCCGGGGCTGGGGCCCACAAGTCCCATGCCACTTGCCTGAAGGTACGTGCCCAGACCCTCTCTTCCTACTCTCACCCCACCCCGTGGGGCATGCGTACTGATGGCTTTGTCTCTAGGCAACTCCCCAGCATCACCTCCCAATAGTGCAGAGAGGGCACAAGGCCGGCGGCGTGCTGTCCCCGAGTGCCTGGTGGGCAGAGCTACCCCCTCCTGAGCCCTCAGAACTGGCCTCCCGGCTGTCGACCCTCCCAGGCAGCCACGGGACACACCAGCACAATTAATATTCCTGCTCCTTTTCTACGAAGGTGTTAAAGTTAATTGCGACTGATCAAAAAGCTTGTTTTCTGGTTGCTGCTGGTGTGTGTGTGTGTGTGTGTGTGTAAGAGGGAGAGAGAGAGAGAGAGAGAGAGAGAGAGAGAGAGAGAGAGGATCTTAAGATCTCTTCTCTCCACAGGGGTAAGGGTAGATGATGTCTGTGTATTTCTTCTGGAGAAAAAAAATGACTAAAAAAACCGGTGACAGAAACCTGATGCTAAAAGACTATGGATTTGGGGCTTTTGACAGTCAGCATACAAACCACTGAGCAAAAGGAGGAGGAAATGACAGCTGAGACTCGGCGTCGCGTGGAAGAGACAACAGACATCTTCGGAGTGACACGCACAGCGGTTCCAAGTGTCTATTTTCATCTCCCCGTGTTTGCAGGAAAAGACAGAGGTGTCAGCAGTTCTCCGCAGAGCGGCTTCAA
>NW_005371476.1:264473-265124 GCF_000412655.1 Myotis brandtii
AGCTGGGGGCGGGGGTGGAGGAGACTGGACCAAAGAGGAAGAGGTGGGGACCAAAACAGCTGCTGCCACTTCCATTCTCATCGGTCCCCGAGGCTGCCAGGTTAGCCCAGACTGAGCAATTTGGCAGAATTGAGCGGGATCCGAACTCAGCCGGAGGCCGGGGGTGGGGGCGAGGGCACCTGGACCAGAGGCTCTGGTCCATGGGGAAAGCGGTATCCAGAGGGAGGGATCTGGAAACACCCGGGGAAGGGAGGTTGGCTGGAGCCCAAGGACTCCCCTGGAAGGTACCAGGGCCAAGGAGAGAGGCAGTTGCTATGGTGACGGGGAGGCAAGTGATGGTGGGACTCTAACCATCCTCTATGCTCCTGGGAATCAGGGTGGGCCTCTAGGGCTGGCTACTCCAGGCCTCTGCAAGGGCAAATGCCTTTGCTCTGCAGATCTCCCTCCATTCTCCACCTGGAAGGTTCCATCTGTGTGAAGCTTTTGGTGGGTGGGCAGGTAGGTAAGTGGGCAGTCAGAACCTTGTTCCTTCTTAGCCAGAAAGTAGAGGAATAAGGAGGAAGTTAGACGAGGGGAGGGATGGGTAGGGTGGAGGGAGAAGGTTAAAGAGTGAAAGAGAAAGAATAGAGGGCAGAGAAAGCTGGCGAGGAA
>NW_005371476.1:265491-269430 GCF_000412655.1 Myotis brandtii
CCCTGCTGCCTCTGAGCCAGCCACCTCAGACCCAGCGCACCGGCACTGCCCAACTCCCTGACACCCCAACCCCTGGGGGAAAAACACACAGAAAACCAACCAAATAAAAACAAACAAAAAAAAACGAAACACAACACAAATAAACAAGCCCTTAACGAATTGCAATTATGAGCTTTGTAAAATCGATACAAATGACATTTCCCCTTGTCACAGAGATACGGACAATAGTCCTCCTGCTCTGCCCTCAATAGAGTTGGCAATTAACAGCTTCTCCCATTACCGTAGACTTAATAGACACCCCGTAGCGGGCGAATCCATAGTGTCCCAGTTTATTGCCCCGCTCTTCCGTCCTCACTACAAATCACTGGGCGTGGAGAAATAACAAGATATCGCCTAAAATTAGGAAACAGTTTTCTTCTCTCACCCCGCAAACCAAGTAAGAAAATAGGTGACTTAGAACTTCCAAAGGGAGATGACAACATCACCTTGTCTTGCCCCACCTTGGACGGCAGGAGTTCAGAGAGGGAGAGCAACTTGCCTGAGGCCACACAGCAAGTTGTGTGACCGAATCCTGTGCCTTGAGGGACAGCCCCCTCGGGTACACACGCTACTTGGGCAGGGTGCAGGTTCTACTGCAGGCATCTGTCCCTCTGGTGGGTGGCATTCTTACCAAAGAAGTCAGAGCTGCCTGCTAGTCTCCTGGCTCCGACCTGTAATGGTGATGGCGCCCAGTTCTGGGGGAAAAATGGAGTCTACCATCCAGGCTCAGCACCTACGGTGGGCCAACAGCTCTCCAGATTTGACCTGAACACAACCCATTTCACAGAAGAAGTTGAGGTTCAGGGAGGCTGTTGCTTTCACAGTGGTGATGGAGCCAGGATGGGGACTCAAGCCAGGCACCAAAGCCTAGACACTCTATACCAGTGATGGCGAACCTTTTGAGCTCGGCGTGTCAGGATTTTGAAAAACCCTAACTTAACTCTGGTGCCGTGGCACATATAGAAAATTTTTGATATTTGCAACCATAGTAAAACGAAGACTTATATTTTTGATATTTATTTTATATATTTAAATGCCATTTAACAAAGAAAAATCAACCAAAAAAATGAGTTGACACGCGTGTCATAGGTTCGCCATCACTGCTCTATACCAACCTCTGCCAGGTCTTCAGGGGTTCAGCCCCCATCAGATCCAACCCACCACCCAACTGGCCACCTGGGGCACCTCCGACCTTTCCTACTCCTCCTGATCCACCTTCTCTAGCCCATAATCTACCGGTTGATGCCTATTCTCCTGCCACCTCCTCCTCCAGGATGTCTTCCCAGATTAGTCCAGACCAGGCCTTTATCACTACCTCCTTCAGTTCCAATTTGCTTGGCTCTCCCTGCCTAGCAGGAGGTCCCTCAGAGTGACCTCAGGCCAGTGCTTGGCTTTCCAATAAGGAACCTCATTTTCACCATAAATACCAATCTTGATCACTGATCGTGACTGCCTGAAGCACTGAGACACATCCACAATCAATTAGTGATGCCTGCCAAGGGCACAGAAGGGGCATGACAACAGGGCCCTTAGTGGACCCCTCTAAGCTCCCAGAGGGCATAGGTTGCCTTGTCCTTTCAGCATCCTCCTGGGGCCACAGTCATTTTTGGAGCACCTCCCCTGCTCCAGGTCCTGCTGCGATACCCGGTCTAGAACCCAGATGGGCCGTAGTCCAGACTAAAGCTCTTACTAGTAGCCTGTCTGGATCTGGGGCATCCGTCCAGGGCCTGCCACCCCCGAGCCTGTAACTTTGAGCCTCGCTTTCTCGTCTATACAATGAGGGTGCTGGTCTCAGGCTCCCCAAGGTCCCTCCCAGGTCTGCCTCGGAGGGCTTACATTGTGAGGGCTCCCAAGGGCAGACTGAGACAAAAGGGCTTTTAATCAGATGTGAATAGAGGTAAGAGACAAAGGTAAGAGAGGGTAAAAGGCAGCAGCTAATCAGCACTATTGTTCTCTGCAAGGCCTTTCCAAGAGAGTTTCAATTAGGTTGTTTCCATCACAGCCCAGCCCCACAGAGGAGAGCCGCACGAGAGAGAGAGGCGGAGGCGAGGCCGAGGTCACTTGCCACCCCCCACACTTCCGGAGGCAAACCCTAACAGCTCAGAGCCCCAAGGATGGACTCCGCCCCCTACGCCTATCACACGGCACCTGGGGAAACCGGCCCAGAAATGACAAGTCCAAGGTCACTGGGCAGGGCAGGGCCGCCCTGGGGTGAGAACCCCAGCATCCTGCCTCCCGCACCAGCCCCCTTTTCCAACAGCTGAAATCTGCCATCGGCTCTCTTTGGATTTTAGGATCTTCGTTAAACGTCTTGAAGGGCAAAGGCCATGATAACACCTCGGCCTGGATTTATCTGTGTTATCTTTTTAAATCGACCCTAAGCAAAGCGATATGAACACCTGCCAACACAGGGAACCCCAACCCCACGGCCGTATTTAAAAGTTCAGGTACCCAGTTCCAGGGCTCTCACTATTGAAAGCTGGCCCCCTCCCTCTCGGGACTCCCGGAGCAGAGCTCTATCAGACCCACAGGGAGCCGAGACCCCCTGGTATGGATGGGGAAACCGAGTTCTCGAGGGGAGGGTGTGGTGGCGATGACGGGGTGAGTGACGGACAAAGGGAGTCACAGGCTCTGATACTAAGAGAAGAAAGAGGCGCCTGCTGGGGTCCAAACTCTCCTCCCTCCTGGCCTAGCCAGAGGTGGTAGGGGCTGGGCAGTCTGGCCGAGGTGGCAGCCCTGGCCTAGAAAAGCCCCCACCCACCACCTCCGGGCTGCTCACGGCGCCTGTCAGCCCACAGCGCCCCCTCTGGCAGGACCCCCCTACCGGCCAGCCGGCCTCCGTCCAGCCTTAATGACACGGAATCAGCCCTGCACCGTCTGCCTCGGAACCGGGCCCAGAAGAGCCTGCCCTCCTCTCTCCTCAGAACCTCTCCTGGACCCCCAGGCTCCTCCCTGCCCTGGGACAGCTCTTCCCACAAAACTCTCCGAAGCCAGTGGCAAGGCACCCTCCACCCCCATTTCAGGAGGGAAACGGAGTCGGGTGGGGGTGAAGGGACTGGCCCAGGCACCGATGTAGCAGGGGAGTCGCAACGCCTGAATGGGACGGGGACCTCGGGGGACTCCGGGTCCGAGGCCGGCCCCGAGGGGGCGGCAGACTCACCTCGGGACTTCATCCCGATGAAGCGGTTCTCCACGATGTCGATGCGGCCCACGCCATGCTTGCCCCTGTGGGGAGAGCGGGTCACTCGGAGCTAGGCCCTGCCACCGGCCCGGCCTCGACGCCACCACCCGTGGCCGCAGTTGGGGCCCATCTGGGCTATGCCCGCCCCAGGGCCACAGGCAGGACGCCAGGCATCACCTCGGATGTCCTCAGACTTAGAAGACTGTACACGTGGGGAAACTGAGGCCCGGACACGGAAGAGGTCGCTTGTCACACGGTGAGTTTAAGGCAGCGGTTCTCAACCTGTGGGTCGCGCCCCTCTGGCGGTCAAACGACCCTTTCACAGGGGTCGCCTAAGACCATCCTGCATATCAGATATTTACATGACGATTCATAACAGTGGCAACATGACAGTTATGAAGTAGCAACGAAAACAATTTTATGGTTGGGTCCCAACATGAGGAACTGTATTTAAAGGGCCAGAAGGTTGAGAACCACTGGTTTAAGGCGTAACTGCCGTGACCTCCCTATTTGGGCCTTGCGTGGCACCAGCCCCAACCTCTACTCATCGTTCCTGGTCCCAGATCCAGCCGAGAGCTGGAGGCTCCAGCGGGGCTGCTCCGAGGTGCAGGAGACCCCCCTGGGGTGTCACCTTCCAAGACAGGGCTGCAGGGACTCCCACCAGAGACATGGGGGCGGTGGCCAGGCTGCCTGTGGGGCGCAGGCCTGGCTCCGGGGCC
>NW_005371476.1:269447-272800 GCF_000412655.1 Myotis brandtii
TGCCAGTGCTGGCCACAGACAGCGTTTCCCGGGGCGGGGCGGGGCGGACACTCACGCGATTTCGTTCAGGTACACGAAGAGCTCCAAGGACGAGCGGTGGGTGGTGCCGTCCTTGACGTTGGTCACCTTCACGGGGACCCCTGAGGCGGGAGGGGAAGGCAGTGGGCCTGGGGCTGGAGCTCCGGAGGAGCCGGGCCTGCCACCCCGCCCTCTCCCTCCGCCCGCAACGCCTTAAATGGATGTGACAGATATGGACTCCAAATGACTCCGTGAAGAGCCCTGTGCAGGCTGAGGCCTGCTGCGGGGAGCGGAGGGGCGAGAAAGCCCCCCGGAATGAAAGGGAAAATGCAATAAAAACGCTCTCCCCCACCCTTCCCATTCTCCTTGCCCCTTTTGCATTTAGGGGCTGTGAAATTGGAACCAGGCCCTGAACTAATTGAATTTCACGCTCCACCATTGTCTTATGCCAGGAGCACCTTCTGTCCCACCAGTTACCGGGGGGCCGCCCGGCCGAGGTGCACACACACACACACACACACACACACACCCTGCGTGTCTGTCAGGCAGACCCCCGGCCCCCGGCCCTACACCCCAGTCCCGCACGCAGCCATCTGATTGATGGGGGTGAGACGGTGCCCGCTCCAGCAGGCACCCTGAATTCTGAGAAGTGGGGTCTGGGGTGGCAGGAGGGCAGGAGGGAGGCGGCCGCTCGGGAGGGACCGAGGGGGGTTGAAGGGGGGGGCCAGTGGGTGGGTTCGGGGTTGACTTTGAATAGCAAGGGGCACTTTCTCGAGCGGTGTGAAATGAGCAATAAATGTATTAGGGGACTAACAAGAGAGCTGTAACAGTGACAAAGAAAGGCTGTTCAAAGTTGGCGGCTAATCCCCCACCCATCTGCCCAGCTCATTACCATGGAGCCGGCGACCGGGTGCCAATCAGGGCTCAATAGCGGCTTTCGAGTCTTTATTAGCCGGGCGCCGCTCGGAGGGGCTTCGCTCAAGGCGCTGTCAGCCTCCCCATTCTTCACCCCCATTTCCAGGGGTTTTATAACTTGGTTGTAAATTGCTATTAAATGTAAGTCTGCCCAATAATGAACCTTAAGCCCCTCTTGCCACCCCCCGCCTCTCCCCGTCCCTTTCTCTGCCTCCTCCGCCCCATTGTCCCCTCCCTCGCCCAGCCGTGGACGGGGCCTGCCCCAGAAAGGGGCTGACATTGTTGGTGCTGCTGCCGGAGAAAGCCTCTTAGCCTTTAAAATAGTTAATAATTAGATTAAAACTTCAAATAAATTAACTAGCGGGTGAATGGGGACTGGCCGGGGAGGGTTCCTCCCGTCTATTTTGTTCCAGACAGTCCCCGAATCATGAAAATGGATCACGTTTCCTGTCCGGCTCTCTCGCCCCCATGGCTCTCCTGAGCTCCTGGGGGGTCGTGGCCGGGGTGGGGGGGGGCACTACCTGGGTCTGTCCCACTATCTTCTCAGAGATGATGCCCCAACTGGCTGGGCCTGACAGAGTGGGCACAAGAGGGACTTAGCGCTCCACTTGCCTTTAGGGACCTCAGACCGAGAATCCTTAGGTGCCCAAGTGGCATGAAATTCAAGGGTTTGAACAAATGGGGAGGAAGAACATGCCCGCTGTCTCGGCAAGGCTGCTGGGAAAGGCCAGGGAGAGGCAATAATTAAAGTTCCAAGAGCCTCCATGCCTCATGCCCCCTCTCGGTTCCCCAAACTCCTGCCCAGCATACCACCTCCTCCAGGAAGCATCCCTGATTTCCCCAGCCTCCTGGAAAGGCTCTCTTCCTCCCACCCAACCCTTTAGCCTGAGCCTGGTCCTGCTCCTCCCATGACCAGGTATGCCCTGCCCTGCCTTCCCCTCCGTCCCCCAGAGCAAGGGGTGTCCCTGGTGCCAGGGCTGGGCACCCAGGCCAGGCCAGCAAACACTTCTTGGTGATAGCAGTGAGGATGGCGATCAGGACTCAAGCAAGAGTGGGGTCTGAACCCTGGGTTGGGGCGTGGGGCAGGGCGTCAAGCAGCTGACTGGGGGCTAGCTGAGGCTGTAGCTGTGGGGTCAGTGCGGCCCTCAGGCCAGCTCTCTAAGCCGAGTGACTTCCCCAAAGTGGCTGCTCGGGCTGGAACGCTCTCACACTGAACGTGGCACCTGTGAGCTGGTGGACAGCAGCCGAGGTGCCTTCCTCCCAAGCCTGGAGGCTCCATGGGTCTGAAGGGGGAGGTTGGGAGCCATCGAAGCCCCTGCTTGAATTCTGACCTCCAGAAATGCAGGAGGGGTGCCGAGGGCTCGTGCCCAGCCTTCCAGGATGCAATAAGGAGCCAGGGCCCCGAGCCCACCCTCTCAAGTCCTGAAGGGTGGCCACCTACCTCTCTTTTTAAAATATATTTTATTGATTTCAGAGAGGAAGGGAGCGGGGAGAGAGAGAAACATCAATGATGAGAGAGAAAATCATCGACCGGCTGCCTCCTGCACACCCTACCCTGGGGATGGAGCCCGTAACCCAGGCATGCGCCCTGACCGGGAATCGAACCGTGACTTCCTGGTTCATAGGTTGATGCTCAACCACTGAGCCACGCGGGCCGGGACACCACCTACCTTTCTTGAACTCAATCTCAAGGACATCAGGGGTGTTGGGCCCTTTGGCTGGGTCCTGGGTCTTTGTGTACAGGCCTGGAGGGGCTTGATTCTGACAAAGGACAGAAAGAGGTTAGTCACCGGGGTGCCCAGAGCCAAGTCACGCCATGCCGGACCCCGACTCCCTGCACCCCACCTCCTGCAGAGATCTTCACCCCTCTCCAGAAACGGGGGGCTGCTGGCACAGTCCAGCAGGCCTCCCCGCCCCCAGCCCCGCTTGCCAGGGGCCTGGGAAACAAAGGGCTCAAGAAATCAGACAATTTTTCCCCTCAACTTGATCTCATCTCTTCCTTCGACGCCCCCACAGCTGGAGGTAGAATACAGCAGGAGAGGAACAAGTCAGGCAGGAAAAGGGCGACTCTGGAGGCGCGAGGCGCATTGGCGGGCTTCCCGGGAGCGGGCGCGCACGCTCTCGCAGGCTCCCAGGATTGGGGTTTATTCTGCGCTGACCGCAAAGCTAATGACTACGCGTGACCCCAGCAGGTGCTCCAGCGAGCCGAGCCGGCCCCGGGTCCCTGAGGTTAATACTCACAGGGAGAAAACAGAAAAGCAAAGCAAAAACCCATTTGAAAACACATCAACCCTTATGTATATTTTTCCTTGGGCGCGTCAGAAAATGGGCCTCGCGTCTCCACGCAGCCACGGAGGGCGGCTGGCTGCCTGGAATTCTCAAAATTCCCTCCTGCCTCCGAGGCCTCGGCTCCCCGCACC
>NW_005371476.1:272833-275005 GCF_000412655.1 Myotis brandtii
GTGCCGGTGGGATGGGGCCTGTCGGGCCTGACTGCTCATGGCCTGCTGTGGGCACCCCGGGCTGACATCCTGGGAAGTGCAGTCCCCTAATCTTTGCCTTTAAAACCCTGCAAACACTCCCACTCCCCTGTCCATGCACAGATTCTTTCGAGTCCTTCCAGCACCCTGGGCAAGCACTGTTACCCCATCCACAGATGAAGACACACAGGCCGAGGGGGAGGGGCCGTGGCTGCAGCCAGGGCAGGGCACCACGAGGTCCTCAAAAAACATGTGCTGGTTTCAGGGTGGTGGAGTCAAGGCCTCAGGCTTGGAGCCTTGGGCAAGCAGCTTCCCCCCGTGGGGCCTCCGCTGCCTCAGATGTAGGATGGAAGAAACGACCTGCCTGTGACTGTCTGACCACTCCAGGGAGACAGTCCTTCCTGGCTATGAAAACCACCCAGGAAAATGCCAGCAAGGCCTGGCGCCAGCTGTCCCCAGCTCTGCAGGTGGGAAGGGCAGCTGGAGTGGAGCCTGGTGAGGCCCCGTCCAGGACAGGTGGGCCATCAGAGCGCCTGCGGGCACTCGGCCTGTTGGCTCCCTGGAAGGGTGAACGGCCACCCCAGTTCCCACACTCCTGAGGATCCCCAGTCCTGGGCACTACTTCTGAGCTCCTACGGGGACTTTCTGAGCTCCTACGGAGACTGCCGGAGGCCCCGGCACCTCCAAGTGTCGTTTGACTTGGGGCCAGCCGCATTCCTTACCGTGTCCATGTGAGGGGCAGGAACAAGGACCCAAAATCAACTACAGCTACAACTGTCATTTGAACTGGGTCCTTAAGGCCCTCAGCCTGATGTCTCCATGGGCCAGAGAGAAAACCAAGGACAAAGAAGTGATTGTTCAAATCAGACTGCCTGACCCCACTGGTGTGCGAGCCAGTCCCGGGGCGTCTGGACTCCCTGTCCAGTGCTCTTTGCACCGCCCCATGCTGTTTCCCAGCCATTTTAGTGACCCGAGGGCTGAGAAACAGCACGAGGGGGGTGGCCAAAGACAGCCAGCGTGGTTAGCCATGGGGGCAGGCAGCTGGGGGGTTCAGAGAAATGCTCCCCAGCCCCACTGCCCACCATCCCTGGGCAAGTGAACCCGAACTTGGGACTCTGGGTGACCAACACGACTCAGCAGCCTCTCCTCACTCGCCCAGGGCTCCTCTCTGGCCCCCCAGTCCAGGCTGAGCTCAAACTGGGGTGCCAGCCCTGAGCACCCAGAACCCTCCACCCAAGCCCACCTCCCTCCCACCTCCACCCCGCTGTGCCCGACCCTCTGCTGGTCCCTCTCTCCTGCCACAGGATGGGAAGGTTTGCACCGGGAGGAGAGGATGCAAGACCCTGAGGACAGCGCCCCAGCACTCCACAGGGGAAGTAGGAGGCAGCCGGTGGCGGCTTCCGACACCCTGACAGCGCCAATTAAAGAAAATAACTAAATAGAAGTAAAGTGACATTTGCTTTGCATTCCAAGGTGGTTCACGCTCTCCCTCCTCAAAGCCCAGTTCAAATGACAAATAGTTTGTAGCCGAGTATCAATACCATCTATTTATCCATCCCAGCGGGAGGGCTCACTTCCAATGTCATCTGTTATTTGCTTCTGACAGCAGCTGACTTCTGTTACAGGATTTGACTCCATAGGAACAGTTTGTCCCGTATCCCAGTTGACATCCAAAGGACATGAAGAAAAAAAAGAGAGAGAGAGAGGGGTGGGGGGCCGGGGGGAGCAGGCGAAAGAAAGCATGAAACAGGCCGAGGAGGAGAGATTGGGAGCAAATGGCCCATGAACTGAACCATGATGTAGAGGCATGATCGATGCTGTGGATGGTTTATTCATCCATCAGATATGGCGGCCGGCACTGAATGCCCTCTTTCACTGTGGGCCCTATGAAGTTAAAGCAAGTAAATTTCTATCTTTCTTCGCATTAGCTGCCTCATTGCTCTTCAATCAGCCCTCACGGAGGCAGAAAATGGCTCCACCATCTGCCTCCACACCCTCCCTTCGACAGGTCTCCGGCTTTTTTGGGCGAGGGGGAGGGGGCCCAGGCGCCCGAAGCTGTCTCCCCAGCTCCTCCCCAGGGGGCCGGACAGCTCAGGGAGCAACGTGTCTCCCAGGCCCCTCACTGCTACCTCCTCGTTTCTGGGTTCAGAGGAT
>NW_005371476.1:275082-293980 GCF_000412655.1 Myotis brandtii
CGGCGGCGGGAAGGTCTCCCCTGGGCCCACCCGGCCCAGCCTGTCCTGATGGAAGGGGACGGTGGTCACTTCCTCCCAAAGGTCCTGCGGGGGGAGGCGGACCCCCAGCCCCAGGATTGAGGCCATGCCCGTGCCATGGGCAGGCCGGCGGCTTTCAGACGCTTAGTAGGGCAGCGCTGTGGTCCCCCACTGTGTGCGGGAGCAGCCGGAGGCTCAGAGGCTGAGTGACTTGCCCAAGGATGCAGAGCAATGGAAGCAGACTTGGGGTTCAGACCCGGTTTCTGACCTCTGGGACCCACACATGAACCTTCCCGTCTTGACCGGGTGGCGGAATCCTTAAAGAGACCCTCTCTGACGCCCACTTGTCCGCCCACTGTCCTCACTAGGCAGGAGGCCTAGGAGGTGGGGGAGCTGCCAGTCGCACAGGGACTTGCCCCCCACCACGGCTGCTCTCAACTCTGCGCCCCAGTCTCGAGGGCAGAGCCCACCGGCCGCTGGGAGAAGGGTGGGGAGCGCTTTCCCAGCATGCTCCGGGCCCTGCAGGCTGGAGGACACCCTGCCTTGAAGCTGCTCTGCCCGCTCAGCCTCCCCCGCCCCCCTGGGCGCTGAGTGACTGGCTAATTAGGGGTGGCTGGCCTGAGTGTCGTGGGGTCAGCAGAGCATGAACTGGAAAAACCTGTGGCCAGCAGGCAGCAGCCTCATGGGGCCATCGGCCTCCAGGGACAAGGGTGCGAGCCTGTCTGGAGTGACAGTTGGGTTGACGGAATGAGGGGTGGGGGAGCTGTGGCAGTGGGGGAACCACAGAGGCCAGAGGGCCAGCTCCCGCGATGGGGCGACCTGGCACCTACCCCCTGGCAGGGCCTCGGCTTCCTCGTCCATACGATTGGGGTGCTCACAGCCAGAACCAAGGAAAGTAAGCCAGAGACATGCCCAACCCAGGCCTGGCTCCAGAAGCCGCCACTGCACACGCTGTACTCTCGCCAACACAGACCCAGAGGCCTGGTCCGCGAGGAGCCAAGCTGGGATCCCCACCCTCACCCAACCCTCCGGGCATCCTCCCTTCCAGCTGGCCTTCCTGGATCCCCCAGACCCAGCTGCCTGAGCACCCCCCATCCACAGCACACTTCCCCCCACCTCTCAGACAAGCCGCCCACCCCCCACCCCCCAAACCAGCCACCGGGTGTGGGGCTCAGCCAGGGCGTGGAGACACGTTCCCTCAGGGACAAAGAGATTTTTCTCTTGGCAGGATAGATTTCAGCCTGCCTCCCCATCTCCCACGGTGCGCAGGGGGACATACAAAGGGAAGCCCCCCGGGAGAGAAATCCTAAACTTCAAAGGGAGGCCCAGCCGGGAAGGCGGGGGACAGGGATGGGGTGGCCTGCCCTGCAGGCATGGGGCGCAAACCCAGACATGTGGGTCCCGAGGCTCTAAGCCCGCCCCCCATTGAGGCAGCGGTGGCCTGAGAGCTGGTGGGCACCGGCTGGGCCCTCCCACAAGTGTCTCATCTGCCTAATTGTTTCTTTATTGTCGCACAATCGCACCCTCTCTCTGTGCTGCCCTGAAATATTTCCTTCCCCTATTCATCCAGCAGCAATTAGAAAGGGAGCACGGGGTGGGGGGATCTTAAAGTGCAGCATGGAGGGGGCAGCCGGTGGGGGGCCCGGTGGGGAGGGCCGGGAACACAGGCAGGGCTCGGCCTCAGCCCCACGCCCGCCCCCCATGAAATTTCCAATTAGGCTACAAACACATCAGACCGCACGGGCGCGGAGCAGCTCCCACCAGAGCGGAGGAGAAGGGATTACCTTGGGGTTCTCCAGGATTCCGGCCTCGTAGCTGCAGAGGGAAAGGGAAGACAGAGGTTACCAGGGGAGGGACAGAGGGACATGGCTACACCTTGACACCCCCCCACCTCCCTTTTCTCTGCCGGGGCAACCGCTGCCGACCTCGCCTGGCACCTCCTGGGCCCAGCAGCTGGCTGTGGGAGCTGCAGGTGGCAAGACGGGCCTGGACATTTCTCTGTCCTCTGGGGCCCAGGCCCAGGGCTCCACATCGGGGGGCCTTCACACATGCTGTTCCCTCTGCTTTCAATGCTCTTCCCTGCACCCTGCTGCTCCCTCCTCATCCTTGAGGTTTTAACCTCAAAAGCCCATCTTCAGAGAAGGCCCGCCTGCGACCCAGGAGGCCAGATGCCAGCATCTCCCGGGCACCCAGCAGGACTGCAGGGGGAGCTGGGAATAAGTGGGCACTCCGTTAGGGTGGGGACCTCTCGTGTCCGGCCACGACGACACCCTGGCCGGCCCGGCAGGCGCTCCCCGTGCCGGGCAGACCTGTGGACGGGGCTGGTGTCGTACCTGATGTGCATGAGGTTCTCGTCCATGCTCCACGGGCTCTTGGGGGTGACCGGGATGGGGATGCCATGTTGCTGCAGGTAGGAGACAGGGCAGCATGAGGGAGCTTGAAGCGGAGGGGAGGGTCAGGGCCAGCCGCCTCGGTTCTCTTTCAAGGTCACAGCCAGCCCCAAACTCTGGCCCCCCTGGAAGCGAGACCTGGAGCCACGGCAGTCTCCTCCCTCCCCCAGGGCCTCGGAGGCAGCGAGGGCCCCCGTGCTGGGTGTGCCGTGCAGAAGCGGCAAGACCGAGCGTCCGGGATGCTGTAGAGTGGACGCTGAATTTGGAGGTTCCTTCCGGAAAATTCTGGACTTTCACTTCCAGGGCCCCTGAAGCACTTAGTGTGTGCCACACCCAGGACCCCGAAATCCCGACGCAGAACAGCCCAGGCGGCCCCCATCCTCCCCACTGGTTCTGACTGTGCTTCGCTTCCCCAATGGCCCGATCCATGGCTCAAGGACCTGGCCTGGACCTCGCTCAGCCTTTTGGATGAAAGATGAGGCGGGTCCCCTGGTGACCCCGTGCTCCCAGCGGACACCAGGCTGGTGCTTTTCATGGGGCTCGTGCAGGCCCTCTGGCCTCGCAGATCGGGTACCAGCGTGTGCATCGTGTCCTGCTCTCCCTCCCCCGCTTGCCTGGCATGGGGGGCAGCTCAGGGCCCAGTCTGGCTGCTTTAAGCCAGCAAGACTGGACACTCTGCCCCCTGAGCCCCCTGTCAGCACCTTGCCCCGCATCACCCCCATCTCTCCCGATGTGGCTCCCCCGGGCTCAGCCCTCATTCCCAGGAGGGAGGGAAGGTACCTTCATCGCTTTAGAATTTCAAAAGAAATGAGGCGAAAACCCTCTGGGGTCCCAGGAGATGGCCCATGTGCACGCGAGAATGTTTGTGTTCTTCCAGTTAAACCACACGGGCGAGTGGGAGAGGATGCTCAATGCTGGGGGGCAACCGAGTCCCCCCAAGTTGCTCAGAGTCAAATCTACACTCGTCCTGAGCTCTCCCCAGCAGAGGGGCCGGGGGTGGGGACCCGGGCTCTGTGCAGACGGAACCCCAGGGCCTGTGAGGCACCGCCAGGCTGCGGGGCTGGGAAACCAGGGCCTCCCGCAGCCTTTGTGAGGGTGGAGGTTTCCCTCTCCCCCTGGGCCTCGGGCAGGGCAGGGAGAGAGGAGAGGGAGGGAGGGAGGGAGGGAGGGAGGAGAGAACAGGATGGGCAGCACCACCAAAGCCCAAAATAGCGAGTCCCTGACCAAAGACTCTTGTTTTCCCTCCCCTCTCTGTCCTGAACGCCCCCTCCCCCAACCAGGACATATTGCAATCGAGGACAGGAAATGAGCCATCTTCCACAAGTACACAGAACACAGCCCTGCTTTCCAGCACCAAACTCAAATGCTGGCTTAAAAAAGGAAGATGGTGAGCCCGGCTGGCGTGGCTCAGTGGTTGAGGTCAGGGTTCGATTCCCGGTCAAGGGCACGTGCCTGGGTTGCAGGCTCGATCCTGGGTGTGGGGCGTGCAGGAGGCAAAAGATCAATGATTCTCTCTCATCATTTCTCTCTCTCTCCCCATCTCCCTTCCTCTCTTTGAAATCAATAAAAATATAAATTGGAAAAAAATGAAATAAAAGGAGAAGGTGACAGTGAAAAAGATGAGGCCGTGCGGAGTGCTGCTCCCCTGGACGTGGAAAGGGCAGCGAGATGTGCTTTTCATGGGGCTCGTGCAGGCCCTCTGGCCTCGGCGATGGCGTCCTGGAAGCAGGGCTTTCTAAAGCCCATGGATTTCTGTCTGAGCCGAACCCGGTCCTGCCTGGCTCTGGATTTCGGACAAAGCCCGGTTGCTGCTCAGTGATTCTGACCATTTTCTGGGCGCAGAACCACTGCCTCCTCCTAGAGGGTCTGACACCGGCCTCCGAGGGAGGGCGGGTCGAGGAGGGACCTGGGCTCAACTTTCGGGGGCAAACTTTCTATTGGGGACGGAAGCTGAGCGCAGCGCCTTCTCCCCACAACCTGGGCAGGAGGGACGGCGACACCCCTGAACTTCACCTTTGCTGGGGAGCCCAGGAGCAGCTTGGCTTGGGGTTGAATGTTTTACACGAAGAGCAGCATTTGGGTCAGCCCGCCCCCGTCTCGAACCCTGACGGCGGGCGTGAGAACACGGATGGGGCGGGGGCTCCAATTCATTATTCTCAAAGATGAAACATGCTCCAGATTCTGTCCGATCGGGGAGACGAAAAGGCCTCGCCAAACCGTTCCCTTAATAGCGCTGCTATTTGACAATTTGTTTGGCAACATATGGGCTTGCTCTTGTAAACTCCCCTCTTAATAATAAAACAACAGATGGCAGGAGATCTCTCCTCCGAGCACTCCAGGTCTTAATGGGATGCTGGCGGCGGGGCTGGGCTGCCTCCCCGCCGCTGCTATTTAAAAACCTGAGCAATTTTCTGGTGTGTGCACCGCGTTGCTCTCCCCCGTCTGATTGATTGAGGCTGTTTGTCAAGGACTGCCATCGAGTCGCTAAAAAGAAAGGTTCCCTGGGGAGAGGCTAAGGATCTTGATGTAAAACTTCTAATATGTTTTATTGCAACTTGTACTTCAAAAGGGCTGGCTCCACACAGCCTTTGTCGGCCGCGGCTCCTCAGAGCACCTACCTGCTCGCGGGAGAGCCCTGGGGACAATTAGCCGCCAGGTAATGAGGGGCAGAAAATGGCCCGGCTCCCACCCCCGGCTCTCCCCTGAGTGACACACACAGCAGAGGTGGCAGAATGGGAGGCAGAGGGAGAGGCCCAGCCAGGCAGGGACCACCTCTGTGGGGCTGGCTGGCACAGGTGCCCAGAAAAGGGGGGACAGCTGGACAGACGTGCCATCCCCAGGCATGGGGGTCAGTCTCAGCCTCAAGCTGGGGGTCCACGCAGCCCCCGGGAGGGACGTGCAGGGCAACAGGGAGGGCCAGGGGCGCGGCGGGCTCCTACCTTCGCGTACTCCATCAGGTCGCTGCGGCCCTGGAAGCGGTTGTAGAACTCGGGCATCCTCCAGGGGGCGATGACCTGGACATGGGGCAAGGGGTCAGACCTGGGGGCCCTGCTGCTGGCTCTCCTGGCCCCCGAGCACAGGGCCGGCCTCTCTGCTAAGGGGCAGGAGACTCCGATGGCCCCCTGGAGTCTCCTGCTGCTCCCCAGAGAAGATGCAGCCCCTGGGGACCCCATTAGGCAGGGAAGGATGGGGCCCCCCATGTTGGGGGTGGGTTTCAAGAGGCCCAAGCTCCAGGGCAGGATGGTCATGTGTCCCCAGGCGGGTCCTGCCCCCTGGGCCTCAGTCTCCCGCACTGAGCCCTGAGGGTTTCTCACCAGCACCCCTGGTCGGAGGGCCAGCCCCCACCCCCGACCCCCTTGGGGTCCAGGGACCTGCAGCTACCCAGTGGCCCTGCTCCAGGGTAGTAGGGACCAGAGATGACACACGCCATCTCCCAAACCCATTCTCTTGCTTCCCTTCTTCCGAACCCAAGCTGCTCTAGGTGAGGAAGGGAGGGGAGTCAGAGCCTGACTGGGGACTGAGCTCATTCCACCCGCCTGGGGGTGAGGGGGAGGAGTAGGGATAGGCCCTCAAAGCGAAGAGCCCCCACTCACCCCGGCGGCCAAGCAGGACCCTGCCCCTGCCTCTCACACAACGGCCCAACTAGAGGGAGAAGCCGGTGTGATTCCCAGGCTGTGGAGCTGGGGGTGGGGGGTGAGGGTGGGGAGGGTGAAGGACCCCCAACCCTAGGACGGGCATCCCTGGCCTCACCCCAGCTCCGAGCCCAGCTTGCACCCCTGCCTGAGCCCCACCCCGAGCAGCTGCGGGTGGTTAAAGGGACAGAGGAAGATGCCCACAGAAGAAAAAGTGGAAACCCCTCAGGGCCCCTTGGGGCTTGGGAGGGGCACGTCTCCAGGAGCTTCAGCCTGAGGTGGCCCAGCAGGAGCCCAGACCTGCACCTGTGCCGGGGACCACGCGGCCAGGAGCCGCCGCCCAGCCTGGCCGCCCCCATCGCCAGCTGAGCTGGACGCGTGAAGCTCACAGTGGACTCAGCACGAAAAAGGCCGCGAAACACCTCAGTAACTTTTCTACGTCGATGACGCGTCGAACACATAAGGCTCAATAATGTATCTTATTAGGAAGATGTCACCTGTTGCTTTTATCTTTTTTTAACGTGGCCACGGGGCTCGCATTTGTGGCGGGCATTGTATTTCTACTGCTCAGCCTTGTGCCTGGAGGCTGGCCTGAGCGAATACTGAATGAATGAATGAGGAGATGAATGGATGAATGAATGAATGCACACAGGTCGGCTTGAAGGGGCGGGGCGGTGGCGGCAGGCTAGGTAGTGCCGCTGACACGTGCTCTCAGGACTGGGCGGCATCCATGGGCAGGGGTGTCCCCAAGGTCTTCCCATCCCAGGAAAGAATCCAAGACACCGGAGGCCAGGGCTCGGGAAGCTGAGAGGGGCCAGGCCTTCGCTGAGGGGCCCTGACCGGGGTGAGGGGGGCTGCCAGGAGCCCAGAAACCAGCCACTTGTGCCCGGGAGGCCAGACCTTGGAGTGGCGAGGACACGGGTTGAAGGACAGTGACATCTGTCCATCCAGCGCCCTGACGGCCCAGACACCTGGGCAGTCCCTTGGGAGAACGTGCTGTCCCCTGGCAGCTGGTGAGGGAGGGCACTCTCTGTGGGGAAGGCACCCCCCACCCCTGGGAGGCTCAGGTGCACACTGTCCCTTCTTGGCACCTCCCAGAACCCCAGGCCTCGCCCCCTGAGAGGAGCGACTTACCTTAATCTGGGGGGCCAGTGAGTAGCAGGTGAGCTCAAACCGGACCTGGTCGTTGCCCTGAAACACAGAACAGGGGTTGTCAGGAACCACAGCTGGGGTGAGGGGGCCGGGGGGGGGAGATGCAGGCGGCTGGATGGCTCTTTCAGAACCACCTGAAGCGGGTCCTAAAGCCTGTTGTGAAGATGGAAATGGCTTTCTTAAAGAAGAAATGCCAGCTCCTGCCCCACAGGCAGTCAGGTCTCGAGCACAGAGCCGAGCTGGTGTGCAGGACAGGGTGCCCAGTGCCTGGCATGTGTGGCGAATGCCATGACTTCTGTGCATGCACTGGTGTGTCAGCGTGGGCCCGGGGTGGGGTGCAGGGGATGCAGAAACACAGCAGATTAAAGTGAGCTGTTGCACATGTATTGTGGGCAAGGGGTGAGATGGAGGGCATGCATGTCTAGGTACATGGCAGGGATGCACACTTCTGGGGGTACACATATGTGCAGGGCTGGGGGGCCCTTCTCCAGGCAGGGAGAGCTGCCCACACCTCAGCCTCTTCCTGCAGGTCCCCACCTGTGTGGCTCCATGATGCTGTGACCTGCCCTCCCTCCCTCATCCAGCGGGAACCCTGTCTCCTCTCCGAGCCTCAGCTTCCCATCTACACAATGGCTGGCTGGAGGGAGGGGGTGGAACCAGCTCACTGCCGGGAGCCCTTTGCTCCTCAGCTCCTCTCTGAATAGGGAGGGAAACTGAGGCCCAGAGACAGAAGGGCCTGGTCCAAGGGCACAGAGCCCACCCTATGTGGGTCGCCCTGCCTCTCTGCACCTGTGTCCTCGGCAGTGAAGTGAGGGTCCCCCGACCCCCCAGTGAGGGGACATCATCCCAGACACTGACGATGATGATGGAAGAGGCCGCCCCCAAAGCTGGCCTCGGCCGCACAGCCCAGACCCCGGCAGACAATGGCTGCCAGCGCCCGCCCGCCTCCCATCAGCTCAGCGGCTGGAGGGAGACAGCGCCACGGAAATAACAGAGGGACCTTTCGCCTACTGTGAAAACTGCACGGGCGCCGGAGCCCGGCGGGAATAACATGTTATTTTCCAGTCTTGTCAGGTGCCATGGGAACACGGGCTTCAGTCCCTCAGCCCCTCTCCGCGGAGCCAGGAGCTGAGGCGCGGGGGCTGCTCCTGTCCTGTCTCCTGGGGCCCCGAGCAGCAGCCGGTCGGCCGCCCCCTCACCCTCCATCCAATCCCTTTAGTGAGCACCTACTCTACACTGCTTGTCACCTGTCAGAGCCACCTGGGGCCAGTGGGATGTTTAACCCTGTGTTACAGATGAGGAGAGTGAGGCTCAGAGAGGTGGAGTCACCTGCCCAAGGTCACACAGCCAGCAGGCTATACTAATCCTAACAGTTCACAGTTACTCAGTAGCTCCGCACATCGGGAGCTCACTGGATCACAGCAGCCTTTGAGGTGGGCTCTATTTAATGCCCATCTTGTGGATGGACGCGGCGCAGGACCACCTGCCCGAGGGCCCCAGCCAGCACGGCCCCAGAGCGGGGCAGCTATAACAAGCAGACTCGTCTGTGAGGCATGAGGTCTGGCGTTGCATATCCTGGACTCTCCTCCCCACGGCGTCACATTTCCCCAGAACAATGGTGGCTGCTGCCTCCTCCGACAGCACCCTGGGCCGGTGTCTGCCCACCATGGGGACACCCATCTGTCCCAGAGCCAGAGCCCCTCCCAGAAGCCAAACAGGTTGCCTTGGTTCAAACTCTGCCCCAGACCAGGCTGAGGCCCATCAGATCCTTCCACTCCCTCACCCCCGGACCCTCAGCACCAGGCTAGCCCCTGGCAGCACCCCAGGGGGCCGGGGTAGAGCTGTCACACACACACCATGTGCACCCATGTGCGGATACACGTGCAGACGTGTTTAAGTGTGGGTGCGGCGCCCACCGGGGCTGGGAGGGCTGGGATACCACCTGCCCGAGGGCCCCGGCCAGCACGACCCCCGGAGCGGGGCAGCTATAAACAACAAGCAGACTCGTCTGTGAGGCACGAGGTCTGGCGTTGCATATCCTGGACTCTCCTCCCCACGACCACCTGCCCGAGGGCCCCAGCCAGCACGGCCCCAGAGCGGGGCAGCTATAACAAGCAGACTCGTCTGTGAGGCATGAGGTCTGGCGTTGCATATCCTGGACTCTCCTCCCCACGGCGTCACATTTCCCCAGAACAATGGTGGCTGCTGCCTCCTCCGACAGCACCCTGGGCCGGTGTCTGCCCACCATGGGGACACCCATCTGTCCCAGAGCCAGAGCCCCTCCCAGAAGCCAAACAGGTTGCCTTGGTTCAAACTCTGCCCCAGACCAGGCTGAGGCCCATCAGATCCTTCCACTCCCTCACCCCCGGACCCTCAGCACCAGGCTAGCCCCTGGCAGCACCCCAGTGGGCCGGGGTAGAGCTGTCTCACACACACACCATGTGTACCCATGTGCGGATACACGTGCAGACGTGTTTAAGTGTGGGTGCGGCGCCCACCGGGGCTGGGAGGGCTGGGAGGGGGGTGGCCCATCTGCTCCCAGGCCAGCCATGCAGATGGCGCTATTTACCAAACTCCTGTTCCCCACGCCCCTGCCCGAGCCTGAGGCTCAGATTTCCAGGCTTCTTTTCCAAAACTGGTGGGAAGGAGGAGGCCCTGGGAGAGCTCCCCCAGCTCCTGTGCAGCTCTGGTGGGGCGGGGTCAGGGTCTGTACCAGGTGCCACCGGGCTGGGCCCTGGGCGGGACGCTGCCTCTTGCCTCCAGGCCTTTGCACAGTCTGTTCCTGCAGCCTGGGTGCCCTGCCCCCTCGGCATCGCTGGCTCACACCTGCTCCATCGGATGTCTCAGTGCCACCGTCCCTCACTCCCTGCTAGGTCAGGGTTCCAAGTCCCCAAATGCCCCCATGTGAGGAGGGAGGTCCATGCTGGACAAGTACTCAGTGCACAGAGCGAATGAACAGATGCGTGAAGGTGACAACCCTGGGGCGGGAATAAGGACCCCGGGGTCCCTGGGTCCCTGCCTCTGAGAGGCCAGCAGCTGACACAGCCACAGGCTGGAACCTCAGGACCGGCCTCGCTGGATCTCCTCTGCTTCTGGGCACACCCCAGCTCTTTCTCTGTAGGGTGAACCCTTCCAGAATGTTCTGCCAAGATGTCCTATTGGGGTTTGCCTCTGGGGTTGCCAGACTCCCGCAGGCCCAGCCCCCCGGCCCTGGTTCTGCCTTCAGGGGCCCCAGGGCCCCCTCCTGATATGTGATACCTGCCCCCAGCCAGCCAGCCCCCAGCCCCTGCAGGTGGCTGGGCTTGCCTGCCCACAAACTTGATAATTTTCTGGACGACGCTGGCCGTGGAGGCCCCCAGAGATGTTCCTAGTCTGGCTGCTCCTCGTTTGGACACTGAGTGTTACCTGCAGGGACATCCCAGGGCCCAAGGGGCCACACAACCGCCGCAGAGGGTGCTGTCCTCAGAGCCACAGCCCTTAGGGACCAGGCTGGGGACCAGAGGCCCCTGGGCAGCCGCCTCCTTCCCCAGCTGCTTCCTCCAGGGTCTTGGCCCCAGAAGGTCTCAAATACAAGCCTCTGGTGCCCTCTGGTGGCCAAATGGAGCAGCGCACACAGCTGCTGGTGGCTATTGCGTGTGGGTTACTCTGGGGGTCTCTCCCTGGACCCCAAGAGCCACTCAAGCCATGGCCAGACCCATCACACACTCACCCACTCACTCTACCAGCCCTGAATGCCACCCATCCTCAGTCCTGCTGGCACGGAAGGAGGGGCCTTCTACCGCAGGAGCCCTTGCAGAACCCTGGTCTCCTGCTCCCGCCTTGAATACCCCCTGGGACGGGGATCTCACTGCCCAGCTCATTCAGCATGGACAGAGGAGCTTTTTATTCTGCGCTGACAGTTGTTCTTACTGACCTTCCTCTGCCTGCAGGAGTCCCTATGTCAGGTCTGACCATCATACGATCAGGGCGCGTCCCTGTCATTGAACGCTCACTGCGTGCCAGGCCTCTATTGTAATTTCCCTACTCACAACTTCCCGCCGACCCATGAGCTGGTCCCATTTTATCTGTATGGGGGTGAAGTCACACAGCGTGAAAGCGGGGGGGAGCCAGCTGTACGGGCCTTGACCTCTGCTAACTCAGGGTTTCTGGCCCTTTCTACCACATAGATGGCGACGCATGCTCTGTGACCTCGGCCAGTGGCAATGTCCCCAACGCTCAGCCTCAAGTTGGCCAAATGGGGTGACATCACTCCCACCGCACGTGGAAACGCACGTACTGGTAATATTCCTCCTATTCAGTCCGTCCGCTGTGCACCTGGCAGTTATGTGGGGGAACCCACAGTGACCAAGGGCCATCTGTCCATCACCCGGCGCCCATGTCTCCCTCTGCAGCCCTGGCCTCCCACCTCTGCCCGGCCTACCCCTGGTCTCACCTTGCCCGTAGCGCCGTGGGACACATACTTGGCTCCCTCTCGCTGGGCGATCTCCACTTGTTTGCGGGCGATGCAGGGCCTGGCCAGAGAGGTGCCCAGGAGGTAGCGGTCCTCATACAGCGCACTGGACTGGACGGCGGGCCAGATGAACTCCTCCACAAACTCCTTGCTGACGTCCTCGATGAACACCTACGGGGGAGCCCAGGGGAGGGAGACTCAGCAGGGGGGGCCCTCGTCAGGAGGCAGAGCCCCAGGCGACGTACAGGGTCTGCGTCTAAGGCAGACACTGCTAACGGACCCTGGCAAGCTGCACCTCCGCTTTTCATTCTGCATCTGGAGGAGACATCGCTAATCAATCCAGCCTACTCTACCCTTACTCTCTGTCCTGTACTCGGGGCAGACATTGTTAATCAATCCGGATACACCACCCCACTGACACTAGCTGTGGTCCTTCAATCCCTCCTAACACAGCATTCTGGGCCTGAAATGAAACTCAGCTGCCACCTAAGGTCTAGAGCAGTAGAGAGATGTCAGCCACAAAAGCCAGCGATGACTGTCCCCAGGGTCAGCTGGCAATGCCCGAAGATCGTTTTGGTTTGGGATGGGCAGGGGTTCTGGCATCTAGTGGGCAGAGGACAGAGATGCTGGCTCTCAAAATGCATGCCCCGGGGGTCCCCAAGCCCCTTTCCGGGAGACTCTGAGCAAAAACATTTGATATAATGATACAATCATTACATTCAAAAGCCACGGTGGGCAGCGGGGCTTGCCCCCGAGCACCAATGGGCTGTTGTGTTCCACAGCCTTGCTTCTGGTGCCAACTGCACTTCAGAATGGTCTGGAGGTGGTTACGATGGTTACTTTTGCTACATCTCGACCCTGGAGCAGGGACTGTGAGATACACACAAAGCACATGGGCTGCCTTCCAGGTGAGTTACACGTGCCCTGCAGAGGGACCTGCTTCTGATTGGGTGCCAGGAACGCCCCCCCCCCCCCCGGGAGCGGCTCACACTTGCATTGTGAGCCCAGGTGAGCAGGGACCACCACACTGGGTGGCTCACCGTATGGGCCCCGCACCCAGCACAGGGCCTGCGAGCCACACAGCTAGATGCTCAATCAATGTGCTGAGCTCAGCTGGCGTTTCCTGCTGCTGCTGAATGGATGGGAGGAGGGGTGTATGGGTGCAGATGAATGAGGGATGGACAGGTGGATGGGCAGATGAAAGGGCCGATGAGTGGGTGGATGGGCGGCTGGACAGAGAGATGGACAGGTGGATGAGTGAGTGGAGGAGGAAGATGGATGGATGCGGGGGTGGTTGGGTGGAGGAGTGGCTGAGTGTGTACTCACACACCTGGAAGGAATTTATTTCCCTCTTGGAAGCAAGAGGACCCATCAGAAGGGAGTCGGGGCACAAGGAGCTTTGGAACAGGGAGGCCCACTGCTGCCCCACCATGTCCAAACCCCACTTCCTGTCCCAGACCCGCCTCCCACTTGGTACCTTTTTGGCCCCGAGCTTCAGCGCCTTCTTCCTGGCCTCCTCAAAGTCTTCCTTCTGGCCGATGTTGGCCTGAGGGGCGGGAGCAGAGGCCCATCAGTCCAGGGAATGTCAGTCCCTGGATGGGCCCCGGGCAAGAGCCGTCCACATAACAGCCCTCAAATGGAGGGGTTTCCATGGAGGGTGAGGCCCCAGGGAGGAGAGAGGGCACCGGAATATTTCCAGGAGCTACCACTGTGGGGGAGAGGACTGGACAGGCCTGGCCCTGGGCAGCAACGTTTGCTAACACTGACTTGAAGGTCAAAGGCTTCCCTTGAACCATCTATCTCTTCCCACAATCCCCCCCCCCTCCCCCAGGACAAAGCCAGGTGCAGCCACTTGACCATCCATTGAAGCCAGCAGGTGGCAGAGAGGCCTGTGTCTGGTCTCCCAGCGGCCCTGCGCCCCGGCCTGGCCTCCAGTTCCTTGGGCCCCGCCTGGACACAGACGTGGCCGCACACTGGCCCTGCATTCTGCTCAGGTGAGTCCCACAGGACAGCTGCCTGCTCTGTGCTCTGGGGGACATCTCGAGGCCTGGGGACACCCAGGACGCTCTGTTTATGGCAGCGGTTCTCAACCTGTGGGTCACAACCCCTTTGGCGGTCGAACGACCCTTTCACAGGGGTCGCCTAAGACCATCCTGCATATCAGATATTTACATGACGATTCATAACAGTAGCAACATTAGTTATGAAGTAGCAACGAAAATAATTTTATGGTTGGGTCCCAACATGAGGAACTGTATTTAAAGGGCCAGAAGGTTGAGAACCACTGGTTTACGGGGAAGAAAGGGAGGTGGTGCAGGGAGAGCGTTTCCCACGGTTCAAGACAGATACAGAGGGGGAGCGGGCTGGGAGTGAGGTGAGCGGCGGGCAGCTGGGTGCGGGGCAGGCAGGAAGACACACTCCGCGCCTCCTCACCAGGTAGGCGATGACGTCATAGCCTTCGGTGCAGGGAGAGCGTTTCCCACGGTTCAAGACAGACACAGAGGGGGAGCGGGCTGGGGAGTGACAGTGAGCGGCGGGCAGCTGGGTGCGGGGCAGGCCGGAAGACACACTCGGCGCCTCCTCACCAGGTAGGCGATGACGTCATAGCCTTGTTCCTTCAGCCACACGAGGATGCAGGAGGTGTCCAGGCCACCACTGTAGGCCAGAACCACGGAGCCTTTGCTGGACATGGTCTGCAGGGAGTTGAGGAAGAATGTGAGGGATGGATCCGGCCTGTCCCGCCCCGCCTGCCAGCCCCAGCAAACAGCTCCCTCCTGGCCCGTCCCCCCCCCTCCCCGCCCCCCCAAGCCTCAAAAAGCCTCATTCCCCGACAAGCTGCCACAGGATGTTCGCCATCACCAGGGCCAGCTGAGGACGCCTCCCTCCTGAAGCCACACCCCTCCACACCCCCATCCCCAGCAGGACGCAGGCGCCTGCACACTGGACACTCCCCATGTGCCTGGAGGCCCAGAGAGGTGAAGGGTGGCCCCATGGCCCCGCCCTGTGCAGCGGAGCCTGGACACAGCTGGACGCTGCGGCCAGACACGTCCTCCATGCAGTTCCTCATGTCTCACAGGTCCACCCCCACCCCCCCAGCCCCGGGGCCCACGTCCCTACTGCCCTTCGGACTTGGAAGAAAAGGCCTCTCGGGACAGTGAGGTTGGGGGTGGATCTGATTGATACCCACAACTCTCCCCTCCACTGGCCATTCAACCACCTGCCAGGCCCCGCCCCTGGGGCCAGCAGAGGTGCCCATGGCAACCTCAGCCACACAACAGACCATTAAGGATGGAGGGGAGTCGGGCGGAGGGAGGCAGGAGGTACCTGGGTGAAGGTGTGGGTTCCTGGCTTCTGGAATCTGTCGTCACTGCTTGGCGAACCACTCTGCAGAACCAAAAGCTGCTCAGTTTCCAGGTGCAGCAGCCTCAGTGGGGGTGCGGGTCGGGAGGGGGTGCCAGAGGCCCTGAACTAGCCTTCCCAGCCACCAGAACCCCCTTTTAGCAGCCTGGCTGAGCGAGCACATTTGGGGAGGCGTGGTGGGGCCACTGAGGCAGCGCAGGGCAGACAGCGGGTGGCCTGCCTGTCTCCACGGAGCTGCCCCTCCCCCACCCTGGTGCCCACCCTGTTGCATATTCATGCAATAAACTGCATATATTGAGGGCATCCAACAAATACGTCCCAGCACCCCTGAAACCATCACCACAATCAAGATAATGAACATGTTGCCCGGCCGGTGAGGCCCAGTGGTTGAGCGTCGACCTATGAACCAGGAGGTCACGGTTTGATTCCCGGTCGGGGCACATGCCTGGGCTGCAGGCTCGATCCCCAGTAGAGGGCGTGCAGGAGGCAGCCGATCAGTGATCCTCTCTCATCATTAATGTTTCTATCTCTCCCTCTCCCTTCCTCTCTCTGAAATCAATAAAAACATATTTTAAAAAAAGATAACGAACATGTCTATTACACACTGAGTAGTCCACGTGTGTGACATCGTGTTAGAGACAGGTAAACTGAGGCTCAGGTGAAAGAACCTGCGCAAAGTCTTGCTTAGCTGGGAAGTGGCAGAGCCAGGATGGAAACCCAGACCAGCCTGTCTGCCCTGCTCTGCCTCAGTGGCCCCACCACGCCTCGGATGGGGCCCATCGCAGCACAGGTCACGATGAATTCCAACTGCCCTCGTCCCCCACTGTGAGCTCCGTGGGGACAGGGACCATCTGCCAGTGCCCGGCACGTGGCAGGCACTCAGGACAATGCTGCCTATTCTGCTGTTTGGCGATCAATTCCTCACCTACAAAGAGGGAGTTAAAATCCCCTCCACGTCTGGAACCCTGCGCGCGCCCCTTCAGAGACGAGTGAGCCCTCCTGCCTGCCAGGCTGCGCGCCTGCGGGGGCAGGAGGCCCTCAGCCTCGGGGCTGCGCGGTGTGCCAGACGCATGCATCTCAGAGCGAACGTGTGCATGCATGTGTGTGACCAGAGATTATGAGCTGGGCGGTGGCCTGGGAAAATGATGCAATCGGACACTGGCCTTGCTCCTGCCCTCCCAGCATCGGGGAAGCTCCTCCCAGCCAGCCAGGCCCCTGCGGCAGCAGCTGAAGGAAGCTGAGGCTTCGGCGTGGGGGAGGTAGACAGGGAGGCGAAGGGAGATCAGCCACGGTCCAGTGAGCCCGGAAGCACACTGAACGGGTCCTCTGACCTGGGTTCTAGTTACTTAGGCTGCTCATCTGCGAAACAGTGGCGAACAGCCCATTCTCCCCCAGGCCTGCAAGGATTCAGGGAGATGCGGGGGAAGGAGCCCAGAGCTGGGCATTGAGCCTGTGCCCGCTGAACTCTCCTCCCACTGTCTCGGCTGAGCCTGGGCAAGCCCCTCACGCTCCAGGCCTCCATCCCACCGTCCACACAACCTGAAAACCCTCTGGCTCTGACACTGGGCTGCCTGCCTGGGGAAGGCGTCTATCGGATCCTGGCTGGACTCAGCCTCCCCCAACCCCAGCCTTGCCCCACCCCACCCTACATGAACTGCCCACGGCAGGCTTTCTCAGCTCCCGATGCCAGCCCCGTCGTCCTTTGCCAGAGGGAAGAAGGTGGCAGCATGACAAGACGCCTGGCCTAAGTTGGAAAGGCAGGGGGCCTTCTCCTTGGCCCCAGCCAGAGCCATCCCACCGGCCTCCAGGGGAAGCACCGGGCCAGCCGGGCACTCGCTCGGTACTAAGGAAACCCACACACTCTACAACGTCAGAGCTGGGACGATGACAAGAGCAGAGACCATGCCGGTGCCACGGGCGTGAATTCACGTGTGTGATTTCAAGGTGGAGACTCTCATAGGCGAAGTGACTTGCCCACGGCGGCCGTGCGGGCTAGAAGCCAGGCTGACTGCAGACTGCCTGCTCCTTGCTGCCTGTGGCCTATACGCTTGGCCTCTAGGAGACCACAGCGCTCTCCCCCACTTTACACGGATGCACCACCACCAGTCAGCATTCTCTATGTCGCATGTCAGCCCAGAGAATGTTCTGGAACCTCTCTCCGACATTCTAGGTCCGTTGAGCTGCGGTCATTGGTTTAGAGCCCTCACTCCACCTAGGCCACAGGAATTCTCCTGGACCTCGGGATTTCCTCATCCTCCGATTGCAGCTCCTACTACCCCTTTGCTGCCCTCGTCAATGTGTGATAGAGCCAGCCTGCAATTCCACACTCTGACCACAAGGTAGCGCTGTCAGGGTTCAGCCTGAACAGTTGCTGGACAGGCTCCACTCATTGCATCTGCATGTTGTTGGTGAGACAAACTGGGGGAGGGGGGAGTGGGGGTGTTCTTCCCAAATGACAGGCAAGGAAGCTGAGGGCAGGAGGGAGCCCTCACCTGTGATTCCTGAGGCCTGAGAACCAATCAGGAACACTGGGCTCTATTGGGGCCACCAGCACCCCAGAAAGGTTCCTCTACCCAGCGTTGGAGGTCATTTGGGAGTTTGCCTTGGCTTAGGGAGGCGGAGTCTCCAGGCTCAATGAAAAGGCCCTGGGGTAGGTGGAAGGGGGGGTGCATAAATCTCATTGCTCGAACCCTCTCCTCCGGGCATTTGGCTGTGGGGAGAGAGTGCATTTACTCATGTGTTTATTCTGCTAATAGCATTGAACTTCCTGGCCTACCCAAGAATGGGGCGGGTGCCCGCCCGAAGGAGCGAGGGCGCCAAGGCTGGGAGGTCCACTTTTCCCAGCGTTTTATAGCAGAAACCAGAGCCTCAGGCCCCGGATTCCAGCGGGCTCTTTCCACAGGCAGGACACTCGCTTCTGGGGCTGTTCTGGCAGCCTCCCGGGCCCAGGGAAAACTGCTTGCATAGCAGGTTCGCCTGGGCCTGCCCCCTCCTCACCCCCACCCCCACCCCCACCCCCCAAAAGTCAGGCTCCTGGGGCCCTGGGCCAGGAAAAGAAACGGTTACTATCAGAGCCAACTGAGCCCAGAGCAGGCAGGCAGCGGACGGGGGCACATGGGAGCACTTGGGGGAGCCCAGTGCTGGGTGGGAGCCTTCCCCCTCCACTCTCCCCGGTGCCCGCCCAGCCTGGGTGCCCAGCGGGCAGGACACGCCACTCCTTGGCTAGCACTGAGCACAGCCAGAGTGACTTCCCCTGGCACAGCCCCACCCAGGCCCCTGCCCAGGCCGAGAGGGGGCCGAGGGGGAGGGGGTTAAGGGAGACTCCTCCAGGTCCTGCGTCCCAGTTCCCAGCCCCTTTGTGCAGTTTCTGCCTCTGCCACCAGCACCTAAGGTAGGAGGGGAGGGACCCTGGGTCCCGTCCTGCCCCCAGCGTGGCACGGCCCCAGGCACAGCCACAAGTCTGCAGAGACCTGCCCCTGAGCCCCGAGCCCCGGCAGCTCTGACAGGGGAGGAAACTGAGGTTGGGAAGCGGAGAGGCGGACCCAAGGCCTCACCCAGATGTGCCTGCCTCCGGGCTCAGGTCCACTGGCCCCCAGGCCTGACCTCTCTGCCTCCAGCCTGGGCTGGGAAAGGGCGCAAAGCCCCCAGCGGGTTCGACCCTTCCCTGGACAGAGGGCAGGTCTGTTCCTGCCCAGATGTGCAGCCGCCTCCTCGGGTCCAGAGAGGAACCCTGGGGGGGGGGCGGTCAGGGGAGGGTCAGGGGGTCACGGGGCCTCCTCAGGAAGCGCCCAGTGTGATGGGAGAGGAGTTTCCTCCTTTTCACAATGACCCTCCCTCCCTGCAGGGCGCAGCCGCCCGAGGGGCCAAAGGCAACAGCCGCCCGGATGGCGGGCATT
>NW_005371476.1:294862-303300 GCF_000412655.1 Myotis brandtii
GCCCCACAGCTAAGCCTGGCCAGGCTGCCCAGGGGCGTGGGGAGCGCACGAGCGCTTCCAGGTGGGATTGGGGGTCAAAGTGGGGACCAAAGCGCGGTGAGTCTCATGCCCACTGTGTCCTGTGACCCCCACCTTGTACCCGGGAGGCGGAGGTGGCACTACGAAGTCTGGGTCCCATCCCAGTCCAGAGCCTGGCACCTGCCCACACTGCCCCGGGCACCGGTACCTGGTGACTGGGAGCCTGGCTGGCTGCTCACCGCGGGGCAACAGGAGGTTTCAGTTCCCTTTCTGAGCTGTGACCCCGGTCTGACCTCCAGAGGCTGCATGCCTCCCGACTCCCAGCCCGTGTGCAGGCCTCAAAGCAGAACCACTACACCACAGCCCAGCACAGCCACAGCCCAGCACAACCACAGCCCGGCACAACCACAGCCCACAACCCGGCACAACCACAGCCCTGCACAACCACAGCTCAGCACAGCCACAGCCCAGCCCAGCCCAGCCCAGCACAACCTCAGCCCAATATAACCACAGCCCAATATAACCACAGCCCAGCACAACCACAGCCCGGCACAGCCACAGCCCGGCACAACCACAGCCCAACACAACCACAGCCCGGCACAGCCACAGCCCAGCACAGCCACAGCCCAGGACAACCACAGCCCGGCACAGCCGCAGCCCAGCACAACCGCAGGTCCGGGCCAGCCCAAGGCAGCACCATAGGACACCCCCCCACCAGCTTCCTAAGTCCTCCCAGCCCTGAACCCCACCCCACCCCAGCCCCTCTTGGAGGTGGGAGCCTGAAGGCCATGCTGGGGTGAGCCATCTTGGGAAATCAAGTGCGGGGACAGGTGATGTTAAGGAGGCAGCCCTGGCCCAGGCCCTTTCCTGCAACAAGCAGCAGCCGGAGGCAGGGACCCTCAGCAGAGCGGGGCCAAGGCTGCTGGCTCAGTCCCTCTGTCCCTCTGCCGGCCAGTCCCCACCCTGCCGCCTGGCACTCTGTCCAGTCACTCAAGCCCGCGGGCCAGTTTAGTAGCTGCGAGTCCTTCAAGAAGGGAGAAGGCATCAAACCCATTTCCAAACAAAGCCGCAGCTTCAAGTCTCTGCAAGCCCCCCAGATGCGGCGACCCCTCCCCTGTGAGCCCTGGGGGGCTGCGTGCCACCAGCGACTTGAGGCACCTGCCTGCCGGGAGGCGGATGGCAGCTGGCCCCATAGACCACTCGCCGGCCACCTCTGGGCCTCCACACGCGCAGGAAGCCCGAGAGGAGCATCCACAGCCAAGCCTGGCCCATGAGGGGGCTGGTTCCTCCCGCAGCCTCGGCCTCCTCAGCCCAGAGCTGCCCCACGTCTTCACCCCGCGACTTGGTGCTCCGTCCTCAGGTCTTACTCTCAGATGTCACTGTCCAGCGGCAGCGGAGAGGAAAGCGGAGGCCACCAGGCCCCATGCTCCCCACGCTCCCCGGTCAGGGGTGGCCCCACACAAAGCCCCCCTACCCAGACCTTAGAAAGAAGGCAGGTGAGGGGGGCGCCTGGCCAGGCAAGGACGGCTGGTGGGGGACACGGGCATGGAAGAGGGGTGAGGTCAGCATTCCCTCTGGATCTGGCCACAGCCACACCCTCCCGGTTAGCACCACGCGCCTTTATTCTCCGGACTGGCATTTGCTCTCGCAACTACCCCGCGTGAAGTTGCTACTATCGCCCCCATTTTGCACACAAGAACCGGCAGCACAGAGAGGGTGTGTTTCCCCCAAGGCCACACAGCATGCAAGTGGCAGGACAGGCCTCGACCCGGTGTCGGCAGCGCTGGCCCAAACGCTCTGCTCTAGTTTAGGCTTGAGCTGAACCGGAGGAGCCAGGCCTCAGGCCCAGGGCCACGGGTGTGGGCACATGTACTCCTTGCATTGCTGCAAAATGGCTGCAGCCCAGGGCACTGCCCCTTCCTGCGGTACAAACGCTGGTGACACAAGGAGCGGTGAGATCACAGGTCTCCCGAGAGAAAAACAGGGCCCCGACTGCCAGCAGGGGCCCTGCCCACTGGGCACGGGGTCAAGGTGAGAGGAGACTGGCCGGCTCCTGCCTGAGCCGCTTTTCACCGCCCCCTCCATGTGCCAGGTGGACATCCATACGCTGCCCCAGCCCCACCCTGCAGAGCGGCTCCTGGTCCAGGGCTGGGGCATGACTAGAGGGGATCCCCAACCTGGGGCTCAGCCACCATGGCCTTGCCTTTCACTCACACCCGGTCAGGGCTCCTCCAGGAGCCTACCCACCACCCAGGGCACCTTGGGTGGCACCTCTAAAAGCACAGCAGCACTTGGCCTGACCAGGGGGAGAAACTGAGGCAGTGGAGTCTGAGGTGTCTATATCTTCTAAATATATCCAGCGTCTGCCCCTTCCCTCTCCCCCTCCTCCCCTCTGTTCTGCCAGCTCCTGGCTCAGACCTACTCCTCAGCCTCCTGATACTCTCCTTCTCATTCCTCCCTCCAGTCCTTTCTCCACCCAACACCAGAGAGTCCGTGAAAATGTGAGTCAGAACAAGTCCCTGCTTCCTAGCACCCTTCGATGGGGCGTTTTCCCACATCAATTCCCAGGTGTTCTAGCAGCATTAGTGGACGACTCCTTTTCCTTAAACTACGTTGGCACCTTTGCTGAAAATTAATCGACCAGATAAGTGTGGTTCTATTTCCAATTTCCCATTGATCTATTTCTCCTTACACCAATACACCAATGCCACACCGTCCTGATTGCTACAGCTTCGCACCTAGTCTTCTTTTTTGTTTGTTTTGTTCATCCTCGCCTGAGGATATTTTCCCATGGGTTTTGAGAGAGAGGGAAAGAGGAGAGGGAAAGAGAGAAACTTCAACATGAGAGAAACACATCGATTGGTTGCCTCCTGCATGAGCCCCGACCAGGACCTGGGCCGGGGAGGAGCCTGCAACCAAGGTACATGTCCTTGACCAGAATTGAACCTGGGACCCTTTGGGCCACAGGCTGAAGCGCTATCCACTACGCCAAACTGGCCAGGGCTGCACTAAGTCTTGACATCAGTGTATATCTTCCAACTCCGTCTTGCTTCAAACTGTTCTGGCTCTTCTAGGTCCTTTGCATTAAATAGTAGAAACAGCTTGTGGGTTTATATAAAAAGCCTGCTGGGGTTTTCATTGGGGATGTCAGTCAACCTACTGGGCATCTTAACAATAATGAGTCTTTCGATCTGTGATCACGGCATATCTCCATTCTTGTGTATCTCTAAAATTGTTCCGGAACTAAAAAAACACACACCTTAAAACTGTTTATTCAAAAGTATTAATTGCTATTGACACAAGCAACGGAAAAGAAACGCAAACCGTTGGGCCCGTCTTTCGGACGCTCCATCGTGAATGATCTTCGGTTGAGGTGAATTTCCTTTTCGTTGTAAATCAGAGGTGTAGCTCTCAGATGGCGCTGACATATATTCCCCGAGTGCCATACAACGGCTCCTTTATTTGAAGTGACATCCCAGGTAGAATCGTTTGCAGCGGTTCTCAACCTGTGGGTCGCGACCCCTTTGGCGGTCAAACGACCCTTTCACAGGGGCCGCCTAAGACCATCCTGCATATCAGATATTTACATGACGATTCATAACAGTAGCAACATGACAGTTATGAAGTAGCAACGAAAATAATTTTATGGTTGGGTCCCAACATGAGGAACTGTATTTAAAGGGCCAGAAGGTTGAGAACCACTGGTTTAAGGCTTCAGAGCCAGAAGAGCTGGAGTTTCATTAGGTCCCCGCAGGTGTCCATGTCAGAAATGTTCAAACCTGTAGAGAATTTTTATGAGTTTACTTGAGCCAAACCGACGACAGTGACCTGGCAGCAAACTCCCGATGGGTTGAGAAAAAGCCCCGGAGAGCGGCAGCTTGCACCTGTTTTACACGTTAGAATCAAAGGAGGATTGTCGGGGTGTCTGATGGTGGCCGGGACTCACTGTTCATTTCCTAAGGCGTGAGCATGGTATTGCCAATATGTGTTGTAAAAGGTTTTTTAGGTTCAGAGATGTATTCTCAAATATCAATGATTTAAAGGATCTTTAGAAAGACTTGGTTGGTCCCCTGTCACCCTTAGGGTCAAACCTAGTGCCCTTGTCCCGTGGTCGGCAAACTGCGGCTCGCAAGCCACATGTGGCTCTTTGGCCCCTTGAGTGTGGCTCTTCCACAACATACCACGTGCAGGCGCGCACGTACAGTGCGATTGAAACTTCGTGGCTCATGTGCAGAAGTCGGTATTTTGTGGAAGAGCCACATTCAAGGGGCCAAAGCATGTGGTTCGCGAGCCGCGGTTTGCCGAGCCGCGGTTTGCCGACCACTGCCCTTGCCCACCATGGCCCAGCTGCGCTGCCTGCCTGGTTTCTTCCACGTGTTGAGCGCTTTCTTGTCTTATGTCCTTGCACATACTGTTCCTTGCGGATGCCCTCTGACCCTGTCCCCTCCTCCACCAGATTGGTCCCTTGTCATCGCTTCTCTCCTATGCTGGAGGGGGGGGGGGGTGTGCGGCATCCGGATGCCTGTAGTTTCCATCAGTAACATGGAGGAACATGCCGGCTCGCCTTCCTTCTCTCTCTGACACTGTTGTGGTCTTCACTTAGGCCGCCGTCTCCTCTCGCCTGTACCCCTGCAGGGGACACCTCACCTGTCTTCCTACCTGGGCTCGCCGCCTCTTCCAGTCCCCCCTGCACACGGCAGCAGTGGCCTATCTAAGGGTTGGCGCTGACGTGTGTGGCTACTTGTCCACCTGCTGAAGGGCACACGGTGGACGTGACCTCACCGAATCCCCCAGCCGCCAACAGACACAGATGCTGCCTGGGCAGCAGCCCACGGAGCAGGCCCCTCCGGCCCTGTCTCTCCGCGGCCACTGCAGGTCATGTCCTGCAGCCACCTCACGGTTGGCACCAGAAGCCGTGTTGCACTGCCCCGGCTGAACTGGCCCGAGGAGCAGAGCGTGTCCTCTAGGCGAGACCCCACCCAGAAGGAACACGGAGTCCAGTCATTGGGTTCTTGGAAAAGCTGCATCATGGAGTTTAATAAGTGACCTGCAGGGTTGTTTTCCAGCCCTGATGGTTCAGAACAGCCTCGGAGGTCAGGTGGCCCCGGGGGCTGGGCCGCTGGCTGGGGCCCTGGCCCATGACCACCAGCCCCTGGCGGAGTAGAAGTGGAGACACCCCTCGGAGCTGGCTCCTGTACTGGCTGACGATCCCTGTGCAAGTGGGTGGGGCACACGGGGAGGGGGAGCCTCAGACTGGGTATCACAGCCTGGATTCAAGGCCAAGGCTGCCCCTGGCTTCCTGCGTGACTTTGAGCAATCACTTCTTTCACCGGCCCCCGTGTAAGAGCCGCAGGTGGGAGATTTAGGAGAAGGTGTGGAGGAGGGAAGTCAGACTGGCCAGCACTCACTCCCCTGGGAGTCTTGAATTGCTGCGGTCCCTCCTCTTCATCCTGCCCTGGCCCTCCCTCGCCTCTGTCCTCAGAGAGTGGAGGCAGGGCAGCCTGGAGGCTGGAGCCCTGAGCTGTGGAGGCAGGTGGGTCTGGGTTGCGTCCTCCTGTTCTCCTCCAGGCTGTGGGAGCTGGGACAAGTGGCTCACCTTCTCTGAGCCCCACTCTCTCATCTGTGAAATGGGCATCCTATTTTTTGTCTCTGGAACTACGGGGGCTCCTGTATTAAATAAACTAAACTCAGATCCATGAGCCCTGGGCATTTAACAAATGGTGGTGTTGCCATCACGAAGGGCCAGGGTGAGACTGGGGAGAGGAAGGCAGAGAGGGCAGGGGCGAAAGAGGAGTCGGTCCCTCTGCTCTGCAGGTCTCCTGGGCTGCAAGTCCCAGGCTCCATAAAAAATTAACAGCCCAGCAGAGGGCAGGGTTCATAGGTCACAATATGAACCCTTGAGCCCCTAGGGTTGCACAAGGGGGCCTGTTCCGCCCACGGCAGGGCCTCCCAGTGGGGCCCCCGGACAGATGGGTGTGGAGGGCCTGGGAGCCCTTCCCCCACTTATCTCCAACTGCCCCAGTCTCCCCTCCGCCCAGCCTGAATTCCACCAGCAGAGACTTCTGTGGTGTAAGCCACCTGCTTTTGTAAAGCCTGCACGCTAAGGAAGGCTTTTGCATTTGTAAATGGTTGGGAAGTCAAAAGAAGATGATTCCGCCACCTGTGAAAATTATGTGAACTTCAAATGTAAGTGTCCATCAAGTGACTCCATTGGTCCGCGTGCTGACTGCGGCTGCTCTGGTGACGCAATGGTGAGGGGGGTCGTTTCGACAGAGACTCTATGTTCTGCGAAGCCCAAACTATTCACTATCTGGCCCTTGACAGAAAATGCTTGCAGACTCCCGGTTGAAAAGAAACCAGCTTTGAAGGTGCACGTGCTCTGGGGAAGATTCCATCGGGCTGCTGGGCTGGAGTCAGGAGTTAGACTGGCCTAACCTTTAACCAGTCACCTATCAGGCAAGGCAGCGGGGCCCGTCTCCTCGCTGAGCCTCCTTTACCCCATCTGGAAAATGGGCACAGCGATTTCCTCTCTGTTTACCCCATATTGCCGGGACAGCCTGATTGCCATGGACCCCTTAAGAAGAAACGACAGACGGCTGCCCTTGTCATCGACCCGATGAGAGCCCCAGGGCCCGTCTCCTCGCTGAGCCTCCTTTTCCCCATCTGGAAAATGGGCACAGCGATTTCCTCTCTTTTACCCCAGATTGCCGGGACAGCCTGATCGCCATGGACCCCTTAAGAAATGACAGACGGCTGCCCTTGTCATCGACCCGATGAGAGCCTGGGGGTGCCAGGGGAGGTGACAGTGCCACACGGAGCTGGTGGGGCAGGGAGAAAGGATCCCTCCTCTCCAAACCACGTGCAGAAAAGACAGCCTCTATCAGGGGCAGCTGGCACAGGGTGGTTGGTCGCCGACACAGGGGTGCCGCCAGGTCAGGAAGGAGGGCGGGGACGGGGAGTGGGACTCAGACCCTGTCCCCGCGCACTGGGGACATGCCAGTACACACTAGGTGTTCTAATCCTGTCCCTCCCCAACTCACTCCGCAAAGCCAAAGTCCCTACAGCGGCCCGAAGGCCACAGGATCTGCCCCAACCCCTGGCCTTTCAGATGGCACCTCCCTCTTCCCCACCCCCTCACCTCCTATCCAGCCTCCCTACCTGCAGCCTCCCACCTCCCGGTCAGACCTCCCCCACCAAGCACCCGCCCGCCAGAGCCTGCTGTGTGCAGGTCCCTCTGCCAGGAACACTCAGGAACACTCTTCCCAGATGTCCGCCGGCTTCCTGCCTCACTTTCTCCAGGCCTCAGCTGAAACACTGCCTTCTCACGAGGCCCACCCTGACTGGTCTGTTAAAAACTGCCCCCTGGTCCTGGCCGGTTTGGCTCAGCAGATAAAACACTGGCCTGCGACTGAAGGGTCCCGGGTTCGAGCGTGATCAAGGGCACATACCTCGGTTGCAGGCTCCTCCCAGGCCAGGGCCCTGGTTGGGGGCTTGCAGGAGGCAACCATTTGGTGTGTTTCTCTCACATCGATGTGCCTCTCTGTTTTTACCTCTCTCTCCCACTTTCTCTAAAAATCAAAGGAAAAATATCCTCGGGTAAAGATGAACAGAAAGACAAAACAAAACAAAGCCCCTATTGCTATCGGTGCAATGCCTTTCCTTCTCATGTAATTCTCCCCCCGGCCCTATGGGGGGTTGGGTGGCTCCTGTCATATTCATGTTTTTGGACAAGGGCCGCCCTACCCAGAGGGAGCCAGGCTGCTGGGCTCCTAGTCCAGTGCCCCTGGACAGAGGGTGGAGTTCTACAGCCCCTCCTTATCAAGCAAAGAACTGGATGAAGAAATCGAGCTGGTTAAAAACAAGCGTTTTTATGATGTACACATACACACCCCGGGGCCGGGCGACAGTGCAGGTGTGGGCAAATGGCAGCCGCTGCCATCCCCAGGGTCTGCCCCTGCCCCTGCCCCGGGCTGGCCTGGACGCTGTGTCCTACCCAGCCCAGGCCCCTGGGGCTTGGGGCAAGCCTGGGGGCGTCAGACCTGCAGGCTTCACCCCATTTCTGCCTGTGGCTTTGCCGCCTATGGGCAGCCTCTGTCACCCGCCTTCGGGCCTCCGCCCCCACGGGGAGTAAGGAGAGGAGGGGCAGCTCGGGTCCTGCTGTCCTGGGTCAAGGCTGCCCGCAGGGTCGTGTTGACTGAAAGTCCCGATGACGCATGGAGGCGGGAGAAGATGACACCTCTTACGCAAGGGCCTGGGCGAGGGGGGTTATTCTAGCTCCTTCCCACCCCTCTCTCCGGAGGTTCCGGCTGGCGCAACAGCCACGGCCACGAGCCCCCCCTCAGTAGGGGTAGGGGGACACGGCTATGAGCAGGACGTAGAGGCTCTGGCGGCGCGGGGCCGCGGCGCGCACGGTGAGCCGG
>NW_005371476.1:303652-308184 GCF_000412655.1 Myotis brandtii
CTGCGGCCACCCCCTGCTCCCCAAATGCCTTCTCTACAAGTACCACTGTCAGCCCATTGTAGAGATCAGCAAATGAAGGCCCAAGGAAGCCAGAGACATGCCCTTTCACACTGGGGCAGGTCCTCGCCAAGGCCTTGGCCAGCCCACGCCCCAGGGCAGCCCAGCAAGCACAGCTGTGGTGGAAATGTGTTTGTGTTTGTGTGTCTGTGTGTGTTCCTGTATCCAGGGTTGTGTGTTCATGTGTCCCCATATGTGTACATGGTCCCGCCTCCCCACCCTCTGTCCTCACTCAGCTCCGGCCTCTCCGGGTCCCCAGTGCTCCCTGCTCCTCTGACGCATCCCTCTAGGAATCGACCGTGTTCGGGCCAGCTGGCACCCAGAATGTCCACAGGCAGGTGCATTGCACGAGGGCACCCTGCCCAGTGGGCACAGAGGCGCTGCCCTGGAGTTCAGGCAGGGCTGACCCCACTGGTTGTAGGAGGGCCTGTGCCTGAGACGTGGCCTGGAGGAGGGGTCCAGCCTATAGGAGGCAGAGTGTAAGCTCCCCAGCCCCCCACTCCCCAGCCAACTCAGCCCTTACCCTGGGCTGGAGCCCTGCCGGTAGGTGGCGGGACACGGCGTGTCCACACACTGGTAGCTGCCGCGGGTGTTGAAGCACATCTGGCCGGGCCCGCACTCGATGCCGTCCTCCTCGCACTCGTTGATGTCTGCGCGGGGAGGTGGGGAAGGAGAGAGGGGGGATGAGAGGATGGAGCAACGGGGAGGGCAGAAGGCAGGCCCAGGGAAGGCACGGAGGGCTGAGTGGGAGAGAAATGCCTGTGGAGGGGGAGGGAGGTGGGCAGCCTTCTCTCCTTGTCCCCGGCCAGCCTGACTAGAGACAGCCCAGCCCACAGGCCCCTGGCACCCCCATCTGCCCAGGGCATGGCGGTGGGCACCCTGGGAACCTCTGAGCCTGGGAGAGAGGAGGCTGCCCTCAGACCCGGAGTGCCCACTGTCCATGGGCAGAGTGCCCGATCCTTGTCTACACAGCCTGGCAGGGGGAGCAGCGTGGCCGGCCCCGCCCGAGCACGGCAGGGGACATGCGCTGACTTGGGGGCTGGAGGGCTTCCCTGACCCTGCGCGCAGCAGCCGCCTTGCTGTGAGCACTGGCTCTGAGCCCACCTGCCTGGTCTCATCCGGGCACTTAGGGGAGGCCTGTGTCAGCCCCGTTCAGCAGGAGGCTGCGGCTCAGAGAGGGGGAGTGAGTTGCCCAGGGACACACAGCAGAGCTGCGGCGGACCCCCAGGGCTTTGAGAGCCTGCTGATGCAATCTCAGCTCCGCATGGCGTGCGGGCCCGGCCTGGCTGTGGGCTTGTCACCTGCCCCTCCCTCAGATCACAAGATGGTGGAGGAGGAGCTGGAGCGAGTGGGCGGCGTGAGGATGCCCCTGCCCACGAAGCCTGGCCCCTCGGCGTCTGGGCAGCAGCTCACCCTGGCAGTTCTTCCCACTGGGGAGGAGGCGGTAGCCGGAGGGGCAGAGGCACCGGTAGCTGCCCTCCGTGTTCCGGCAGGCGTGTTGGCACAGGCTCCGCACCCGGCACTCGTCCAGGTCTGGCCGGGGCATTGGTGGTGGTGGTGGTGGAGGCAGAGATACAGGCTGAGTCACAGACACCCACGTGGCCACTCGCTTGCCCGCTGTGACTTAGGCGGCCCCCGCCTTCTCCCTGCCCTGCCCCACCCGACTCTGGGTTCGGGGATTAGCAGGGTCCGGGGCTTGGTGGACTCGGAGAGGGGGAACTCCGTCCTGTCCACCTCAAGGCCTTGGGGGGGGCACCACCCCCAGCCGAGCCCGCCATCCAGGCAGGAGCCCCAAAGCACATCCGCCCCCGAGGCCACCGCCCTTGGCCTCTGCAGCCGGCGCTGACCGGGTCCCGCCGGTCTCTGTCCGCCTCCTCGTGTCAACCTGGAACACACTCCCCCGTCCTGCAAACCGCCCTCCCTGTGGCGCCACCTCTGTGCGGCCAGAGGAGTGCTTCTCAAAGTGGGTTCCTGGGACACTGGGCAACATGTCCTGAGCTTAAATGGTTTGGGAAATCCCCCACCCTCTTCTGGAAGCCCCTTGCCCACTCGCATGGCCAGGGCTCTGAGAGTGCCCCCTGCCCCCCCTGCACACCTGCCCATGAGCCCTGGGTCTCTGAACATGGGGCGTGGTGCCCATACACCTAACCTGGGAGCCCGAGACAACATAGTGGGGTGCGTCCCCGTGGGGTGGTTGGAGTGTGGTCTTACCCATGCAGACGCCGTTCTGCCGGATGAAGCCCGGGGGGCACCAGGCCCGGTCCATGCTGCTCAGGGTCCCGGGGTGTGGCCTCAGGGAGACCCAGGCGTGGTAGGCACCACCAGGGAGGAGGGCTCGGGGCCGCAGCCAGGGCACCAAGCGGCCCAGGTGGCTGACGGTGGTCACATTCTGCGCACTCCGCTCCATCGGGGTGCAGGCCTTGCCATCCGGGAGGAGGCTGTGGCCCAGGGGGCACAGACAGCGGTAGCTGCCCTGGAGGTTGTGGCACCGGAAGGCACAGGTCCTGGGCAGCTGCAGACATTCGTTGATGTCTAGAAGGAGGGGGCGGGGCAGAGGCCAAGGGAGGCTCAGGGCTCACACAAGTGCCTGGCCTTCCTCAGAAGCCGGCTGCCTCCTCTCCCACCCCCACCCCCACTGCTCAGAGGCCTCAACCCCCCGCCCCCAGCTCTGAGCTGAATCCCAGAGTCCAACCGTCCTGCAGCCTCTCCCTTCAGGGTCCTGGGGAGGCCCTTCCTTCCTCCTAAGCTTCTTGGAGACCCGCCCACGTCTCTCCACCCTCCTCCCCTTGGGCTCCCTGGGAAGGTGACCTTGCAGGGCAGGGGTCTGGGCGCATGGCGAGTGCACAACAGCACTGGCTGCCTGGCTGCGTTTGGCTATTCATGGAACATCGCTCTGTGGTGACCACTCCCTGCCTGTGAGCCAGGCGTGATGTCCCATACACACCCAGGCAGGGCAGGCCGGGGCCCTGGGTCCGGTACCCCCTGGGGCAGCTGCAGCGGTGCCCGCCCGGGGTGTTCTCACAGATCTGGTTGTAGTGACATTCGTCAGACTGCTCCAGGCACTCGTCCACATCTGGGGAGGCAGGGGTGTGGGCAGGGGCGGGGATGAGCGTCATCTCACAGGCCAACTGCCCGTGACTCCCAGTGGCTGCGGGAGCAGCTGTGCTGAGGACTCAGAGGCTGTCCCTAGGCTGGGCCAGGGGAAGTGGCAGCGGATATGGCACATGTTCGACGTCCCTGACCTGGTCCCCTTCACTGGACAGATGGCAAGCCTGAGGCCCCGAAAGAGACCCTTGTCAGAGATCCTCCAGGTGCCAGCAGCCAGGCCAGGCCCAACGCACACCCCTGGGCCCCGCTCAGGCCCTGGCCTCGCTGTGCCCCTTGTCAAGAGGGTACCGTCTTCCCTGAAGGCCCAGCGTCCCAGTGGCACAGCGCCCCGTCTGCTGAATCCTGGACAACCCCACACCGTGCCCCTGTCACCTTCACAATCAGCCCCGTCGGCGGCCACCCGGAAGCCAGGCCCGCAGTCGGGGAGGCAGCGGTAGGACCCCAGCAGGTTCACGCAGCGCTGTCCCTCCGGGCAGAGGTCAGTGGGCCACGCACACTCGTCCACATCTGGGGGCGGACAGGGACAGGGGCCCCATGAACACGTGCCCCCAGGCCCCCCAACCCCAACTCTGGTCTAGCCTCCCCACATCAGCTTAGTCCCCAGCCCCAGGAACCCCAGGGATGAAGGTCCTACCCCTCCTGTTAGCTCTGTCACCTTGGCACCCCACAAACACAGAGCACCCCCCCCAGGACCTGAGGGCTGCGTCTGATGGGAGGTTATGGACAATGCCCTATGGGCACCCAACGAGATGTAGCAATGCCAGGTCCCGGTGGTGGGAGTGGGGGGGACACAGATCCGGGGGTCAGCGTCCGGACAGTGTCTCAGGGTCAGATTTGTTGTCTAGCACCTTGGCTGAGGGAACAGGCGGAGCCAGCAGGGGAGGCAGGGGTCAGCTCACCTCCAACCCCAGGTGACTAGAAACGGCTGCTGCGCGAGGGGAAGCTGGCAAGGCTGTGACAGGCCAGAGGGTACGAGCGCCCTGAGCCCAGGGGGGCCACGTGTATGTCTCTGGGGACCCCCATCACCCCCAGCACTTGAGCCTCTCCACCTCTGGCCCTCATCACAGGAAATGCCAGTGGGAACAGGACATCAGAACACCCAGGCTGGCATCCGGTGACCCCCCAGAACAGACCATCCCCTGGGTGACCCTAGAACAGAGGTTCTCAACCTGTGGGTCTCGACCCCTTTGGCGGTTGAACGACCCTTTCACAGGGGCCGCCTAAGACCATCCTGCATCTCAGATATTTACATTATGATTCATAACAGTAGCAACATTACAGTTATGAAGTAGCAACGAAAATAATTTTATGGTTGGGTCACAACATGAAGAACTGTATTTAAAGGGCCAGAAGGTTGAGAACCACTG
>NW_005371476.1:308543-308827 GCF_000412655.1 Myotis brandtii
CAGGACAGCTGGTGGGCTGCACGCACAGGCCCTCCTGACAGCTGCCCGACGGCGCGCCCAGCCCAGGCTGAGGGACCTCCCTCCCCTCTGCCCGGGCAGGGACAGGGTGCTCACCCACGCAAAACTCTCCCTGGGAGTCCAGCTCAAAGCCCTCGGGGCAGCCTTCATTCTCTTCTGCAGGGCAAAGAGGACAGGCCTTGAGGACACAGGATGCAGGGACAGAGCGGCCCTGGCCGTAGCCCCGGCTCGTCCTTCCCTCCCGCCAGCTGGGCCAGGCCGAGGCG
>NW_005371476.1:309246-320849 GCF_000412655.1 Myotis brandtii
TCAGCCTCTGCTCTGAGCCAGGCCGGCACCCAGCGTCAGCGAGCCCACTCCCAGCCCAGGCCTCGGCTGTGGGTCGTGTCATGAGGGGCTCACGCAGGCTGGCCGGACCGTGGCTGGCAGACACCGAAATCATTACTAAGTACAAAGCAGACCGCACAGGCGAAGCTGCGGTCCTGACAACGCAGAGGGGGGCCTGGCCTCTGCTGGGGTAAGTGAGCATCTGAGGGGGCAGCGAGCCCGAGGCAGGGTGGGCGCAGACTGTGTTCTGGGGGCGGGAGGAGACGGGACTGCCTTAGCGATCGGAGGGACAGCACCCTTGATGAAGCAGCCACTGGGTGCCAGGGGGGGTCACAGAGACAGCACCTCTACTCCTGCACCCTGCAGGGCAGGCAATGTCATGCCCATTTCACAGATGGGCACACGGAGGCCCAGGGAGGGCCGGGCTCTGCCCCCAAGGTCTCACAGCCCTGGAGTGGGGCGGCTGGGTTTGAACCGGGGTCTGCCTGATGTCAAAGCTATGCTCTTACCATTGCCCCATGTTCAAGGATAAACCATGCTAACAGGCACATTTTTAGCCTCCAGTGAGTGAGAATATATGGCGTGTTCACACAGGCCGCCAGGGGCTCGAAGAGTGGCTCCCAGGCCCCTGGGTGGGGTCTCTGGTGCCGGCACCTTGGGAGGAGGGTAGGAATGACTCAAGTCTTGACCATCAGCATGGGGGTGGTGTGGACCTTGACCTTGGGGCCCGAGGGTGTGAACAGGAGTGGCCTGGACAGCTGTGCCCCTGTTGGGGTGTGGATGGATGGACGGAAACAGGGGGTGAGCTGTTTCAGCCCAGAGTCTCTGGTCTCTGGTCACGGGGTGCAGGTGGTGGGCTGTCACCTGGGCCTTCAGCCAGGTGCACTCGAGGCTGTCCCCACTGTGAGCTGGGGCGTGGGGGTGGGGATAGGGCAGGGCCCTCACCGGCTTGCAGGGCTGTGGTGAGCTGGAAGCGCAGGGCCTCAGCCGCAGGGTCGAAGGCCGCGCTGATAGCCGAGGCCTGCAGGTGCTGCACCAGTTGGGGCTGTGGGCCCCGCGCCGCCTCGTACTGGATGCTGTGGTTGCAGCGCAGGGACATGGGCCGGCTGTCCTGCAGGAAGCGCTGCGTGGAGCCCACGAAGAGCTGGCCGGGGCCCGTCTGCACGTAGTCCTCCTGGAAGTCCTAGCGGGGAGGGGGGAGGGAGAACATCTGGAATTGCAACTTCCAAACCGCTGCCTCCCACCACTGGGCAGCCTCGGGCGGTCACAGGGCAGGTCACAGGGGGTCTTGCCCATGGGACTGGAGAACGCCCCCAGGGGCCCAGGGAATCTTCCTACTGGTCCCCCCTGAAGTCCAAGGCTAGGCCACGCCCCAGCCCCTGCTCGGGCGTCAGGATGGCCACAGGCAGGACATCCCACTGACTCTCACGCACCCCTCTGTGCACCCCGGCTCGCCCGCACCTGCGCTCGGAGATCTGCGTCAGCCAGGCTCTCGGGGATGACGCCGTGGACCGCCACGTCCAGGAGCAGGAGGCCGTCGGGATCCAGGCCCCGGGCCACCTGGGTCATCGTGAGCAGCTCCCCTGCAACCCAGCCCCATCCAGCTGGGAGTCACCACCGGGGAGAGGCCCTGGGCTCGGGCCCCAGCCCCCGCTGACCCACCTGGGGGAGCCCCCACACACCTGTAGAAAACTCCATGTGCGACTCCTGCCGGAAGCTGCCCCCCGTCAGGGAGTGGCCGTTCAGGGCGTCGCCATGCTCTCCGGCCAGTGCCCAGTAGATGGGGGCGATGGTGACCACGAGTACCCGCATCAGAGGCCCTGGAAGGGGGATGTGGGGGGTGGCGGGGAGGACAGATGCTGAGGGCAGCCACTCTTCTTCCTGCTCAAGGTCCCTCTGTGACTCCCTATGGTCCCCAGGAGCGCTCAGCCCCAAGATTCCCTGGACCAGTGATTGGATCAGAACCAAGTGGCAAAGCCCAATAGCTCCGTCTTGGAGGGGTTGTGAAATGAGCAGAACATTTATACAAAGACGCGCATGGAACTTGTTGACATTTAACTCGGTTCCACAAGTACTGGGGGCTACGAGGTCACCACGGAGCCTGGGCCTACACAGACCGCCTCTATGGGGGCACTGGGCCGAGTTGCAAATGAAACAAGTGCACCCCCTTGCTGCTGTTTTATTTGGGGGTTCCGGTTGGCTTGGACTCGGCTCTTAGAGGTGGCTGGATTTCCTCTAGGAACTGGGCCTAGGGCAGCCCCGGAACCCAGGCTTTGCCTCCTCCTGCCTCTAGCACGGGCGGGCTGGTCCCTCTTACCCACACTCGCAGGGATGTGGCTGATGCTGCTCTTGAAGGTGGTGACCCCAGAGCGCGCCTCCTGCTGCACACTGGCGTTGAGAGTGGCCGGGCCTAGGGCAGCCCCGGAACCCAGGCTTCGCCTCCTCCTGCCTCTAGCTCGGGCAGCTGGTCCCTCTTACCCACACTCGCAGGGATGTGGCCGATGCTGCTCCGCAAGGTGGTGACCCCTGAGCGCGCCTCCTGCTGCACACTGGCGTTGAGAGTGGCCACGCCCAACTCCTGGCCATTGATCACCCCGATCATGTTGCCCCGGCCCCCCCGGGGCTCCCCTGGGAGGAAGGAGGAGAATGACTGTGACATTACCCACCTCTGTGCCCTCCGTATAAGCAGCTATTGTACCTGTTTCCCAAAGGAGTCATCTGAGGCTCAGAGAGGTGAAGGAACTTGCCCAAGGGCACCCAGCTAAGGGGTGATGTACCAGCTTCTAATTCTGGCTACGCCATCACCTTCCTGGAAACTTGGCCTCGTCAGGCCTCCAAGCCACACTTGAGTTGGCTTGTCTATCAAATGAGGGGGTGGGACCAAAGATGTGCCCCAAACCTGTTGGCATGCTGGAGGAGCCAGGCCGAGGGGCAGGGCACCGAGCCAGGTGCTGCATGCCACCACCGGAATGTCCTCCATTCCAACAGTGGCCCTGGCTCCAGCCGCCCTGCAGCGGATCTGGCTGGCGAGTGGATCGGGGGGGCCGGGGGGTCTGGGTTTGGAGGAGCCGCCAGGCTGTCTGCAAGCAGACGCTCTTCCGCACTAATCGGATGGACGGCGTGGGCACAGGGGCCGCTTCCTCTGGCTAATGGGCCAGATGCCTCATTCGGCAGATGGCATTCCAGGGGGAGAGAGACAGAAGGTAGCCTGCCTCGGCGCTCACCAGCTCTCCGGGGAAATTAGCAACAAATTGCCCACGATCTGTCCAAAAACATAACATCACACAGAACCGCCAGGCTCCTAATCGGGTGAATTCGGGGCTGGGGAATGTTGGAGTCCAGGAAGCGGCGCCGTGTCCTGCAGCCCACAGCCGGGGTCTGAGGAGATGACGCCCAGCAGGGATGTCTCTGGTCAGTATCTGCTGCCCCGAGTTCATGGCAGGGCCAGGAAGAGGCATGAACCGACCCTTGGCCTTGTCATGAGGGGCTGAGGCAGAAAGTGGGAGCTGCAGGTAAGAGAGCAACAGCACGGCCTCTGGGAGCTTTAAAAGGGCGGGGGGGACTGGAGGACAGGAAGGACAAGCCACTGGCCACTTTCTCCGACACGGGGTGACTCGGCAGCCTCTTGTTTCCCACAAGGCCAGGATGGGCCCCCCAAGACTCATGGAAAAGGAGGGAGAGAAGACAAGACCATAGCGAGGGGGCCTCAAAGCCTTTGCACACCATTTACCTGGCGATGCCGCTTGAAGAATTATTTTTTTTTCCCCTTGAAGAAATTTATCCTGTAGAAAGATTCGGGCCAGCACACAGGGTGTGCACACAGTGTGGTTTGGGGGGGACATTGGGAACAAACCTGCGGCTATTCCACAAAGCCAGCAGCAATGACGTTGGGAAACGCTGCCGTGGAATGGCAGGGAGCCATGAAGAAGGTGTGGGCCGGGCTTACTGTCATGGAGCGCCGGCCGACACCCGGAGCCACGGCAGGTCGTAAAGACGCCTGTCCGTGTGATCTCAGTCGTAGAAAGAAAAGCCTATCTCTTTATATTTGGAGAAAAAGAGGGTAGAAAGCTATACCCCAAATAACCATGGCCAAAGCCATTTGTGGTCATTGCATGGTGAGAGATGATTGATCATTCCTTTTTCTTCACAGATTTTTCTAAATCACCAGGCCTTTCTACAACAAACATATATGAAGTAAAAAGCAGTTGTTTCCATTACAAAGGTAAGGAGACCCTGCCGGCATGGCTCAGTGGTTGAGCGTCAACCTATGAACCAGAAGGTCACAGTTCGATTCCCCGTCAGGGCACATGCCCAGGTTTTGGGTTCAATTCCTGGTGTGGGGCGTGCAGGAGGCAGCTGATCAATGATTGTCTCTCATCATTGATATTCCCCCCCCTCCCTCTTTCTCCCTCTCCCTCTCCCTCTCCCTCTTCTTCTCCCTCTCTCTCTCCCTCTCCTTCTCCTTTTCTCTCTGAAATCAATAAAAATATCTTAAAAAATATAAATAAAAAGGTAAGGAGGCCATTATGTCCCCTAAAAAGGTTTGTTGGGTTTTTCTAAATGGCGGCAGAACCCAGTGAGTGGGTTTCAAGTGGCCAAGTGTCAAGTCCCAGTTCTAAGTGGTCCCCAGCTATGTTGGGTTTTTCTAAATGGCAGCAGAGTAAGTGGGTTTCAAGTGGCCAAGTGTCAAGTCCCAGTTCTAAGTGGTCCCCAGCTGCTGCCTGGAACAGGGTTCTGTGGGGAAGGATTCTGCATCGTGTGCAGCGATAGATTAGTGATGTCTGCCATGGACAGGGCCGGAGATACAGAGCCACAAACGTGGAGTATTTACAGAACAACAGAGGCCCAGAAATAATACTCAGCAGCTTTCCACCAGTCAGGCTGGGCCATGTTATGGTTTCTCAGGATAGTCATCTTCTCCGTTTGAAAGTGTGGGCTGCCCCACGGGAGAAGGATGCTGACTGAGTAGGCCGACCGGCAGGGGTGGTACCGCTGGGAGCAGCAGTGGTTACTGGGCACCCACCCGCCCAGGCAGAGCTGCAAAGTGTCCAAAGAGAGGACCTGGGTCTGTGCCAGGGGAGCTGGAAGAGCCCAAGTCCCTGGTCCGACAGGAGCTGCGAACACGGAGCATCTCAGACCCTCGGTTCTCTGACTGCACAGGGAAGGGCAGACACCATGACCCCCGAGGCCCTCCCAGCTGCTTTGTTCAATGTTTGTGACTCTCAGCAAAGAGAAGAGTCGGGGAGCAGGGCAGGGGGCCAGGTCCCCCACAAACCACACACAGATCCCCATTTCGCGGAGATCCCGCCTTGGCCCAAGGTCTGGGCCGGGCCGCCTCGTACCTTTCACAACCAAGGACGCTCGGGCTGTGGCAGAGCCCAGGAGGTTGTGAGCGACGCACTCGTATGTGCCCGTGTCCCTCGTCTCCACGCGCTCCAGCCACAGGCTCCCATCCGGCAGGGTCCGGTGGCCTGGCACCGCAGGGCCACGTCGTCCCCGGATCTCACTGTCACGTCCTGGGGCTCCACCTGGAACACCGGGGCGCCTGTGGGAGGCCCAGGCAGTTTTTAGGAACATTTTATTCCTTTCAGATATTCAAGCGATACATGCTCATTTCAACAGAATAGAAAGCATAGAGGCAGAAAGGCAGAGAGAATCACAGATGATCCCCAGGCCAATGCCCTTCCCGTATTGCCTTCTAGATACTGTTTCCTTGTGGGAATGTGACCATAGTGCCGGCGTGGCTCAGTGGCTGAGCGTCTGAGCTTCAGCCTATGAACCAGGAGGTCACAGTTCAATTCCCGGTGAGGGCACATGCCCGGGTTGCGGGCTTGATCCCTAGTGTGGGGTGTGCAGGAGGCAGCCGATCAATGATTCTCTCTCATCATTGATGTTTTCTCTCTCTCTCTCTCCTTCCCTTCCTCTCTGAAATCAATAAAAATATATTAAAAAAGGAAAGAATGTGACCACAGTGTCCTCCCTCCCTCCCTCTCTCCATTCCAGTATAGATCATGACTCCCTTTCATGTCACTGAATATTCATCTCCGGGTGCTGCATGGTGTTGCGTGGTTGGCTCCATCATGGCTCCCTTCACCGAACCCTATCGTAGGACATTCGGGTGGTTTCCAATGAAAGGGTGACCCTTGCCGGTGCTGCCTGTATTTGATGCCACATGAAACGGGCAGACTCGGCTCTGTCTCTGGCGAGTGCTTCTCACCAGGTCACTGCTTCACCCTCGGTTTCTCATCCAAGACGGCCCCCTAATCTTAAGATCCTTAGCGACATCGGTAAAGGTCCTTTCTCCAAACACGGTCGCACTCCCGGGTCTGGGAGGTTAGGACGGGACCGTCTTTGGGGGCCATTTAGGAGCCGACCACGGGAAGTGTCCCCTGAAGCCGAGCACGTGTGTGGTGTGTGACCCAGCAGCCCCCCCTGGGTCAATGCCCGGCAAGAGATGTCTGTGCGTGTTCGCCACAGACATGCATGAGAATGCCACCCCCGCACTGTCCCAACCACCCAAACTGGAGCCTCCCTACAGCGCGACACACACACACATTCTGGTTGACCATATCGCGGAGAGGAAATGCAGCCACAACATGAGTACACGGACCCCCTGGGCAGTCTCCCCGACAAGCCTGTGCCCCAGGAGTGTGACACGGAGCACGTGACGGGGTTCGCCCCATACAAGCCACGGCCTTGGCGCAGCTTTCCCTGGACGCCCACTCACACCATCCACCCAGGGCCCCGAGCGGGGAGGCGGGCACTCACTCTGCAGCAGGAGGACCACCACTTTCTCCACAGCGCCCATCTCATTCTCTGCCAGGCACTGGTACCGCCCCGAGTCGCCCATCTGCAGGTGGCACAAGAGGGGGACCTGGTGTTCAGGAGGACGAGGGGGAGGAGCAGCTGGGAATAGCGGGGCACAGAAAGGGGTGTCTGGAACCAGGCCCATCTAACCAGGAAGAAGCTTAGAGCCTAAACCAGCCAGGGGCTCACAGACTCCTCACAATGTCACATGAGAGGGGCCTTCATGGCCACTTATCAATCGACATCCAAAGAGAATCCCTCCCCTTTCACTCCTGGAACCTGGGGGGGTGGGGGGGGACAATGAGGCCATGGACTCGCTGGGGAGCTGCGTGCTGCAAAGATGACTTAGGGTGCCTCTCCCAAACATGTACGTTGAGGTATTATCACTCCATGGTGCACGCTGAGGGATTCCTTTAGAAAGAAGAGGTCCATGGTCGATAAGTGTGGGAATACTGATGAGCAAGAAGGCATCCAAGCGGCAGGCCTTCTCAGGGCGTTTACGGACCCATTTGCACTGCCAGCTCCCCAGGGAGGAGGCGGGTGGCAGCATTTCCCCACTGAGCGGCAGGGAAGCTGTTTTCACAGGCATCCGCGACCATGGATGGTGACAGCTCACTTCTGAGTGGAAGCTCTGCCCCAGGACAGAGCTCAGGGCGGCCTGTGGCCACAGTCCATGCCCAGAGATGACACCACAGAAGCCGCTCCCGAGGGACTGTCCACCAGAGGGCTGCATTCAACACACCCTACAAGGGTGACAGCCCTCTAGGACTGTCCACTGGGTTTTCTTTTCAGAAGCCCAGAATTCATTACTAGGTGCTGTTACCAGAATACACACAAGAGGGCGCTATTGAAACACCCCCTGACTGGAGTGCTGTTCTCCGAATGTCCAAAGGGGGTGCTATTGCGCCTAATCCCATACTAATGTGCCACAGAGCAAGTGGATGCTACACAGACAAGGTTCCAGGACCAAACTGGAATTTCAACTAAATTACAAAGCAATCACCCTGAAGTGAGTGATCAGAAGGCAGACACCTCCGTTTCCTGTGCTGAGTCATTCCCTCACGCTGGGGAGTGTATCTTTCTCAGGCAGACCATTGCTGCCCAGGAGGTTTTTGCCCGGGGTGAAGACAGTTGACCTACCCCCGTGGTCGGCAAACTGCAGCTCGCGAGCCACATGCGGCTCTTTGGCCCCTTGAGTGTGGCTCTTCCTAAGCCTTAGGAGTACCCTAATTTAGTTAATAACAATGTACCTACCTATATAGTTTAAGTTTAAAAAATTTGGCTCTCAAAAGAAATTTCAATCGTTGTACTGTTGATATTTGGCTCTGTTGACTAATGAGTTTGCCAACCATGGACCTACCCTATTGGAAACACACCTAGCCCCACTGTGTGGAGTTTCTGAGGGCCATTAAGAGACTGAGAATAACCATTAGCCTCCAGGCGGAAGCAATTGCCCCACCCTGTTAGAAAACCTCTCACCACACCTGTGGACAATTGCCTGAGGGCTACTCAAGACTGAATCCAGCACTTCAGTCTGCAGGCAGAGGCCTCTGGATGCTTTGGGTCTTTGCCTGATCTAATTAGTCAGAAACAGCGTCTGACACTGTCTGGCTCTAGAGATTGAGAGGCATAGCTGATCTCAGACTCCTAGAATTCATTACCAGGGTGCTGTTCTCAGAATATCCACAAGTGGGCACTATTGCAACACCTGCCTGCACACAGTTAAAAGTGTAGGCTTGGGGGTCAGACCCATATGGGACGAAATCTCGGGTCCATTGTTAACCATGCTGAAGCCACTACTAGACATCACCATGTTTCTGGGGCCTCAGTTTCCCCATCTCTAAAATGGGGATAACAACTGCTAGGATTGTTGTGGCATCAAAAGAAATCATAGCCATCCGGTGCCTGGTACGTATGTGGTACAGCCTCAGGTCATAGTAGCCATTATTCCTGCTGTGGTTACGGCTACTGCGCTCTCAGTACCAGTCCTATGATTATCACTAACTAGGGACAGACTCCCAAAGGGGCAAGATCAAGGACCCCTAAGATGAGCTTGATAGGAGTGAATGGTGGATTTCCGAATGACCATGGGGCTTGGGACACAGAAGGAAGGGGAGTGGGGGCTGCCCAGTGCACGGGCTTTGGAAACTGCATGAAGTAGGAGTCAGGAGAGCTGGGTATGCTGCTGCCTCGGGGGCTCCCTGGTTGTGGGCCTCTCTGAGCCTCGGTATCTTCCTCTGTAAAATGGGGCACTCTTACCCGTCTACCCTGCCCCATGGGGTTGTTGTTATTAATAACCTTTACTGCCACCACCGAGGGGCCAGTCACTCCTAAATGCCTGGTAGGGGTCCTCGCACTGACTTCTGACTGTAAAGCTGTGAGGGAGAAGCGATCGTTAGCCCCATCAAACGGGTGGGGTAATTGAGGCACAGAGAAGTGAAGTCGCTGGCTGGAGGTCACCCTAGTGTGGGGCGGGGAGGGGGGGGGCAGAATCTCTGAGCGACGGGCAGAAAAGCGCTTTGCAGACTGTAGAGGGTGGTGCCAACCTAAAGAACCCTTCTGAGCAGTCAGAAAAGGCCCAGGGCTGTCCCAGATGTCCCCGCCTAGAGCGCCAGGCCCCTCCTTGCCTCTGTCCTGCGGATGGTCAGCGAGCCATTCTGCAGCTGGTGCCGGAGTCGGCCGCCCCGCAGCGGAAGGCCGTCTTTGATCCAGTGGATGTCAGGCGCCGGGTCTCCGTGGACCACACAGTCCAGGCGGAGGCTGCCCCCCACAGGCTCCACCAGGTAGGAGAAGGCTTCCCCTTGTAGGACAGGAGCCTCTGCACAATGTGACATTAGACAAGGGGTCAGAGAGGAAGTTCCCTTCAGGCTCAGCCTCCCATAGGCCTGTCCCCAGACCCCAGGAGGGCTGAGTACAGTCAACACATCAGGGACGGCAAACAGCTCCCACGTGATGGGTCAAGGGGAACAGACTGGCAGCGGCTGCCAGGAGCGCTGCTGAGAAAGATCTGAAGCCGAGCGGGAACAGTGTGGTGATTGATTAGTGATGTCTGAGGCCGGTGCAGGAGGGCAGGCAATGCAACGAGTGTCATACAGCCGCTCTCATGGACTAATTACCCCAGCTGCAGGGTGCCTGCTGGGGACTTTGGAAAACAAGGACCACGTGGTCACGAGGACACCTCTGCTGTCCACAGCAACACCAAGACGTCCCTGGTCCTCATCTCACTCCAACCTTAAACCACTCGTGAATGGCTGCACCGGTTCCTCCCCTTCCTGGTTTCCTGAGGTGACTCTACCAACAGCAGCCGCTGTGTCCTGGTGCCGGGGCTGCTCACTGCCCTCCATCAAGCCCCACCCTACCCGTCCTGAAGTTGAGCAAATTAACACATGGTCAGCACCGGTTACGGTGCCGCTGCTGGCTGCACAGGGGGTCACGGGCGGGCTGGCAAGCTACATGCGTTTTCCTGCCAGAGTGCCCTGGCCCCCAGGCCTGCCTCCCACACAGGCCCCGTCTAGCTGCTCAGTCGGATCCTGCAGGCTGACCGGTCAGATCTGCATTCCACCTGCAGCCAGGCTGTCTGGGGGATTAAAAATTCCTCTGCTGGGCCCTGCCCCAGGGAGGCGGGGCTACTGAGTTAGGGTGGACCCGGGGCCTCCGAGTTTATGAAGTCCCAGGGGGTGCTATGTACAGCCAGGGTGGAGAATTGCTAGTTCCGAGGCCAGGAGGCCAGTCTCAGAGGGAGTCCAGCCGGTCTCGAGCGAAAAGCCCAGGGCTCGTGCCTCACCCTTCACGTGGACGAAGCTGACGGCCTGCACGCGGCCCACTCTGTTCTCAGCCCAGCAGACGTAGGTCCCGCTGTCCTCCCTGCTGACCGCCACCCTCTGCAGCGTGCTGCCCCCGTCCAGTTCGGACACGCCCTCTGTGGCAAAGAAAGAGACCTCTCAGGGTGCCCTGAACTCCGGCCTGAGCACCCAGCAGGTGCCTAGTAAAGACACAGAAATCGGGGGCCCTTCTCCCTGGGGGCGCCTGGCGAGGGGGAAGCACAGGCCGCCTCAGAGGATGTGGGTGAGGGGCCGCCTTTCTCGTTTCCAGGTCCACATTGTGAGCTGGGTGAGCGGTCAGGGCAGGTCTCCGGGTGCCTGCTCCCGTGGGCCTCTGCATGGACGCGGCGCCCGCGGACGCCTGCTATCCCCACTTCACGAGAAGGAGCTGGGCTTAGAGAGCCTGGACCACTCACCCCAGCTCCCACCCAGGAAGCGGGAGGGTCTGAGGGGGGGTAAAGCCGTCTCCTGGCTTAGGAGGGCCTGGAATGTCATTTTGCAGTGACTTTCTGCATTTCAGAGATTCAGCAGACATTTACTGAGCACCTACTATGCAGCCTTCAGGCCCCTCAACATCACCTGGGCCCGTAGGAGCCAGAGCCCTCAGGAAAGGGGTTTGCCGAGGGCCCGCAGTGGGCACCGCGGCCTTGGGTGCAGCACAGGCCCACTCCTGGCCCGAGGTCCCCAGGGTGGAGTCTTTTTTGCAGGTGGCTTCTTGCCAGGTCTGATGCGTGACAGACACCTATGGCCAAACATGGGTTTGTCCCAACCGCCCTGCCCAGGGCCAAGTCTGGAGACCCAGGACCCACAGCACCGACTGACACCCTCTACCTCCCTGCCAGCGTGGGCTCCCCCTGCTGGCCCTCCGCAGCCTCCCAGGGTCCCGTGCTGTCCACCAGCCCGCAGCTGGCCCAGACCTGTGACTGGCCGGTCGTTGACGGTCCAGCCAATGCGGGG
>NW_005371476.1:321632-324456 GCF_000412655.1 Myotis brandtii
TTCCCCTGGGGCAGCCGCCAGAGGCGGAGAGCTGCCCGAGGTCCCTCAGCTGGCACAGGGCTCGCTGCACCCCTGCCCTTCTCCAGCTTCCTGCGGCCCCGCAGCTTCCTCCCCCGAGCCCTGACCGCGCCATCACGGCAGTTTCTGTTCACCAAGCGCCTACTCAGGGCCGAGCTCTGTGCTCAGAACTTGCCCTGGACCAGCCCATCCACGCCAACACGGTCCCTAGGAAGCTCCTGCTTTTGGCGACTTCTCCAAGAGGAAGCAGGGCCAGCGCCTCACCACTGCACCACCCGGCCTCCCGTGGGGCAGGATCTGCGGTGCCCTGAGCCCCCCACCCCCAGGTGTGTCTGAGCAGCCGCACATGTGGAGAGCAGCCCTTTTTGTAATTACAGAATCCGCTAAGTGCCGATGGGGAAGGGGGCAGGTTCCCCACCTCCCGTCAACATCAACATGAGGCTGAGGACAAGCAGGCACAGGCTGGGGACGCAGAGCCATGGCCATACCCTGCCCCTATCCGGGCTCCCTCCCTCCCCGGGAGCTCGTCAGGGGGCCCATGTTCAAATCGTGGTTCTGCTTGGGAACAGCGTGACCTGGGGACACGCAGAGCCTCGGTGTCTTCCTCTGTTCCCGGGGACGGTGACACCTATCTTCCCAGGATCCTGGGCTGAGACTGCACAGCGCTCAGCATGACGAGCAGGGGGTGCAGCCGATGCTCACCGCTCCCCCTGCTGCCAGGGCTCCCCTCTGTGCGCCAGGCCGGAGTCTCACCTCCGAGTTCCTCACCAGCAGCTGCCCGGATGGCTGGATGCTGAACTTGCCCTCAGCTCCCGACACAGGCTGGCCGTCCTTTTCCCAGGTGATGTCCGGCTCAGGGCTGCCCCGGGCGGTGCAGGGCAGGAGGGCGTGGGAGCCTTCGGTGGTGGCCAGGTCGGGGAGGCCAGTCTCGATCACGGGAGGAACTGTGGGGACAGGCAGGCCCACTCGGGGACTGGGGCTGGGTGAGGGTGGGCTGCTCCTGCCCCCAGGCCCTTGGCAAACCCCTCAGTCCCTTCTTTCACCCCCATCTGCTGCTTCCACCAACTTTCTGGGCACAGACCACGGCCCATGGTCTGGACAATTGGGGGCTCGAGTTTTCGGAAGAGCTGTGAGAGGGTGGCCTCCTTGCACACACATGCACGTGCGCATATACCACACGCACACACATGCACGTGCACATATACCACACTCACACACATGCAGTGACTATAGCTTCCGGACAGAGGCCTCCCTGGCCAGGCTGCACGTGGGCACAGGTCCCTTCTGCCGGGCGCCTTCCTCCCTGGGGAGGAGCTACGCGGGGGGCAGGGGGCAGGTCACAGGCCCGGCAGGCGTGGTGCCTGGCCCTCTGGTGACCGCAGTGATGCTCCGAGGTGCAGGGAAGAGGAGCGCACTGGGCCAGGAGGCTGGGGAGGAGGCCTGGAGCCAGGCACCCCTCGGGGCTCCCAGCCAAAGTCCGACCCCAGCTGTGCACAGCCGCCCACAGGGACAGCCCCCAAGCCGCCCCCAGAGCTGGCCCTGGGTTACAGCAGGCCCGGCCCACACTGAACATTCCCGGGTGCCATGCGGATGTGGGGCCAGCGATGTCTCCTTTATCTCTGGAGACCGCCATCATCAGACTAAGGCGAGCACGCGTGTAACGGTGCTGGTGCAGGAGGAGGGACAGAAGTGGCTGTTGCTACAGGAGCGAACGAGGGTGACGAGATTAGCGTCCCATCAGAGGCTGGGAGTCAGAGGCACCGAGTTACCATCTGAAGTCAGACCTGGGCGCAACATTTTCTCCAAATTCCTTCTAGACCCACAGACGGTGCTGGGGTACCCCGGGGAAGACACAGGGATAACCCCCCTCCCTCTCCCCCCGGGCTCAGAGCCAGTGGAGAAGCAAGGGGCCCTTGGGAGCCTCAAAGCCCCTAGCTGGCCCCCAGCTGGCCGGGTCCGCCTCGGCCCCTCCCCGGGCCCACCTTGCACCACCAGGCGCGTTTTGCCCACGGCACTGCCTGCGCTGTTCTGGGCGATGCAAAAGTAGTTCCCGGCGTCCTCTGGGCGGGCGTGGGTGATCCGCAGCTGTCCGCTGGGTAGGACCTGGGTATCCCTTCCTGGATTGAGTGGGAAAAAAATGGGGGCTGGGGCCAAAGGACCCCTGAGGAGGGCAGGAGGGTGGCTTGGGCTGTTCTGTCAGGTCAGGCAGCAGGTGACACACCGCTGTCATGGGGTGATGCGGGGACAGAGGGAGTGTGGAAGCTGGACCCAGAGCCAGCCAGGCTGTCCCCTCTCCGACCTCCAGCCTAGCCACCGAGCGCTCAGGCCGTCTCAGGCCGTGGGTGCAGGAGATGAAGGGGGGTGGGCAGGTCTGCAGAGGCCCCCCGGGGGGGGGTGGAGGAGGACCCCAGCCCCTTCTGCCCTCCTCCCTAGGGCTCTGGGCTCAGTGCAGACTCACCCTCAGGGATGCTGAGCCCCTCCTTCTGCCAGGTGATGCTGGGCCGGGGGACACCCCAGGCTGCGCAAGGCAGCAGCACCTCCTCCTCCACCAGGGCCCGGACCGCGCTGGGAAATGGCTTCACCACGGGCGAGGCTGAAAGGGAACAGGGCTGGGGACCCTTCACACCCAGGCCTCTATCCAGGGGCCCCGAGCACTGGAGAGAGAGGACTCCAGAAAGGACGGGAGGTTCTAGAAACTGGGGTACGGAAGACACAGGAGGGCTGATTTCCTCCCAGAGTCCCACCAGGAATGAGATCACAGGCAGGAATGGGCATCGGACCTGGGTCCTCATCCCCTGCCCCCCCA
>NW_005371476.1:324602-327744 GCF_000412655.1 Myotis brandtii
CAGCCCCAGCCCCAGCACCAGCTGCTTCTCGCTCTTTACCTGCTCCCCTGCCCCCAGGGCAACAGCTCTCTGAGCCAAAGGACTGGGCCCCCTACCTTGCACGGTCAGCGCCACGTGCTTGCGGGCCACGCCTGCGGAGTTCTGGGCCGTGCAGGTGTAGCGGCCTGCGTGGACAGGGAGGGCCTGCCCGATCTCCAGGGCGCCTGGAGGCGGAAGGGGGCGCGCAGAGGTGAGGGTTCTGGAGACAAGTCCTCAGCGATGGAGGCAGCCCGTCTTCCATACCCCGACCCAGTGTCTCTGGTCCCGGCCCGTCGGCCTGCCTCTGCCCACAGGTAAGCAGCCTGGGGGCACCTGGGTCCACGCCTGCCTCTGCTCCTGCCCGAAGCCTAGCTGTGGGCAAGTCCCTTCCCCTCTCAGGGCCTCAGTTTCCCCACGTGTGCAATGAGGCATCAGACAGGACGGCCTCTAGACCCTCTGGCTGTGATGTCCCAGGATCAGCCACTGCCCGCCTGGAATCCCTGGCCACCCTCAGCTCCCCAGGCCCCAGCACTTGCCTCCTCCAGGAAGTGCCCCGGATTGCCGCCTCCCCTGTCCTCCCTCCTTTAGCCTGGGCTTCTCAAAGAACAGTTCACCCTCCTGAGACCACAGGCTGCCCGAGCAGTTATGTGAAGTGGTTTCTGTGTCGCACGGAGCCCTGAGAGCCTGCTCGCGGGGTGAGCGGGGGAAGAGGACGCCCAGCTCCCCCGGCCCCGCTCCCAGGCACCGCGGCTGTCCCACAGGCCAGCTTCCCCTGACCGGCTTCCCCTGACCGCTGCCTAAGGGGGCCTCTGGGGCTCCGGGAGAGCTTGAAAGCCACAGACCCGGCCAGCGGTTCTGACTTGAGGATTTCACCAACTAACCAGCAAGTACATTTCACTTCAATCCCCATAAAGTTGCCAACTTTTCTTTTTTGATAAATAAACATTTTATAAGTCACCATCTGCAATCACCCTAATTCCGTAGAAGAAAGAAAAGCTAAGAGAAGCACAATTTCTGCATAAAGGACAGCGCTCTAAGGCAAGCATGTCAAACACGTGGCCGGCGGGCCGCATGTCTCCTCTGTTTACACGCTCGCTAAGGAGATCAAGCTGGCTGCACGCAAACGCTCATCGCTACGGGTGACGTCGCTTTGCCACGAAGCAGCACTCGTTGGCCAACTGTCATCAGAGAGCCACTGCAGGACAGCAGCACCCTAGTGCGCAGAATGGGAGACTGGGGCCCAGAGAGGGCAAGGGGTTTCTCCCAGGTCACACAGCAAGGGAATGGCAGAGCCAGGCTCCCCAACACGGCCCCAGGGGCTGCTATCACACTCTCTGCCCAGGTCCCTGCCTCCCCTCAGCAGCAGCTTCCCTGGGGTCCCCCTTGCTTACCCGAAGGTGAGACATGGTAGCCACTCCCCCGGGCCCCCAGGGGAGTCCCTGCCTTGCTCCAGGACACCACGGGGGCTGGCACGCCGGAGCTGTGGCACGTGAGGACCACGGGGGCCATCTGGGTCACAGTGAAGTCCGTCTGGTCGTCGGCGATGGTGGGGGGCACTGAAACCCAAGCGCAGGCTTGAGGCCCCGCCGCGGTCCCGGGGAGCACACGGCGCGGCCAGGTGGAGGGAAGCCATGAACAGAGACTAGGACCCATGGTGAGATGAGTGACGAAGGGCCACAGAGGGAGGGCAGCAGAGAGGGGTCACACTCGCTCACCCAGGACCAATGTTTCGACGGCACAGGGATGGTTATGAACTGCTTTCTATAGAGACACCAGCCAGGCACCTCGGGGAGCCGGGAGCTGGTGGCAGCTCAGAGCAGGGGGCGTGGCATTTAACCTGAGCCTGGAGCAGCAGGTGTCGGCTGGGTGAAGGGCGAAGGGAACAGTGCTCACGGCAGAGGGAACAGCAGTGTGAAGGCCCAGGGGTGAGGAACAGAAAGCCACCCAGCAGACTGGGTCCCAGAATGAGGCCGGCCATGGGGCGAGCATAACCTGGGGAGGAGTCAGTGGCCTCGGGGGCCAGGGTGACACCTCGAATTCTATGAGGACAGGGGGCAGTGGAGGGGGGGATTTTAACCAAGGTGATGACGAGGTAACATTTGGGTTTAGAACATTTTGGATCAGAAGAGGTGTCTCCTGCGAGCTCACACGTGCCAGGGACTGTGCTGGAGCTGGGGTTATGTCAGTGTGGGCAGGGTGGGATCCGGGAGGGCCTCCCGGAGGAGGTGGCCCGTGCCCCCGCCCCAACTCACCGTGGATGGTCACCTGGTACCGCCTGCGGGCCTCGCCCACCTCATTGCTCACCACACACTCAAACTGGGCTGCGTCCTGGGGGCCGGGGGCGGGGAGGAGTAGGGCGTTGGAGGGCAGGAGCCTGGGACAGACAGACAGACAGACGGTTGGCTGCTGAGTGACAGGCCTGGCTGACCTGAGACGAGCCAGCCATGGCCTCCCTGCCCTGCGAATCTGGAAGGTTGAGGGGTGTGTGTGGTGGTGGTGGTGGGGGGGGGGGGGGCGGTAGCGGTCCTTTCCTGTCTCTGGCCCCAGCCCTGGTTCTAGAAGTTTCTCTGAGAAGTTTCCACCTCCAAAGGCCTAGTCAGGGGGCCGTTTCCGCTTTCATCCTTGTTTCTCTATAACCTCCATGCTGCCTGCCCGTGGTGACAGCTTCTCTAACGGCAGCCGCACCCCCGGTCGTCCCGCTGTGTCTCCTGAGACCTGCTGAGTGGAGGCCTCCGCGGTGACCTGGCACCGGGCACAGAGAACGCCTGGCCAGTTACCCATGAGCTGCCCCCTTCCACGCCCCCAGCGACCACTCCCGCATCAGCCACATTCGAGAAGCGGGGAGACCCAGGCTCCAGCGGGGACCCTGGGTCCGGCGCACCAGCATGAACTTGGGCTTCAGGAATGTTTCTAAGCCATGACTGTCATGGCTTTAAAGGTCGTGTGTTTTCTGCTTGGCTGTGTCTCAAATGCCCCCACGCCCTGCCGGACATCTCAGTGCGAAGGCTCCCCCCACCCCCCAACCCAACCCTGAGGATGGTGGTGGCTTTGCTGAGCCCGGAGCACGTCCCTGACCCGGGCCGCCCTCTGAGATGGGCATGCCCCCCCCCCGCCCCCGGGGCCC
>NW_005371476.1:327989-329729 GCF_000412655.1 Myotis brandtii
GGGAGAAACGCCCCTTGGGGAACTCCCACGGGCTCCCAAAGTTTGGGTGATGGGCCTTTGCTCACCCCAGAGGCTGGCGACCCCTAACTGCCTGTCCTGGAAGAGACCTGCGGGCTGTCACAGCCCCCACCAGCCTGGCCCAGGCCGGGACCCGCACACGGCCTCCAGGGGGATGGGTTGGAGCGGGAAAGCAGGCCAGAGCGCCCGGCTCGGCAATTCTGAGTCTTATCCTTGCAAATGGTTTATACCTTGTGTGTTTTATCACTCGCTCAATATCATAGCATAGCCCAGTGGCTCAGTGGTTGAGCGTCGACCTATGAACCAGGAGATCACGGTTCGATTCCTGGTCAAGGGCACGTGCCCGGGTTGCGGGCTTGATCCCCACTGTGGGGCATGCAGGAGGCAGCCGATCAATGATTCCCTCTCATCGCTGATATTTCTCTCTCTCTCCCCCTTTCCCTTCCTCTCTGAAATCATTTATAAAAATATTAAATATATATAATAGCATAATAGTGAGTGTATGTAACATATGTATAAAAATAAACATGCATCTTTTGAGCATATTTTACTAATGAGCTTCGTAGTCAAAAACATTTGGAGACCATTGCTGTTGGCTGCTGATGCTAGAATGACCCAGACACTAAGGAGGACCCGGTCCAATCACGGGGTAGATGCTGAAGGCAAGGAACACACCTTCCTCTGTCCACCTACCGAAGACCCGGAGGTCACGGGCCTGCCGATCGGAGCCCGCAGAGTTGGACGCCAGGCAGAGGTAGTGGCCAGAGTCCTGGGCAAGGACTGGCTGGATCCTCAGGGAACCCTCGGGCAGAACATGCAATCTGGAAGCAGAGGGAGGGGTTGCCATGGAGACCCAACCCCGAGTCCTGCATCTGTGAGGCTGAGGTTAGCAGGGCCACAGCTGTGCACCCCCCAACCCAGCATCAGGAAGGGCAAGAGGCTGCTTCGGGCCTAGCCTCTCCCCGAGAGTCAGCAGGCAGAGGCACCCCACCTATCTGAGAATGGCCTCTAGATCTAAGAACGGCCCCTTCGAAAAGGGTCATGTCAGTTCTGTGTAACTCCACCCCCAGCCCCAGCTGATTGGACTGAGGAGGAATACGTCACTCAGGCTGAGCCAATGGAATTCCCTGTCCTGGGAATTTGGAACGGGGGGCTCCCAGACAGCTCTCTAGGCTCTGCAGGTTGTGTGAACTGAGGACTCTAACTTGGGGGCCACAGGGAGCCATCTCTGTGAAAGAAGGTGTAGAAAAAATTGATTATGAGAGAGAGAGAGAGAGAGAGAGAGAGAGAGAGGGGCAGAAAGCCCCCACCCCGCCCCCAGAAACAGAGATGAGCACCAAAGGATCAAACCACACAGACAGACAGACAGACAGCCACCAGGGGTTCGAGACGCTCTTGACAAACAGGCATGCCTATCCTCGGGTTCTGAGCACACCCCTGGCCGAACGATACACGCAGTCACCTTCTGCTCCAACCGCGCAGGTGGCTTTCTGTTCATGACCTGCAAAGTGGCACCTGAGACCTTCCCCTTCCAACTCTCACCTGGGGCTCCCAAGGTCCAGGGGGGCCCCGTCCTTCCGCCAGCTCATGAGGGGTGGTGGGGCCCCCTCCGCCTGGCAGGGCAGCAGGACCGTCTGGTTCACGGAGGCGTTCACCGCTGGTGGTCCCGGCTGGATGGAGGGCACCTCTGGAGGAGGGGCACAGAGGGGGCGGGTCCCGGGA
>NW_005371476.1:329847-336689 GCF_000412655.1 Myotis brandtii
AAGGCCACGCTGGTGCTGCCCGCGGCGTTGCGGGCCGTGCAGCTGTAGTTGCCACTGTCGGCCGTGCTCAGGGCCTGCAGCTGGAGGAACCGGCCCTGCTCTGGGAACTGGGTGTGGGCATCTGCCTGTAGATCCCCCGGGATGGAGAGACCCTGGTCAGTGCTGGGCTGGACCAGGCATGTCCCCAGGCACCAGCCAGAGAGGACCCAGGAATGGGGGGGTGCGGGCAGTGGCCTCGGCCTGTTGTGGGCTGGCCTGATGCCCAGCAGAGGACCCTCCTGGGAAACAGGCTCCACCCACTGGGAGGGTGGGGGAGGGGGGCTTATGCTCAGACAGGAGTGGGACCTTCCACCAGAAGGACTACACTCCTTAGGTGCCCAGCAGCGAGCCCCCCGTTTCAGGGCTGAGCCCAGAGAAGCTCAGTAACTGGCCTGGGGCACACAGCACTCAGTGTCGCTCAGAGCTGCAATGGGAAGAACGCCAGAGTCGTCAGAAGCCCCGCGCGCACACCCGAGCCTTGGCTCAGGGTCCCCATCCACAGTGTGGGGACAATGGCAGCGGGAGAACATCAGCGGGCAGGTGTGCCAAGTGCTGGTGCAGGCAGGTCAGGGTCAGGGCTTGAGCAGGACAGAAGGAGGGGTCCCTGGGCCCCCAGCCTGGCGCCCACCTGCAGCAGGATGCCATCTCGGTGCCACTCAATCTCGGGGGCGGGATCCGCCTCCACGGAGCACTCCAGAACCAGCTGCCCCGGGGCCAGGCCAACCACAGAGCGGGGGCCTCGGGGCCCAATAACGTTTGGAGGGGCTGGGGGCAAAGAGAGAGCATGAGCGATGGACCTTCCCCTGCAGGTCCCATCCTGCCTCCCTCTCCTGCCCGCCCCTGACACCCCTACCTTGAACCCTGACCCGGAAGCTCTTCTCGATTTCACCGGCAGGGTTGTGGGCCAGGCAAGTGTACAGCCCATCATCGCCCACCTGGGGACGGAGCAGGGTAAGCAGCCACCCCTGGCTCCAGGCTGTCTACCTCCTGGTCTCCTTCCTTTACAACTAAGGACCCCACTGAGCCTGCCCTCCCACTTTCCAACCCACCCATTCCCCTCCCTGGGATGCTTCTTCTCTATCTCCATCTCACCCTTGCTTTAGGGTTAGGGCAAAGCCTGCCTCCTCCAAGAAGTCCTCCCTGACTGCACCAGCCCTCCTCTGGTTATATGGTTTCTGCATCAGCCTTGGCTCTGACCGGGCTGGGAGCTCCTGAGGGCATGGCCCAGGTGGGTCATCTCCACATCCTTACCCCACACAGAGGAGGAGCTCAGCCAAACCTTGCCAGATGCTGCTGGGACCCTCTCCCCCTCCCCCAACAGCAGGCAAGACAGCAGCACCTGCACAGCCTCCACCCGGAGCTGCTGCCCAGTCCCTCTGCTGTCCTCCTGGCTGTTCAGGGCCTGCCCGTCCTTATGCCAGGTGATGTTGGGCAAGGGGGTGCCCCGGGCATCACAGCGAAGCTCCAAGGGGGCACCAGGGGTCAGCGACAGCTCTGCAGGCTGGCCCGAGTCCTCGATGTGGGGGGGATCTACGAAACGCCACACCGGCATCAGCTGTGGGGCCCTTGTTGGAGAAGTGGGAGCCGGGGTGCATCCCCCGCCCCTACCGTCCAGGTGCTGGAAGTGGACAGAGCAGGCAGAGCCATAAATAGGCAGGTGGGGGTGTGCGGGAGGCCCTAAGAACAGGAGAAACCACGGCCCATCTGCCTGGGACAGTTACTCCTGCTTTAACACTAACAAGGACACAGTGTGCAGGAGCAGGCACAGTGGGCACACGTTTTCCTAATACACAGCGACACTTGAGAACTCCTGTGCTTGAGACGTAGGACTCCACTCCCGCCCAGATTTCAGCGGCTCTTGCCCCTGCTTTACATGGTCTGGGGACAGGACTGAGGAGGCAACCCCAGGAGAATGCAGCATCCCCGCTGCCTGTTCCCCAAACCCTGCTCCAGGCCCCTGGGGCACTCGGCTCCCTCTCCTCCTCCTCCATCACCCCCCAGGCCCGCCCGCCCCTCCCTGGCCCAGGGATGCTGGCGCTGGGGGCCGATGACCCACCCATCACCGTCAGCTGGAAGTGCCTCCGTGCTTCCCCCGCCTCGCTCACGGCCACGCAGGAGTAGGTCCCCGAGTCCCCGGCTCCCGCCGTCTCCAGCTGCAGGCTGGGACCCTGCTCAAGACTCTGGAGGAACAGGGGCTCTCCGTCCTTCATCCATGACACTAGGGGCAGGGGGCTGCCCTGGGCTTCACAGGGGAGGACCACCGGGGAGCCACGGACCACTGCCACATTGTTCTGGATCTCCGCCGGCTCCAGGACAGGGGGCACTGTGCAGGGCAGAGGGTGGGCACGCGTCATTTCACCCCGTGCCAGGTGGCCCTCCCCTGGACCTTCGCTCTGGACAATCCCTTCTCCTCTCCAGTCCTCGCCTTAGGCCTCACCTCCTCCAGGCAGCCTTCCCGGAATGCCTGAGGCCGGGTGCAGTGCCCGCTCTGTGCTCCCCCAGCGCCCTGACCTTCCCCTCGCAGCACCAGTCCCCTGGGATTGTGGTCACCTCTCTACAGAGTGGTGTCCTGCCCTGCCCTCCTAGTGGCAGGGGCCACCTCTGCTCACTGCTGTACCCCAGTGCCTGGCAAGTTCCTGCCACCCCACGGTGTCCAGCGACTACTCGGGAGGTGAACAGACCAGACCGAGTCGCCGTGTTTGCTCACAAAGGCCTTCATTCTTACACCCCAAGGCCAAGGACGGACCATGGCACGCCGCTGCTCCATACCGTGCACCTGCAACGTGAAGTTCCTGTCGGCCACGCCGGCGGGGCTTGCAGCCACACAGGTGAAGACACCGGCATCTGCCAACTGCACCCGGGAAATCCTGAGCCCCTCGAGAAAAGGGGGAGAGAGGACAGAGAAGGGGGGGCTCAGTGCAAAGGTCCCTCCTCTCCCCCATTCTCATTCTGCCTCCCAAAGGCTTGCCAGTCAAAAGGGCGGCTCTGAGACAAACTTGAGCAGGTCCAGCCTCTGTTTCAATGCCTTTCCTGGCTCCCTGTGCCCTCAGAATAGAGGCCCAGACGCCCTGGCCCGGCCCTGGCCCCGGCCCCGATGCCACCTCCACCATCTCATTCCACAGCCGGGCTGCCTCCTCCCCCTTGGGAGCCCCACTGCCCTCCTAGGACGGCCTGCCTCCCCCACCCCTTTTCTTTCTTTTTAAAAAAAATGTATTTTTATTGATTTCAGAGAAGAAAGGAGAGGGAGAAAGAAACATCAGTGATGAGAGAGAATCAGTGATCAACTGCCTCCTGCACACCCCACACTGGGGATCAAGCCCACAACCGGGGCATATGCCCTGACCGGGAATGGAACCGGGACCTCCTGGTTATAGGTCCACGCTCCACCACTGAGCCACGCCAGCCGGGCCTCCTCCACCCCCTCTCTTCTAGATAATTCCTCATCTTCAGGACTCACCAGAGTCATCCACTGTCTGTCCCCCACTTTCTCTCGAGCCCCCTTTCACCTCACCCACTCCTCCTGAGCCGCTGCTCACCCTGGTGGCCGGGGGTGCAGTCCACACTCACCCCGGGGCCGCAGCCAGTCCTGGCTCCCACCACCACCTGCTGCTGACAGTCCCACACGGCTCTCTCCACAAACGCCTGGTCACCATCCTGCCCGGACGCCTGAGAGCCTCCCAAACCCGCCATGTTCCAACAGGACTCGGGTCTGCCCTCAACCTGTCCCTCCACAGCGGGCCCATCTCAGAACACAGGGCCTACAGCCTTCCCGGGTCCCCGATGGGAGCCTCGGATCAAGTCAACTCCTCCCTGTTGCTCACCTCTGCCCGCCTCACTACAGGCTCTGGTCCAGGCCGCACTGGGTCTCGCCGCTGGCTGCCGTGGTCCCCACCGCCCTCCCTGCTCTGCCCTTGACCCCACAGCCTGATGTCCACACAGCAGCCAGAAGGACTGTGTAAAAACCCAAGTCATAACCAGAAAGAACTGAAGCGAAGACTCGAAGAGGTATTTGTACACCTGTGCTCACGGCAGCATCACTCACAACAGCCAAGGTGGAAGCAACCCAAGTGTCCACCGAGAGGTGACGGAGGAGCGAAATGTGGTCCATCCCCACAGCCGAGTGTCCCTCAGCCTTACAAGGAAGGGGATCCTGACACCGGCTACGACACGGTGCAGCCGGGGGCACGATGCTGAGTGAGATGAGCCAGACACAGAGACAAATACTGTCTGACTCCACTCATGGGAGGGGCCTGGAGGAGCCAAATCCAGAGAGAGAGAAAGGAGATGGTGGGAGCCAGGGAGGGGAGGGGGGGCGGGGGAGTGAGTGCTTCATGGGGACAGAGTTTCAGTTTGGGAAGAGGAGGAAGTTCTGGAGACGGATGGAGGTGATGGTGGCACGACAGTGTGAATGCACTGCATGCCACTCCGTACTTCAATACGGTTAAAACCGTAGGCTCGATGATAGACCTAAAATGGTCAAAGCCTAAGTTTTATATCAGGTGCGTTTTGCCACAAGGAAGGACATCATATCATGATGCTTCGCTGCCTCTCGGCATTCCCTCTCCGCAGGAAGACACATCTTCCTAAGGACCCGCAAGGTCCTACGTCATCTGACCTCCCTCCCCCGCACCCCTCCCCTCTGTGCCTGGACGCTCTTCCCCACGGAATCCTCTCGCCTTGCCTTCTCACTTCCTTTGGTCTCGCTCAAGTGGCACGCTATCTGAGTGCCTTTCACTGTGAATGCACTGCATGCCACTCCGTACTTCAATACAGTTAAAACCGTAGACTTAAAATGGTCAAAGCCTAAGTTTTATATCAGGTGCATTTTGCCACAAGGAAGGACATCATATCATGATGCTTCGCTGCCTCTCGGCATTCCCTCTCCGCAGGAAGACACATCTTCCTAAGGACCCGCAAGGTCCTACGTCATCTGACCTCCCTCCCCCGCACCCCTCCCCTCTGTGCCTGGACGCTCTTCCCCACGGAATCCTCTCGCCTTGCCTTCTCACTTCCTTTGGTCTCGCTCAAGTGGCACGCTATCTGAGTGCCTTTCACTGATCCCCGAACATAGCACCCTCCATGCCGCCTCCCATCCCCTCATCGTACTTTATTGTTCAGAGCACATGTCCCTTGCGAGATTTCATTTTTATATGTTTGATTTCCATCTCCCTCCACCTCCAAAACCTCAGGTGCAGGGACTTTATCCTGCTCACTACATCTCAGTGCCCAGAGCTATGCCTGGAACAGCAAGCATCTGCAAGCGTTGCTGAATGCATGAAGGCTTTGCTCATGCACCTCCTTCCAGGAAGCCTTCCCTGATTTCCTCCACCCCAGGCCAGGCTGGGTCGGGTACAACCAGATGTCCCGCCCTGGATCTGTGCCTCCCCCGTTGGGCTGTGAGAGCCTCCGGGCAGAGGCCCCTTTCATCTCTGGAGTTTCATTTGGGGGTGGGGTCCTCTCACTTTCCCCCTCATGAAACTGTATGTTTATATAATTTCTATAAAGCCTGTAAACAACAGTATAAGAGGAGCCACTTTAAGACAGAGCCGAGCGGAGCGGCTGTGCCAGAGAAACTGCCTCCTTGCGTGTCTCTGTCTCAGATCTTTGGGGTGTTAAACAGGGCAAGGTACCTCTGGACTGAGCCTGGGGCAACATTGTGTCCCAAAGAGCTGTTTGCGAAGATAACAAGAAAACAGTAATGTGACGACTGGGCTGGAAAGTGAAAACACTGTTTAGCGTTGACATCCCCGTGTCACGCTGTTGCCCATGGCGACGCCTTCCCTCCATGGCGTACCGTTCCCCTTCCCTTTCTCAGAAATACCCATCGCCTGTGCCTCCTAACAGAACCCTCTGGGGGATCCTGCCTGAATCCTGAAGAGCGATTCCTACGATCTCACTGGTAGGTGCTGCTGCCTCCCGCTCTGAAGGCCGCGCGTGGGCAGGTGAACAAGGCCCAGCTGCCGGGAGGTGTCGGGCCTGCGATCCACCGGCCAGCGGGCCAGGAGCTGCTCCCTCACCTGAGGATGCGGCCGGAGCCGTGGAGGTGGGTGCGCTGGGATCACCAGCTCCCCAGCCCTGTGCACCAGGGGCCCTGCGCCCTCTGTCCCCTGCTCAATGGTGGGAGGCACTGGGGGTGGGGAGAGAAAAAAGGGGCAGTGAGGGGGTCTACAGAGGGGCTCTGGGGAGGGCAGGGGTTTCTCCCAAGGCGGTTCTGGGAGGCGGTGACAATGCCTAGACCAGCGATGGCGAACCTTTTGAGCTCGGCGTGCCAGCATTTTGAAAAACCCTAACTTAACTCTGGTGCCGTGTCACATATAGACATTTTTTGATATTTGCAACCATAGTAAAACAAAGATTTATATTTTTGATATTTATTTTATATATTTAAATGCCATTTAACAAAGAAAAATCAACCCAAAAAATGAGTTCGCGTGTCACCTCTGACACGCGTGTCATAGGTTCGCCATCACTGGCCTAGACTTCTGCCCCATCCACCCGGGGAAGGAATGAGGGCATTGCCTGGGGGCCACAGTCTCACCCCACCCCCTGCCCTGGGCTCCCTTCTCACCATCCTTTATCCCCCATCCCCCCCGCTGACCCCTGGCTGCAGTGGTGCCTCTGGTCTGAGGACGCGGCCGAGGCCCAGAGAGGTCACACGTGCCCGGGCTCACAGGTGGGCATGGCTGAGGCTTGAACCAGGCCTCCCGAATCCTACAGTCACATCCCCCTCCAGATGTGCCGGACAGCGCCCGGGGAGGCCCCACATGGCCAGGCTGCCGGGCTCCTCCCCCCCGCTGCTCACC
>NW_005371476.1:337401-355148 GCF_000412655.1 Myotis brandtii
CGTCACCTGTGCGGACCCGCCACCCCAGGTGCTGCCCCTGGGCCCAGACACAAATGTCACGTGACTTCCTGAGCAGGTGTCCATACCCCCCACAAAGCTGGAAAGACCCCAGGAATCCTGGCGCCACTCACCGCTTCCTGTGTTCACAGGGACACTGAGGCCCAGGCAGAGGCAGGGCTCCTCCCATCCACCTCATGGCTTTCCTCAGCCTGGTCCTGGTTCTGTCTTACAGCCCCTCCCAACTGCCTCCCACCGGACAGTTCTTCCCAAGGGCCCCCACTTCCTTAGTGTCTGGGACTTGGTCCTCGTTCTTTTTAAAAAACATATGTTTATTGATTTCAGAGAGGAAAGGAGAGAGAGAGAGATAGAAATATCAGTGATGAGAGAGAATCATGGATCGGCTGCCTCCTGCGCGCCCCACACTGGGGATCGAGCCCGCAATCCGGGCCCGTGCCCTGACCAGGAATCAAACCGTGACTTCTTGGTTCATGGGTCAATGCTCAACACTGAGCCACACTGGCCAGGTGTTGGTCCTCTTTCTGTCACCGCTCAGGCCCACTTAACTCCCACCTTCCCTCCAGCTCCACCCGCCCCTCCCACTGAGCCAGGCTTCCGATCAAGGTGAACCAGCCGCTCACTGACCCTGAAACGGGCCAGCTGGGGGCTTCCCTGGGCCCCAGCTCAGGCGGCACACCCACCTCCAGCCTAAAAGGCCGCCTCTTCACTCTCTCCAGCTGCGTCTCTGCCCTGAGGCCTCTTCTAACTGTGCAAGCCCAGCCCTATCCGTCCTGCCCCAGATCATCTGTCCAGCCAGCCCTTCAGCACAAAATTGAGCAACTACTGCATGTCCGACTGTGAGCTTGGGAATGGAAGATGCACAAACAGTCCCTGTCCTCAAGGAGAGCTCAGGACATCAGAGACGGGACACAGGCACCATCCCGGGTGGAGCCAGGAGCAATCAGGCAGGCCTTCTGGAGGAGGTGTCTCAGCTGAGACACGAAGGTGAGTAAGAACCAGCCAGGCGACAGTGGAGGTGGGCAGGGGAGTCGGGGTGGGTGTTTCAGGGAGGAAACAGCGTTGCCAAGCGCTGGAGGTCAGAGAGAACAGGGCCCAGGCAATCCCGCGCCCAGGCGGAAACCCGAGGGAGGAAGATGCGCGCCGCACAAACATGCGTGCATGAATGCTCACAGCACGCGAGTCATCACAGCCAAAGGTGGCAACAACCCGGTCCACCAGCGGCCGCACGGATAGAGAAAACGGGACATGCCCACGCAATAGTCATTCATAAAAAGGATGGAGAACAGAAGTTAATTTCACTTAAAGAATGAAGAACTGACCCACACTGCAACACAAATGAACCTTGAACACACGACGCTGAGTGGAGGAAGCCAGTCACGAAAGGCCACACACTGTGTGGTTCCATTTGTGTGAAATGGACAGAAGAGGCAAACCCACAGACAGAAGCAGGAAGTGGCTGTCTACAGCTGGGGGAGGGGGGTGAGGGGCGGTCTGAGGGAAATGGGGAGCGAAGGGTAGTGGGTATGGGGTTTCCACCGGCTTTCACTGTCATTTCATTAAGTAAAGGAATACTTAGCACTAAAAAGATAAGAATCGGATGCACTCACCAACGGGCATTCTGTCCTTCAGCCAAGTGACCCTGGGGGCAGGGACCCCGGTCACATCACAGGTCAGCACCAGGGGGCTCCCAGCCACCTGGCTCACTGTCTCCGTCTTGGGGTTCTCAAACGTTGGGGGCACTGCAGGAGAAAGGCCAGATGCCCAGAGTCTTAAGGCTCTGCCCTCCCTCCCTTCCTCTCAGATGTTCGAGAAAGCCCTGCCCGTGGCCGGGAGTTGGTATTTTAGGCTTTGCCATTGATGGAGATGTGCGCTGGTTTATTCACAAGTGGAACCCGCAGCTGGCTGTTTCAAAACATCTACAGAGCAGAGTCCAGGAGGGGTCCGCTTAGCCCAAGGATGGTAAGTGCATGGCTCATGGCTCAGCAGTTCTAGCTTATGCCAGGACAGACATCACTAATCAATCCCTACACTCTCCTGCTCAGCCAGGAGGAAGTCACGTACCCCAGGCGGCCACCACCACTGGAACAGAGACGGCTGTGCTGAGGATGAAATGCCATTGCCCTCAGGGACCAGACATCGCCCCCCTGCCCACCATTCATCAAGGTAGCCATCAGGTGAAGGGGCGTGAGCTTTGAGCAGCAGGCATGGTATCAATAGTTTATAACAATGGTATTCAATATGGCTCACGGTTGGATCTTCCCACTGCTCCCCTGGTGGGGACGCTACTGCTTGGCTATTTGCGGCCAATAGCTGGTGTCTGCCCAACCTGTCTTCTCCATCTTGCACAGCAATTGTAGTGAGCACATGGTTGCTCAAGTGGAAACTACATTTCCCAGCCTCCCTTGCAGCCTGCTGTGGCCAGCTGCCTAAGTTCTCACCAAATGGAATGCAAGCAGAGGGAACAATTCTACTTCTGCTCTTTTCTGCTTCCTGTGGGCTAGGACAAGATACACTGTGTCCCAATTTCAACCACATGGACAGGGATAACTCCCTAGGGACAGGAGAGCAACAAGATGGAAGGATCCTGGGCCTCTAAATTTCCACATGGAACCCAGCTACCCCACTCACGTCTGGGTTTATAGATGAGAGAGGTAAGCCCTATTCTGATCCTGCTCTTTCCAATTCCAGATCCTGTTCCCTCAACACTGGGCAGCCCCACCTCTTTCCAGCTGCTGCCCTTCCCATCCTCAGCAGCCTGTGTGTTGCTAAGGATTCCATGAAATCGCTCGCAGACGGGTCCCAGCTTACCCTGGACCGTGAGGACGAACGTCCGCATGGCCTCTCCAGCCGTGTTGTTGACCTTACAGCTGTACACACCTTTATCTGACACCTGGGACGGAGAGCACACAGTGTGCATGGGGCTGGGTTCCTACGGCTCCCCCAAAACATCCAGGTCCCAGGACCTGCCAGAGCAGGGACTCCCCAGATATGCTGGTCCTGCTTGGGAAGTCAAGGGGAGACCTGACCCTCTGACCTTCCCAAGAGCCTCAAGAAGCAAGAGGGCCCCTGTAAGGTGAAAGACGGGCTCCAGACCCCCACCCCCTCCCGGGCCTGCGTGCAAAGGCCCCCTCGCTGTGGGATGGGGCTGAGCAGGAGGGAGGAGCCCAGGATGTATTTCCAGAGGAGCAGCCAACACCCAACAAACACTGTGACTGTCTAATCCACACCAGAGGGGGTGAGCAGAACTGACTCCCAGGAAGTTAGAACGTGAAGGGCCTGGAAAAAGCTTCCAGATCCTGGGGAAACTGAGGCAGGCGGCGGAGAAGGGACCTGCTCAAGGTCATTCTGCGAGTCCATGTGGAGCCCTGCACTCTTCCCACTCTCCAGCCCCGGAGGCTGCCAATCAACTTGGTTTGGGGTCTTGCAGGCTGAGGAGGCAGCAGCCCCCACGTCCTGCCACCCAGCCACCTGCCAGGACCAGGAGGTGGCACTGTATGGCCGCCCACGGCTGCCCATACCCCCGGGTCGCTCACCTGGGTGTCCAGGATCGCCAGCTTCTGCCCACCCTGCAGAGTCTGGGTCCGCGGCGCCAGGACCAGGGGCTGCCCATCTTTGTACCAGGTCACAGCTGGCTCAGGGAGCGAGTCTGTCTCACAGCTCAGAACGGCCTTGTCCCCTGCCCTCACCGGGAACCCATCCTGGGGGCCGCTGAGAGCCTGCCTGAAGGTGGGGGGAACTGGGCCAGGGGACAAGCAGAGTAAGTGACGCACCTCCCCCGTGTCCTCCCCAGCCCCGGCCACCATAACAGTCTATGGAAGCCCACAAGGGCCACACGGTGGACCCCACCCCAGGGAGGGCTCAGACCCAGGGAGTCAGGAAGAGAACCAGGCAGCATGCCAATGACCTGCTGGGTGACCTGGGAAAAGCGCATGCCCTCTCTGGGCCTCAGCCTCCTGGGCCCTGTCCCACACAGGGCGGGCCCCCCTGTGTTAGAGCCCCTCTGGGTCCCCACAGCCTGTCCCTCCAGCAAACCAAGGCAGAAGCCCCACTGCCAGCTGTGAGCCCCCGGGGCCTGGCAGTGTCTGTCACATGGCAGGTGAACACACAAATGGATGAACCAGCCCCGGGCCTGGGAAGAACCTTCCAGTGAGTCCTGCTCAGGACATCTTGGGCCAGCTTTTCCCCCAGAGGATCCTGTAGACCAGGAGCCCTGAGACAGGCTCCCTGCCAAGAACCCCGTGGTCGGTCAGGCGTGGGAAGGGCCCTCCCCTCAAGGTCAGAGCTCACTGCGCCAGGCCCGGGGCTAAGCGCTCACTTCCCATCCCATCGGTTAGTCCCGTGGTCGGTAAACTGCGGCTCGCGAGCCACATGTGGCTCTTTGGCCCCTTGAGTGTGGCTCTTCCACAAAATACCATGTGCAGGGGCGAACGTACAGTGCGATTGAAACTTCGTGGCCCATGTGCAGAAGTCGGTATTTTGTGGAAGAGCCACACTCAAGGGGCCAAAGAGCCGCATGTGGCTCTCGAGCCGCAGTTTGCCGAGCTGCAGTTGACCGACCACTGGGTTGGTCCTTATACCAACTGGCACCTACAGATGAGAGTTAAGGCTCAGAAAGCGGGCATGACTTGCCCAAGGTCACTGAGTAAGTGCACAGCTGAGTTTCAGACTCAAGTGCGTCCAGTCTGCAGACCCCGACCCAAACCCACCAAGTCTGCAGCTGGAACCGTCGGCTGCAGGAGGTTCGGCACCCCAGCTCGCGTCCAGTCTGCAGACCCCGACCCGAACCCCCAAGTCTGCAGCTGGACACCGTCGCTGCAGGAGGTTCGGCACCCCCAGGCTCCCGGGGTTCTCCCCCGGCTGTGCTGCCTGAGGGGTGTGGGCGGAGGGCTGACTGAAGGAGCCGGGAGGGTGCAGGTGGGGGGACAGACAGGACGTACCCAGCACGCTGAGCCGCACCAGCTTCTGGTCTCGGCCGGCGGCATTGAGGGCCTCGCACATGTATGTCCCGGAGTCTGCCGGCTGCGCCCGGGCCAGCTGCAGCGTGTGGGTGCCTGCCGGAGGGGGTGGGGTGTCAGCCCCTCGCACCAGCAACTGGCTGCCCCCAGACTCCCAGCCTGGTGCCCACAGAGCTGGACCCCAAGCCTCAGTTTACCCACCAGGCAGGAGGAAGACGTCTTCTCCCAGGGAGAGGGCCTGGCCGTCCTTGTACCACGTGACCTCGGGGCTCGGGTGAGCACGGACGTCACAGGGGAGGGACACGCTGCTGTTGAGGATGGCGGTGACCTGCTCTGAGTCCAGGCCTGTGATGTGTGGTGGGACTGTCCCCGTGGCCACCGGATAAAGAAAGACACTTGAGGATGCACCCGGCGGGGGAGCGGAGAGCGACAGCGGCAGCACAGGACTCAGCTCCCGGCCTCAGCTGGCCGCGCTGTCGAGCAACGCTGTGCAGCTGCCTGTTCACCACCACCGCTCACAGATGGGAGCACGGGGCGTGGGAACCAGAGAGGGACAGTCACTTTCCCGTGGCCACTCAGCTGGCCAGTGCCAGAGCCAAATATCAATTCAGGTTTGAGTCCTAGACCTTGAGTGCTCAACGCTGTCACCCCTCTGTTCCCGAGGCCACAGCTGGAGGCCGAGCGCACAGCCACGGAGGGGTATGCGTCACAAGAATGTGGCGGTCAAGAGGGCCAGCTCCGGGGCGGTGACCCCCACTGGGTGACCTCTCCGTCTCTGCAGCTGTGGGGTTGGGCCAGTGGTCAGCAAACTGCGGCCCCTTGAGTGTGGCTCTTCCACAAAATACCACGTGAGGGCACGCACGTACAGTGCGACTGAAACTTTGTGGCCACACTAAAGGTGCCAAAGAGCCGCATGTGGCTCGGGAGCCGCAGTCTGCCGACCACTGGGTTAGGCTCACCCAGGGGCGGGCAAACTTTTTGACTCGAGGGCCACAATGGGTTCTTAAACTGGACCGGAGGGCCGGAACAAAAGCATGGATGGAGTGTTTGTGTGAACTAATATAAATTCAAAGTAAACATCATTACATAAAAGGGTACGGTCTTTTTTGTTTTTAGTTTTATTCATTTCAAACGGGCCGGATCCGGCCCGCGGGCCGTAGTTTGCCCACGGCTGGGCTAACCTCTGAGCTCTGCGGGAAGGAGTGAGCCCCAGGCCAGGTACACAGTAAGTGCTTAATCATGGTGCCGTAAGGCCAGAAGAGCCGCTCCCCGATCACCTCCAAAGTGGCTTAGGATCATCTGGGGATGGCCCTGGGCGATCGGGGTCCCCCAGATCCTCTCTGTCCTGGGATGTGGCTGGTGCCAGGCCAGGATGACTAACCTCTGGGTGCAGCCTCGGGGCCTGGGACACAGGAAGCATGAGGTGGTGCCCTCAGGGAGGGACTAGGTGCTGTGCCTGCCACGGAGCACCAGCCCCTCCTCAGCTGGGGAGCCCCAGGGGGCCGCCTGCCCTGCCCAGCTCACCTTGCACCCTAAGTGTGAAGAGCTTCTCCACGGAGCCCGCCGGGTTCTCGGCCACACACATGTAGCTGGCAACGTCGGCCACCTCTGCCGTGGAAACCTGTGGGTGCAGAGAGAGGGCGCCTGGTGGCTGTGGTCCCCCTTCCCGGGAACCACTGGGAGGGACCCCCTCACCACACCAGGCACGGCGGGCGCCAGGAGGAGCCCCGCAGAAGGCCACCTGTCTACATGGAGCGGTGTGTAGGGGCTCCACTGATGGGCACGCACACCCCACGTCCATCCGGGGCAGTGGTTCTCAACCTTCTGGCCCTTTAAATACAGTTCCTCATGTTGTGACCCAACCATAAAGTTAGTTTCGTTGCTACTTCAAAACTGTCATGTTGCTACTGTTATGAATCGTCATGTAAATATCTGATATGCAGGATGGTCTTAGGCGACCCCTGTGAAAGGGTCGTTCGGCCGCCAAAGGGGTCGCGACCCACAGGTTGAGAACCGGTGGTCTAGGGCTTTCTGTGACACTCAGGAGGGGATTGTGAGGTTGGGCTGGGTGACCCCCTATAGCAAACGCGATGGTCTCCCCCCAGTCCGGAGGAGGCTGCCCTCTGCTGTGTTGAGCTGCAGGGGTCCCGGGCAGCTGTGTCTAGAAACTGGGTGGCCAAGGGTGCTGCCCAGGGCCCTGAGCCGCGCTGGCTGTAGGTGTGACATCAGAATTCCCAGGCGCTACGCTCGCCCGTGCCTGCCCGCGAGGCACATGGTGGCGGTGGACACGCATCACTGGGGGGTTGGATGAAGCCCGGGAGCTCCCGCAGGCTCTCGGGCAGGGACCTCATTTGGCTCAGATAACGGCAGCTCCTGGTCCCAGGCCAGCACCCCTGAGCCTCGACAGCTGCTGCCTTTAGCCACGGCGGGGGACGCCCTGACCTGCAAGACTTGCCCGTCCTCCAGGACCTGCAGCCGTGGGCTCGGGGAGAAGGGCAGCCCGTTCTGCAGCCACGAGATGGTGGGCATGGGGTTGCCCAGGGCTGGACACTGTAGGCTGACAGTGCTGCTGGCATTGACGGTCACCTCCTCCACCAGCTCCTCCGTGTCCCCCGGGATCACAGGTGGGGCTGGGTGGGGGAGAGGAGGGTGAGGAGCAGGCAGCCTCCCTGGGAAAGGTCCCTGTGGCAGGGGGGGCGGGGGGTAGGCATGGAGGTGAGAGCAGCGCTTGGTGCCAGGCATTGGCTGGGGCTCCTTGTGCCCCACTCCCCAAGCCCTCCCAGGCCCTGGTGCAGCTAAGGAATCTGGGGCACAGAGAGGGCTGTGAACTAACTGCTCAAGGTCACACAGCTAGGAAGCAGCTCACTTGGAGTTTGAACCCAGTCCTGTCTGGTTTCAGAGCCCAAGCTCGCAACCCCTACATTATCAACCTCCGAGTTCTGCCAGACCATGTCCCCACTGTGACTCCTGGGTGGTGGGGGGGGGGGGGGCTCACGGAGCCTGCAACGTGACACCCCCCTCCCACCCCCAAGGCCGGCCACTCACTCAGCACCATCAGCTCGTAGTGCAGCCAGTCCTCGCCCACCTCGTTGGAGGCCTTGCACGAGTACCTCCCAGCATCCTCCGCGCGCACCAGGGGGATCTGCAGGACCCGGCCTCCTGTGGGGAGAGGGATGGGGGGGAGGGGGGACAGAGGCTTGGGGGACCTGGGACACATCACCCCCGCAACCCCCATCTGTGAAATGGAGAGCATCTGCCCGCTCCGCCCAGCTCTCGGGGCCGGGGCACCAGGCCTGGCCGCACCTCCCTGCTCTCTGACTCGGTACTGTAAACACTCCCATCTCACAGATGGAAAAACTGAGGCTTCCCAAGAGCAGCCCGCAGTGCTGAGCCCAGCTCCTTGATGAGGGAAGCTGGGAAGGGCCAGAGAGCTGGGAGAGGCTCTTGGGAGGCAAAGAGGCAGCTGCGGGCTATGGTGGTTGGGGGTGGATGTTGCTAGCAGCTGTCATCTGAGACCCTCTGTGATCCAGAGCCTGCCAGGGCCAGACCCTGGCATCTCTGGGGGCTGGAGCTGGTCTCTAGCAGGGGCCGAGTGAGGGTCACTGTGTGCTCACATTCTCGGTCAGGGGCTCGCTGGCCCAGGCTGGGTGTGTGTGTGTGGGGGGTTGTGACCAGGGTTGGAACTAGGGGCTCATTACATGCAGAGCCAGGGGACAGCGGTCATGATTAAGGAGGGAGGGAGGGGCCACTGTCAGGGTCATTTATGTGTGAGGTTAATCTATGTGCTCGGGATTGGGAGTCAGTGGCCAGGGTCAGAGTTCAATGGTGGGGCTGAAGGTTTACGGCGAGGACAGAGGGCCGGGGGCTGTGGCCAGGGGGCAGCATGTGACTGAGGTCTCTGTGTACCCAGGATTGGGGCCAGTGTCCCGGTCCGAGAGGAGGCGAGGGGGTCAATCCAGGGGTTCTGACAGGAGCAAACAGCTGTCAGCAAGCGCTGCCCCTCTCGGATCTCTGAGGCCACCTTCTTTTGCAAGAGCCAAAGTACAAGCCCTGGGGTGACCCTGCTCAGCAGCACCCCGTGCCCCACCTCACCTCCCTCGCCCCCGCCCTCACCGGCCCCAGCACTGCCCACGCCTGGCAGGACCTGGGGCCAATCCTGAGCCGGGAGACCACCGAATCCCCCCTGAGACACACAGGGCTCTGTGCCTGGAACGTCTCCCAGGTCTGCTCTAGCCCAGGGAGCTCGGCCAGCCGCCAGGGAAGCCGGGCGTTTGGAGCCTTTTAATTCAAAATCCTCCACAGAAAAAAAACTATTCTAAATAAAAGGGTTGTTTTTTAAAAAAACTAAATCACCTTAAATAAACATATAAAGCAGTAAAAAGGAAGCAAAGGTCACAAGGGCCCGAGTTTGGCCCCGGTGTGGCCCTCAGCCCAGTGGGAGGTTCTTCCGCTGTTGGGATGATCACGAGATGCCAATAAAGCAGCGGCTCCTGCCCAGCTGGTGCCGCTCAGGGGTTGAGCATGGACCTATGAACCAGGAGGTCACGGTTCGATGCCCGGTCAGGGCACAGGCCCGGGTTGTGGGCTCGATCCTCACTAGGGCAGGAGGCAGATCAATGATTCTCTCTCGTCATTGATGTTTCTGTCTCTCCCTCTCTCTTCCTCTCTGAAATCAATTAGAAGAAAAAAAAAGAAGCAGCGGCTCCCTCTAAGAAAGACGCCGGCTTCAGTGGTTTATTTCTGGACATCGCAGATCTCGAAGCCCAGAGAACTTCCAGCGCCGGATTACAGAGGCGGCGAAGGCCCAGCCTGTCAAAGGCCCTGCCCGAGGCCACACAGCAAGCAGCACGCAGGGGCGCTCAGAGGACCCGCAGAGGGCAGCTGAGGGGACCAGCTCCGATGCGGGTGTGACCCCGGTCCCTGCCTGCAAATGCCCCGACTTCTCCGCGCAGCCCCGGCCTACCTTGCAGGACAGACACCCCGTCTGTGGCCGAGAGGGGCTGGTCCTCCCTGTACCAGGTGAGCTCCGGGGGCGGGACCGCGTTGGTGTCGCAGTACAGGTATGCGGGGTTGTTCTCCACGACCTCCCGGTATTCCGTCACCCCGCCCCGGGCCTCCTCCTCCCGGGACAGGATTTCGAAGGTTGCACTGGCATCACCCACCTTCTGGAACATGGGGGGCACTGGGGAGGGGTGACAAAGGCATTACGACACACAGCGTGGGATGGAGAGGGACCTCTGCTCAAAGGACCCCGTCCTAGCCTCTTCCGGGAGTGGACATTGCACTGTTTGAGCCAATCCCGTAGGTCAAGGCGTTTTTAAAATTCACTCATCCCTTCAACTAGTGGTTTTTTTTGTTTTTTTTTTGCAATGAGTGTTTATTGAGCAATGACTATGCTGAGCACTGGAATGAGGCTCCTGCCCACCACAGCTCATGTCTAATGGACGCCAGACTTCTGACAAGGTGGTTTTTTTTCAAGGGAGGGAGCCAGATCCTGAGCTTTAGCCAGCCTGTTTACTGGAGCCCAGAGGATAAAATCATGGGCTTTTAGAACTGAGGCGCCCCTCAAGGCCACCCCACTCAGCCACCCACATGTTACAAAGGCAAAACTAAGGCCTAGGGGGCAGTGATGTTCCCAGGTCACCAAGTCAGTGAATGGACGAGCCCAGGCCAGGCTCTGGGGGCCAGACATGCCAGACGGTGGTGAGAAAGGGGACGGGCCGCCCGGCTGGTGTTGCTCAATGGTTAGTATCGGCCTATGAACCAGGAGGTCACAGTTCGATTCCCGGTCAGGGCACATGCCCGGGTTGTGGGCTCGGTCCCCAGTAGGGGATGTGCAGGGGGCAGCTAATCAATGATTCTCTCTCATCATTAATGTTTCTATCTTTCTTTTCTCACCCTTTCTCTCTGAAATCAACAAAAATATATTAAAAAGGGGAGGAGGGCAGGCAGCCGGGACAGAGCCCTCCTGCCAGCGACTCTGAAGCAGACACCCCCGCCTCCAGCCCTGCCGCCCAGTCCCACGGTCCCCTGCCCCCACCAGGCCCTGCGGGCCCCCACGCACCCTGGATGAGCACGCTGAAGTCCTGGTCGTCCTCGCCGGCTACGTTGCTGGCCACGCACAGGTACCGCCCTGAATCTGAGACCTGCGTGGGCTGGATCTGCAGGCGCCCTTCACCCAGGACGCGGAGCCGCTCGTGGGGGGCCACGGGCTGGGGGGAGGGAAGAGGCGGAACGGGGATCACAAATGGGGGGAAGCACCCGGACAAGTATACGTAGATTCCAACAAGGTTTTAAACACCCGACAAAATGGGAGGACACCCTGAAAACTCGGTAAAACCAAACCCGGATGACAACAATCGGAAGGGAATTAAATGGGTGAATATAAAGTTTAATGTTTATGAGACCTGTTCCCTTTTAAAGGAGTAGGATTTCCTATTAACATGTAAAGAGCGAGGCAGGGCCCAGCCCAGCTCTGGGGCCAGGTGCTTTGCCTGTCTCTACTGGAAGGTTCCGAGCAGGGCCCGGGGGACCCAGAGGAGAGCACCTGAGGCTGCCCCGGGGGGCCCAGCTCACCCGTCCATCCTTGTACCAGCTGATGGCAGGCGGGGGCGCCGCCCAGCACTCACACTCCAGGGTCAGGGTACTGTTGACCTTGGTCTTCACTTCCTTCACACCGACCTCTCCCATGGAGTCGTCTTTGGAGATGGAAGGGGGGACTGCAAATCACAAGGGGAGTCTGAGGAGCCGGCCTGGGGAGGGGGCGCTGAGCCTGTGCTCACCCTGGGCCCAGGAATGGGGGCTGGCTCCAGACAGTGGAGGAACAGCGGCCTGGAGATGGATCCACTCCTGGGGCCATTAGCCTAGGGCAGGGGTGGGGAACGTCCGTCCAGCGGGCCGGGCCGTGAAATCATTTGGCCTGGCCCTGCCCATCTGGGGGCTTAGATGTGTCAGATGGTGGTGAGAAAGGGCACAGGCAGTCGGGACAGAGCCCTCCTGCCAGGCTCGAAATTCAATCAATCTAGGAGCGTTAGGTGGCCAACGGGGGGAAGTAGAGGACATACGTAATACTTTCAACAATAAAGAATTATTAAAGTAAAAAAAATCTAGGAGCTTTCTTCATAGCAACATAAGTTTATATTAAGTGAATTATATTAAGCAAATGATGTTATAAATATCCACATGGCCATTGGCACGCTAGCCGGTTTGGCTCAGTGGATAGAGCATCAGCCTGCAGACGGAAGGGTCCCGGGTTCAATTCCGGTCAAAGGCACATGCCTGGGTTGTGGGCTCGATCCCCAGGAGGAGGCGTGCAGGAGGCAGCCCATCAGTGATTCTCTCTCATCATTGATGTTTCTCTCTCTCTCTCCCCCTTCCTCTCTGAAATCAATAAAAATATATTAAAACACCACAACCACCAAAAACAAAACATAAAACCAACACATGGCGCTTGGCAGATAAAAGGTCCCCTACCACTGCCTTAAAGGCAAGACCGTCAGCGATGGTTACCGGACAGGGCAGGTCGGAGGCAGGGGAATTCCTGGGGTGACATCTGGGGGCCCCAGATCTCAAGTTGTGGAGGCTCTGACTGCATCACGGCAGAGAGAAGCCAGAACTGGAGCGGGTGTGGGCATCCACGTGGCCCAAGTCCTAGCTCACCATCCCCCCTCTGAGCGTCCTGGGCCCTAAAATGGGGAATGACCCAGCCGGCCTGCTGCCTGGCGACTATCAGAGCAGACAAGCCCACGAAGGCGTCGGGGGTGTCAGGAATGGCCCCGGCGCCGGGGTCCCAGGGCTCCGAGCCACCTCCTGCTCCCACCAGTGCCCGGGGGTCTCGACTCACTGAGGACTTCCACGTGGTAGTTCTTCACGGCCTCCCCAAGCTCGTTGGTGACCACGCAGGTGTACTGGCCTGCGTCTTCCTTCTGGGCATTCAAGATCTGCAGCCCGTGGGTACCTGCTTGCGGAGCAGCGGCCAGGGGCACCTCAGGCCTGAGCTGGGCTTCACCAGCCCCGCCCTCTGACCCCTCGCTCCTCCCCCCAGGGCATCACCTGGGAGCAGCTGGATGTTGTTTGAGGCCTCAAATGGGGACCCGTCCTTCATCCAGGTGATGGTGGGGGTGGGGAAGGCCAGCGTCTCACAGATCAGAGAAATGGGGTTGTTGATGGTCACGGTCACCTCCTCGTCTGCACCGTCCTCGGTCACCCCCAGGATGGAGGGAGCCACTGTGATGGGAGGCCACGGGGGTGCTCGTGAACAGAGAGGCCGACCCTGGGCGCAAGGACCCAGGAAAGCCTCAGACCCGCGGTGCTCAGCCACCGTGCTGCTATTTGCATTGCGCAGGGGAAACTGAGGCTCGGTGGAGCCCAGGCCGGTGCGGCCAGACTTGAATTCAGGCCTCGGTGACCCAGGTCCCCAGCCCTCCACCACCGAGCAGTACCATAGGCCAGTGGTCGGCAAACTGCGGCCCCTTGAGTGTGGCTCTTCCGCAAAATACCACGTTCGGGCGCACACACATGGTGCGATTGAAACTTTGTGGCCACACTCAAGGGGCCAAAGAGCCGCATGTGGCTCGCGAGCCACAGTTTGCTGACCACTGCCATAGGGGAAGCTGGACAATTTCTGCCTCAACTTCCCCCACAGCCTCTTAGCATCCAGGGTATTTACTAATTTAACCAGAGTCTCCGCAATTCTGTTTGTTTCCAATCTGTGCCACTCCCGGAGTGGAGGGTGGGGCGGGAGGTGGAGTGATGGTCCCTGCTGAGTAGACGCTCTCTGTTGTCACTGACCCTAAAATGTCCTCTTTCAGGCCCTGCAGGGACCATCCATTTTGCCACCAGCGCTTTTAGAAATGGATTTTACGAGACTAGCCCGTGCCCCTCTTGTTTTCGAAACCCCGTTTCTCCAGCCCAACAAAACAGCTGGTGCTGCATTGCCCTCGCCCTCGCCCTCGCCCTCGGGGCGGACGGCCTGGAGGGAGCCTTGTCCTCTCTCTCAGCCACAGAGCTCCATCAGTGACATGGGGACAGGCGCGCTGCCCCCTCCTGGGTTGCTGTGGAGATCCAGCCAGGAAGGCCTGTGCGTATGCCTGGCCTCTAAGGGTTCAACCACTAGAGCCGCTGTTGTTGTTGTTTGTTGTTGAACATGGAGGGCTTTGTGGGAAGCTGCCTGTCAGGTCACCTTGGTTCTGCCTCCTGCCAGCACCTGGAATGGCCAGCAGAAGCCCAGCACTCACCCAGGACGCTCAGCTGGACATGCTTGGTCCTCTCCCCCGCGGCGTTGGCTGCAATGCAGGAGTAGTGGCCGGCACTGGACAGGTTGGCCTGGAGGACCTGCAGAAGGGCTCCGTCTGGAGAGATGTGCTGGGTGTCTCCACCAGCCAGGGGCCGGCCGTCTTTGAACCACGTGACCCTGGGCTGTGGGTGGCCTGTGTGGGCAGGAGAGAGGCAGGTAAGACAGTTCAGCAGGATTGGACCAGGTTGGAGCAGAGGTCGCTGCAGGAAGCGGGTGGTGGGGAACATGGGTTTTCCATCTCAGTCCAGAGGCCCAGGCAGCAGGGCAAGACGCAGAAGCAGCCACCACAGGCCTGGGCCTTTTCCTTACTGAGGAGTGGACAGAGACGGCTGGTACGGACAGAAGAAAGACAAGATATTCCTTCCATCCATCCATCCATTCATCCATCTAAACATACATATATACATACATGCATACATACACCTATCCATCCACCAATTTGTCCACCTATCCACCTCCCCATCCATCCATCCATCCATCCATCCATCCATCCATCCATCCACCCATCCACCCATCTACGGCCGTCTTTGAACCACGTGACCCTGGGCTGTGGGTGGCCTGTGTGGGCAGGAGAGAGGCAGGTAAGACAGTTCAGCAGGATTGGACCAGGTTGGAGCAGAGGTCGCTGCAGGAAGGGGGTGGTGGGGGACATGGGTTTTCCTTCTCAGTCCAGAGGCCCAGGCAGCAGGGCAAGACACAGAAGCAGCCACCACGGGCCTGGGCCTTTTCCTAAGGGGTTTGATTGCCTTTTCCTTACTGAGGAGTGGACAGAGACGGCTGGTACGGACAGAAGAAAGACAAGATATTCCTTCCATCCATCCATTCATCCATCTATACATACACACATACACCTATCCATCCATCCATCCACCCACCCACCCATCCACCTATCCATCCATCCATCCATCTAAACATACATATATACATACATACATACACCTATCCATCCACCAATTTGTCCACCTATCCACCTCCCCATCCATCCATCCATCCATCCATCCACCCACCCACCCATCCACCTATCCATCCATCCATCCATCTAAACATACATATATACATACATACATACACCTATCCATCCACCAATTTGTCCACCTATCCACCTCCCCATCCATCCATCCATCCATCCATCCACCCACCCACCCATCCACCTATCCATCCATCCATCCATCTAAACATACATATATACATACATACATACACCTATCCATCCACCAATTTGTCCACCTATCCACCTCCCCATCCATCCATCCATCCATCCATCCACCCACCCACCCATCCACCTATCCATCCATCCATCCATCTAAACATACATATATACATACATACATACACCTATCCATCCACCAATTTGTCCACCTATCCACCTCCCCATCCATCCATCCATCCATCCATCCACCCACCCACCCATCCACCTATCCATCCATCCATCCATCTAAACATACATATATACATACATACATACACCTATCCATCCACCAATTTGTCCACCTATCCACCTCCCCATCCATCCATCCATCCATCCATCCACCCACCCACCCATCCACCTATCCATCCATCCATCCATCTAAACATACATATATACATACATACATACACCTATCCATCCACCAATTTGTCCACCTATCCACCTCCCCATCCATCCATCCATCCATCCATCCACCCACCCACCCATCCACCTATCCATCCATCCATCCATCTAAACATACATATATACATACATACATACACCTATCCATCCACCAATTTGTCCACCTATCCACCTCCCCATCCATCCATCCATCCATCCATCCACCCACCCACCCATCCACCTATCCATCCATCCATCCATCTAAACATACATATATACATACATACATACACCTATCCATCCACCAATTTGTCCACCTATCCACCTCCCCATCCATCCATCCATCCATCCATCCACCCACCCACCCACCTATCCATCCATCCATCCATCCATCCATCCACCCACCCATCCACTTATCCATCCATCCACCCACTCATCCATCTAAACATACATATATACATACATGCATACATACACCTATCCATCCACCAATTTATCCACCTATCCACCTCCCCATCCATCTATCCATCCATCCACCCACTATCCATTTATCCATCTAAACATACATATATACATCCATCCATCCATCCATCCATCCACCCACCCACCTATCCATCCATCCATCCATCCCAGCTCAAAAGCATAACTAAGGCACTGGGGGAACCATGGTGACAAGGTAAACTGTGGTTCCTCAAGGAGCTCAGAGCCCAGCTGGGGTACACAGGTGTCACAAGGCCACCATGGATCAGTGTGATCAGTGCTGGGATGGGGAGCAGAGGGCCGGGATAGGCAGGCAAGATCCCCAGTACCCCCTTTTCAAAGCTGCCTTCTCACCTTTCTCCCAGCCCGCCGTGTGGCCGTGTGTGGCCTTACCTGTGGCGTTGCACGTCAGGTTGGCTGTCTGTCCCTCGGGGATCTTGACCACCTCCTCCAGGTCCTCGTTCTCGATACTGGGAGGAACTGGGAGAGCAGGGAGACAGCCGGTCACTGACTGGAGCTGGCTCGCTCGGGCTGAACCCCAGAGCAGAAAGCCTAGAGCATCTCTCTTCTGGCTCCTGGTTTCCCCGTCCCCTCGTGCCTGCTTCCACAGGGCCGAGGGAGGACCAGTGCCCTGGGAGAAGGCTCTGATCAGGGCAAGGTGGCGTTAGAAATATTTTCTCCTTTCCACGTTGGATGATAGTAGTCCCTGCTGCTTCTAGAAAGTTCCATGATGGCCTCAGAGTAGGAACTGCTCATGAGGAAACAAGCCTTGGCCTCTCCCTCCTTCCTGAGTGGACCTCCTACTACAGCAAGAGCTCTGGGTCCTGGACCGAACCCCGTAAGCTCCCCAGCCGGAGGAAAAGGACTCGTGGGCTACGCACACGGGGCTGTGACATACCCAGGACCTCCACGCTGAAGTTCCTCCGCACCTCCCCAGCCTCGTTGCTGGCCAGGCAGGAGTAGAGGCCTCTGTCTCGCTCCTGGGTCCGGGTCACCTTCAGCATCCAGCCACCTGGGGAGGGAGGAGAGAGGGCTCCAAGTGCGGCTGTGAGCTGAGCCCAGGCTGACCACCAGGAAGAGGAGCGTGCCAGGTGTCTCCATCAGATGTGTCTGCCTACCCCAGTGTCCCATTCCTCAGGTGGGAAAACTGAGGCCCAGGAGGGTGAACAGATGGGTGGAGCCCCCTGGACATTAGACATGCGCAGGGTAAGCCCGAGGCCCCGTTTAAGAAGAAGGATCTGTCACCTGGCTCCCCCCACTTCTGGAGACTGACCACGGCTAAAAGGACAGCCATGGGCCTGGCCCAGGCCAGACCGCCCTGCTACGCTGATGGACCCTGGAAAAGGCTGCCTTCTCCCAAGACCAGCCCAGGGAAGGCACATGCCCGGGACACGTGAACACAGCTGCTCCTATACCCAGGGCAGACATC
>NW_005371476.1:355218-357662 GCF_000412655.1 Myotis brandtii
AAACTGAGGCCCAGGAGGGTGAACAGATGGGTGGAGCCCCCTGGACATTAGACATGCGCAGGGTAAGCCCGAGGCCCCGTTTAAGAAGAAGGATCTGTCACCTGGCTCCCCCCACTTCTGGAGACTGACCACGGCTAAAAGGACAGCCATGGGCCTGGCCCAGGCCAGACCGCCCTGCTACGCTGATGGACCCTGGAAAAGGCTGCCTTCTCCCAAGACCAGCCCAGGGAAGGCACATGCCCGGGACACGTGAACACAGCTGCTCCTATACCCAGGGCAGACATCGCTAATCGATCACTGCTCTCCTTTCTGCTGGGCCCTGATGCGGCCCCTGAGTCCACCTCATCGCAATGCATCTGGCAGCCCCACCAAGGGCTCAGAGGAGGTGCACAAGGGGAAGCTTACTGCCATCCCAGCTTTGGAACAACCGGAACATCCCTGCGGGGAACAACGGACGGGTCACTGAGGGTGAGCTTCAGGGGGCCCTGAAGTCCTTATAAGCTTTGGATGGGACACTGCCTCCTGGACCTCAGTTTCCCCATTGGTATGTCAGCAAGAACGATCGCAAACCAACTTTGTGAGGAGGACGAATATTCAGAGGCAGAGGTGCTTAGACCCTATGCCCATTCGCCCACCTGTACTGTGTGTGAGATGTTATATAAGTGCCGTGAGAATTTTTGCTGCAGGATTTATCAGAGCCTTGACTATAAATGGCCACTGTGAGTCTGTAGGAGGGGAGCAAAGCAGGAAGCCTTTCTAAACGTAGTCAAATCTAATGTGTTTCCTGGAGCACATCACCTGACCAGTGTTTTGGGATATACTCCTGGGGGACCAACAGCCAAAATGTTTATGCCACCCCAGCTGGCCGCTCAGGGTCAGAAGTCACGGGCATGTGCTGAGCAGAGGCAGAAGCGGAGGGCCAGGCCCGATCACCAGACACTCCCCTGGTCGGCACCTTACCCGCCAAGAGGTAGGTGTCCTCCCCGGGGCTGATGGGCTCCTCCCCTTGGAACCAGCGGACCCCCGGGGGTGGGATGCCTGTGGCTTCACAGAGCAGCGTCAAGGGGCTGTGCAAGGCGGCAGTGACGTTGGTCAGCGGGTCCGAGTCTCCGATGAGCTCTGGGGGCACTGGACACAGAGAAACAGCCTTATTCAGGATGCAGACAGGGCCGTGTGCTCCTTCCTCGACCCCCACGCACGGCCCTCCCCCAGGAGCCCCACCCCCACTCAGGAGGGGCTGAAGGCTTCAAGAGCTGCTCCCACTGAAAGGGGTGAGTGGCGACCACAGGCGGGGCTTTGGCGTCAGGCAGACACCTTGGGCCTCAGTTTCTCCAGCCCCTAGAGCAGTGGTTCTCAACCTTCCTCATGCCGCGACCCTTTAACACAGTTCCTCATGTTGTGGTGACCCCCAATTTCATTGTTACAAATTGAACATAATTAAAGCATAATGATTAATCACAAAAACATATGTAATTATATAATGTTTTCCGATGGTCTTAGGCGACCCCTGTGAAAGGGTCGGTCGACCCCCAAAGGGGTCGCGACCCACAGGTTGAGAACCGCTGCCCTAGAGGGATGCCAGGAGGATTCAACAAGAACACGTGTAAAGCTCTCAGCACAGTGCCTGGTACGGAGCCGATGCTGAGCAAACGAGACTGGCCGAGAGCAAAGGTGGACACAGATGCGTCCCCCAGATCCACGTGTCAGAGCTCTGTGGTGTCTAGAGCATCCACTCGCACAGGAAGCCCCGCTCTATCAGGCTGGGGTGAGCGGGTGGGGTGGGGTCCCAGCCACACGGCCCATCTCTCCCATCTTCTCTCCTGCCCTGAGGCATACAGTAGGAGCTCAATAAAAGACTGAAACCACAAGGCTGTTCTAGCTACCCTGAACCTGCCACCCCTCCCGGCCTCTGTGGGGTGTGTCCCCTCTGCCCGGCACACTTCCCCCCTCACCCTGGCACCTGGCTAACTCCCATCCTGCTTCTACACTTCAGCTGAAAGGCCACCTCCTACAGGAGGCTGCCCTGACTTCCCCCGACAGCGTTCAGGCCCCTGAATCCCCCTATCACCTGTAAGTCATGCAGGGAGAGTAGCTCATTTCCACAGTGCCCAGAACAGAGCAGGGGGACAGACAGGAAGGGAGGGAAAAGTGGGGGGAGATTAGGGCCATTTGAAGCCAGTCCTGATTTGGGAGCCGTGCTGAAGGCTTCCCCCACCAGACCTCACCAGAGGCCTGCTTCTTGGGAGAATGAGGCGTGACCCAGCCTTGCCTTCTCCAGTCTGGGCCCCCTTCCTGCCCCCCTCCGGCCGGCCCCCGGTCCTCACCCAGCACGGACAGCGCAAACCTCCTCTCGGCCCTCCCAGCCACGTTCTCGGCCAGGCAGCTGTAGCGTCCCGCGTGGGCAGCCTGTGCCCGCTCCACGTGCAGGCTCTGACCCTGGTTCT
>NW_005371476.1:357735-360540 GCF_000412655.1 Myotis brandtii
CCCTGCCACTTCACCCTGGGTGGGGGTTTCCCCGTGGCGTTGCATTCCAGAGTGGCCTCCGCGTCCCGGACCACGGAGACCTGTGCGGGGGGCTCCCGGGGGCCAGCGATCTGCGGGGGAACTGGGGTGGGGAGAAAGTCGCTGTGGCCGCCGGGCAGCAAGCACTCACATCAGGCCCCAAGCTGGCCTACGTTCCCCCCCGGCCACTCCCTGGCCGTGTGACCTTGGTCAGGTGACCTCATCTCTCTGGGCCTCCATGTTCCATCCTTATAAAGGGGCCATACGGGCTCCACTCCTGCCTCTATCTAACCCTGGGGTCCCGGGGAGGGGCCTGCTGTTTGGAAAACAAGCTCTCAGCACAGCCCGGAAGATGCGGGAGGCTTCCTTCCTCAGAAACCAGGCCTTCCCGGAGCTCAGACAGTCGCGGGGAGCCGGCCGGGGCGGGGTTACTCTCTCCAAAATGCTTTTCATTGGGGGGTATAAGGACACATTTGTAATATCTTAATCAATAAAGGGGGGGAAAACGTAAAACAAAATAAGTGTTTTCTGGTGATATAGATTAAACGGAAATTGAACTATAAAAAAAAATTGCTTTTCTTGGTCTTATTTCCTAGGCTGAGATATTTCATCTCATCATTGCAGGACGAGTAGCCGGAACTTAGGTTTCCCTATGCACAGGAGCTTCATAGAAATTCTACATTCCTTTCCGCTTCTGTTCCAAGTTGTGTTTTTCCCTCTGGGCCACTGGGGGCTCTTGGGGTCACGTTGCCGCTCTCAGGCTTAGGGCCAGAGCCGGAGCCGCAGGAAGCTGGCTGGGAGGGCGGTTCGTGAGATGCCCGGAATCTAAGAGGCCAGGGAAGTGCTCTCATTATCGCTGTTCCTGTCTCGGCTTGGATCCCGGGGGTGGGGTCTCCCCTGCCTGCCACCCTCCGGCCCCTTCTGCCTGGCTCAGGTCACCCCGGCCCGGCTCACCATGCACCTCCAGCTGCTGGTCCTGGCTGCTGTTTCCGGCCACGTTGCTGCACTCACAGGTGTACGTTCCCTCCTGGGCCGGCTGGGCTGGTCCCAGGTACAGCAGCCGCCCCACCGCCGACACCTGTCCGAGGCCGGCCCCCTCCCTGGGCACGGGCTGACCTGGATGCAGCAAGAAAAAGCCCCTGGTTCCCAGTCCTTCCACCGGGAACACTTGTCCCCCCACCGTCCCGGCCAACTCCGGCAGGAGGAGGCTGACCCTGCCCTCGACGGGTGGCCCCGCCCCAGAGCCCAGCGGAGATGGAGGTGGGTGGGCCTTCAGCCCCAGGGGTGGGGGTCCTGACATTGTCCTCAGTCCCATTCTGCTCGGTCCCCAAGTCCGCTGGGCACCCCAGCCCCTTCCCAGCCAGCAACCCTACCGTCCTTCCTCCAGGTGATCTTGGGGAAAGGGACACCCCGACATTCGCAGGACAGCCTGGCGGGGTGTCCCTCGGTCACAGTCAAGATGCGGGGCTCCCTCGAGGGGAACACTGGAGGGACTAAGAGAAGAGAGGGTGTGAGGGGGTGGGGGGCTGGGAGGGGAGCGGGCTGCACCCTGGGACCCAGGCAAGGCAGCAGTCCCCCAGGGCATGTGAGCTGGCTGCGCAGGGGCAGGGCAGGGGGGACCGCAGCCCAGCCCACGAGACCCTCACCCCAGACGTTGAGGTTGTAGTGTTTCTCCGAGCGGCCGGCCTGGTTCAGCGCCTCACAGGTGTAGCGGCCTGCGTCCCACACCTCTGCCCTGTCCACCTGCCGACAGCGACGGGAGCCATCAGCAGGGGCAGCACACAGCTGGGGTGCCCGGGACGGACTGTGTGACTGTGGGCAAGCCCCTTTACCTCACTGTGCCCAACCTCCCCACCTGGAACCTGGCACCTCCCGCACCCCGAAGTTTCCAGAAGCCGCTGCCTGCGGTGACCTCCTGTGGGTCAGGCGCAGGGACTGGGCTCCCTAAGTGGCAGCCCTGCCAGCCACATCCGCAGCCCAGCCCCGTTCTGACAGAACAGCCCAGAGGAGAAGGTGGAGGATGAAGAAGGGTGGAGTGGGGGGGGGGGGGGCCCTGTCCTCATGGTGGTGACGGCTGCGGCTCCGAAGAATGAAGGGCAGGAGAGGCAGGCATTCCAGACAGAGCAAACCACAGGAGGTGCTCAGAGTCGGGGATGAGCATATCACAAGGTGTAGGGGGGTGGGAGGAGGAGGAGCAGGCTGGAGTGGAAGGTTCTCCCCAACAGCAGGAGAGGCACCGCCGCTCCCGGAGCTGAAGTGGATGAGCTGTACTCTGGGGCAGGGTGGGGCCTCACGGGCCTGCCTCTGGGAACCCTCCCAGCCTCCCAGGAGAGAGGCACCAGTGTGTTTGCAGGTGAGAGACCCCAGGCCAGTGTGTCAGGACGCCAGGGGGGAGGCGCAGCCGGAGGAGGCGGAGCTCAAGTTTAAATCTAGGCTGCGCCAGATGCCCATACAGGGGCTTAAAGTCGAGGAAGCTTTGGAACAAAGAGTGAAAAACAGGTAGAAAGAGAGCTGCTGGCTTCGGTGGGGGCCGGGGGGGCTGAGGGGCCCAAAGGCTCAGTCCTGGGCCTTCGCTCTCAGTCCCCATTCGGCTGGAAGCAGCTCCGACAGGTCGGGAGGCTGCGCCCTGGGTGTTGGGTCTGGAGGGGCCTGCAGGGCCCACGCAGCTGAACTGACCGCGTAGGGCACCCAGGGGCCCGCCCTGCCCGGGCTCTGCTCACACACCTCCAGCAAGGCCTTGTCTGCAGAGAGGCGGGGGCCGGGCCGCAGCTCCAGGGGGCGGCCGTC
>NW_005371476.1:360597-363093 GCF_000412655.1 Myotis brandtii
TCTTCCCCGAGGATGCTGGGCGGCACTGGGGAGGGGGCAGAGGGGCTATCTCAGCAGGTGGGGGGGCAGCAGGATGGAGCCAACACCCTGAGCCGCAGCCCTCTCATCCCCCCCTCAAAGACCTCCTGCGCCGGCCTCAAAAGGAGGCCCAAGGCCCCAGGTCCGGGGGGGTCGGTGGGTTGTAACAGCGGCAACCTCCCGAGTGACGGCACTTCAGGACAAGACATTACCTCCGAGGGACAGTGGGGGAAGGGACTCGGGATTTCTCTGTATTATTTCTTGCAACTCACGTGAATCTACAATTATCTCAAACTCTTTTTAAGATTTACAGTATTTTAATTTTTTTAAATGTGTTTTCAGAAGCAGGACCCCAGCCACCTTTCTCCTGAGACATGAACAACCCTGCAGAGGAGGGTCAAGAAGGCAGGGTCGGGAGTCAGAGGCCCTGGCTGGAGTCCTGTGACCTGACACTTGGTCACTGTGTGATCATGAGGGTAGCCACTGGGTGGGGCCACCGGGTGGGGCCACCGGAGGTTAACTGCAATGACACAGGTCGCTGAGCACACGATGCCTGCAAACTATTATCCGGACGCCAGCGACGGGAAGAGCTGGAATGGAATGCTCCCCCCAACCCCACCCCAGGCTCTACATTTCCCAGAGTTCCCTTGTGCACCTCCAGAGACTCCACAGGATCCCATACGAGGACATTTTAAAACCAGAGCAACTGTCACTGTGTTCTCTGAGTGTGGTGAAGTCCGAGACACCTTGGAAGTGGGTGCCATCTTCGCCCCTTTCCCAGAGGAAGACACGGAGGCTCAGAGAAGCGCAGTGACTAGCCCAAGGTCACGGCCACAGGAAGTGGCGGAGGCAGGATTTGAACCCCAGATCCATGCACTCCAGAGCCGGTCCCTAACCACCACCCCACACCACCTTGCCCAAATGTACTGTCACCCCCACTTGACCCAGGAGAGTGAAAACGTCCGATTCCTGACTCTTGGCCGTGTGCACCTCCTGCCACTTCGTGCCCCTTCTACCTCTTCCCTGAACTTGGGTCACCTGGTCGAGCGGGGCCACCCACCTGCCCCCCTGTCCATAATAGGGGAGCTCTCACTCCAACTGACCCCACAGGAAGGCAGCCACGGTCTCAGGCCGGCATGTCTCCCACCCAACCACCCTTCCTTTGAACGTGACCAGACACCCCCAGCCCCACGTCCTTGAGCCGCGGCCTCTGGGGCCTGACACTCACCGTGGACGTGCAGGGCGATGTCCCGGCGGTCCTCGCCCACGGCGCTCACGGCCACGCAGGAGTAGGTGCCAGAGTCGGAGGCCCGGGCACTGGCCAGCGTGAGGGTGCGGCCCCCGGGAAAGACCTGCCCCCCAGAAGGAAGCCCACGTGAGGTTATGCACCCCAAGGCCAGCTCCCACACCTCCCAAGCTGGCCCTGCTGCACGGCACGCCTCCTCGGCAGCCTGCTCCGGACGCCCAGAACCCCCAGGCCTCGGCACCTCTGCCGGCCGCCGGGCGATCACATGGGTCCTTTAAAAGGGCCCCCTGTAGTGTGCCTCGCCAGCACGGCCAGGGGTGAACCTGAGTGGGGCGGCTGAAAGGCTTAGAAAAGACAGACAAGAGAATGAAAGCCGGGTCTCGGTGGGACGCTGCTTCTCTGAGAGACAGCGCCAGCGCCCACAGCCCTGTCTTTATTTTATAGCAGATGCCACGAGGCAAAGTAAGGGCGTGACCAAGATGTTTACAACATTCTCCTGGGTTTCAATCCTACTCAACTACATGCACCTGAACTCTATCAAGCCCACATCACTCAGGCACGTGGGGCCACGTGTTCGGACCATAGGTTCAAGCTCACAACTACAGCTGTTGGCTATAATTGTGCTGGGAGGGCCCTGCCCTCCAAGCTGGAACTTGCACGTGGCCATGAGAGGACTGTGCCCTCTCATTAGTCCGAGGCTTGAACCTGTCCAAACACTGTAGCGGCGCCCCACGCTGTAGCTTCGCTGTGGCTAGTGAGCCCTTGGGAGGCAGCCGGCACGCGTAGGATACACAGGGGGTTGAGAGGTCAGTACGAAAAGAATGCAAAACGTCTCGTTAATCACTTTCCATATGGATGATGATGAAATGATGCTTTTTGGATATACTACTGGGTTAACCAAAATGTCTATTAAAATTGCTTTCACCTGTTTCTTCTTACTCATTTCCTGCAGCTACTGGGCATTCTAACTCACACGCTTGTGGAGGCCTGTTTCTGGAGACTATGCTTGAGACTCTTCGCTTAGCAGTCCCTGCCCCGCTCCCACCAACCGTCCTGGGCGGTCACTGCTTCTCCCTCCCCTTGGAGCTCCCAGGGCCGGGCCTCTGCTCCCAGCACCTCCTGAGGCGGCAGGGAGGTAGCGGGCCACCCAGCCCTGCTGACCTGGAGGCCGGAGGTCCCTGCCGTGGACACAGGGTTTCCATCCTTCAGCCACAGCAGGGTGGGGCTGGGGC
>NW_005371476.1:363361-367025 GCF_000412655.1 Myotis brandtii
TATATATATTGATTTCAGAGAGGAAGGGAGAGGGAGAGGGAGAGAAACATCAATGATGAGAGAGAATCATTGATCGGCTGCCTCTTGCACGCCCCCTCCTGGGGATTGAGCTCACAACCTTGGGCATGTGCCCTTGACCAGAATCAAACCCGGGACCCTTCCGTCCACAGGCCGACGCTCTATCCACTGAACAACACCAGCCAGGGCTCATCTCATCCTTTCCAAACCATCCTGAGGCCTCTGTAGATGAGAATCCAGGGCTCCAGGAGGGCAAGTCACCGGCCTGAGGTTGGCCAGCAGCACCCAAACCTGGGCCTTCTGCTCAGCATATCATGGGGACCGTGTGGGGTAATGAGGGCTGAGGACCCCGGGCAGGCTTTGTTTTCCAGCTCAGAGGCATCAGATCAAATGCTCTCCTACAGGCAGCCCCTCGTGATTCCACTGTATCTGGGAGCCACAAGCCAGGATGCCCAGGGCTCCTGCCCCGCTCCCCACTGCTCTTGGGACAAAGACCGGAGCCCTCCAGCGTCCACCTGGCCATCTCCCCAGCCTGCCCCCTCTTCCCCTTGTTCTGTGAGCTCCAGGCCCCCCGCCTCCTTGCCTTTCCTCAACTCCCCAAGTCTCTGCAGCCATAGGCCTTGGCAGGCGGTCTCTATTTCAGCATCCAGCTCTCAAAGACGCCTCCCCGACCTCCCCTTCCCAGGCCAGGTCAGAGCCTGGTTCCAGGCCCTCAGCTGCACCTCGCCTTTACTAGCTCTTGTCACAGCATCAGGAAACAGTGCTCTGGGTAATGATCTACCACTGTACCCTCCACCAGCAGGAAGCATGGGCCTGTCTTCTCAGGGCTGCAGCACCAGGGTTTGCTGTCCCAGAGCGTGTCCTTCATAAATGTGGTTGCACAGAAGATGGGTAGATGGAGGAATGGGTGGCTGAATGGATGGATGGGTGGATGGGTGGACAGATGGATTGTTAGATGGGTGGATGAATGGGCAGAGAATTGGACAGATGATTGGATCAATGGGTGGACAGTTGGGTATTTCCATGCATGGATAGAAGGATGGATAATGAATGGATAAAATGGTAGATGGATGAATGGATGATGGATGAGTAGATGGATGGTGGGTGGAAGAAAGGATGGATACATGGATGAATGATGAGTGGGAAAATGAATGGATGATGGATGGATGGAAGGAAGAAAGGATGGATGAATAGATGTATAGATGATGAATGGATGAATTATGGATGCAAGGAACTATAGATGGATGAGTGGATAATGGATAGGTGGATGATGGGTGGAAGGAAGGAAAGAACAGAGGATGGATGAGTAGATGGGTGGATGGTGAATGGATGGATACTGAGTAGATTTGTAGACAAATAGATGGAAAGTAATTTTTGCACAAGGACCCCTTGGTCCTAGGGCAGCTCACCATTGACCCGCAGGCCGTACTGCAGCTCCGTGCGACCCGCCACATTGGACGCCACACAGCGGTAGCTCCCAGCGTCCGAAGGTCGGGCTCTCTCAATGAGGAGAACTCTCCCGTCAGCTGACACCGTGACTCCCTTCCGAGCAGAGACAGGCTGGCGGCCCTTGAACCAGGAGATGTCTGGGGAGAGAAGAGAGACACTGGGGATCCTGTCAGCCCTTCAGGCTGTGCTGTGTAATGGGCAGTGTTGCCTGAGATAGGACCAAGGGCAGAGAGGAAGCCCCAGGGGCTGGGCAGCCGAGAGCAAGGAGAGTCAAAGCCGGCCTGGCCCCCTCAGCTCCTGCTTTAGAGGAGAACAGAGCACCCCAACACAGCAGCCTCATAAACATGGAGCAGTTGTATCTTTAGCTCCTTGCATCCTGCCAGGGCCCGTCCCAGAACCTGACAGGGTATTTGCCCCATCGGATGGGGCGATAACCATAGGGCTCGCTACCCAGCAAAACTGGGTGGACCTGGTTCAAATGGGGGACAGGAAATGGGGCCTCCTCCTGGGCCCATCGTGGCTGCTGAACACCCACACCCAGCCCCAAGCTCCTAGCCCTTCCCTCAATTGTTAGTCTAGAGAAGGGGCCAGACAGACAGTGACTTGGCAACTTGGCGGCCCGGCCCTCACCCCCAGCCCGGGGCTGCCCTGTGACGTTACAACTCCAGACAAAGCCCTGCGGGTTTGCTTCAGACACCAGCGCAATGGCTTCTCGGCCTTCGGGCCAAGGTCAAGGGCAGACACCAGTGCAAAGGCTCTGGGCCTGGCGGTGACAGGCAGTTAATGGGCCCTGGATGAACAGCTGTGGGGAAGGAAGAGAGGAAAATGCAAGGAATAGGGAGAAGGGCCTGCGGACGCCAGCCTGATTGTCCACAACCAGCGCGGTGCCTGGGCACTGGCCAACCTCACCAGGTGGGGCCTGGGGCCAGTGGCAGGTGGCTTTCCCTCACCAGGAGGGGCTTACCTGGAGGGGGCACGCCGGAAGCCAGGCACTCCAAGGTCACGGAGGCATTTTCCAGCACTGCCTTGTTGGCCGGGACTGGCTCAATGTTGGGGGGCACTAGGGGAGACAGGGCGCACCCTTGCTTGGTGGGTAGCTCAGATCTCAGCCACCCCAACGTCTCTCCCCAGCCTTCCTGAAAGGTCCTGGGCAACAAGAGCCCCCCAATGGCTCATGGCCTCTGACCAAGGAACCCCACTCCTGAACCACACACAGAATAAGTCTTCATTGCAATCGTACTAGGACCGCCCCAGCACACACCCTCAGGAACAGCCCACCCCAGTGGGCAGGCAGAACCCGGAGAGCATGAAGAGTGGCAAGTGCAAGGACCTGCCCACATATGCGAGGATGTAAAGGAACCCCCAAACCGAATAAGACAACAAAGGTAAATAGGGGTACGGACAAGGGTGTCCCTTAAAAACCCTTCAGAAAGCCACCTATGGGGGTCACAGAATGGACGTTCCTTTTTCTTTTTTAAAAAAAATATATTTGTATTGATTTAAGAGAGGAAGAGGAAGAGGAAGAGGGAGAGACAGAAACATCAATGATGAGAGAGAATCATGGATTGGCTGCCTCCCGCATGGCCTCCACTGGGGATTGAGCCCGCAACCCAGGCATGTGCCCTGACCGGGAATCGAACCCTGACCTCTTGGTTCATAGGCCGACACTCAACCACTGAGCCACGCCAGCCGAGTGAGCAGATGACTTTCTACTTCTAAAGTCAAGTGCATGACTAGATGTTAAACCCCATCCCCCCCACCCCCACAGCAGCCCCGAGGGCCCTCAAAGGGTCCCCCACCATTCGTCACCCGTGTCCTCACCCAAAACCTTGAGCACCGCATCCCTTCTGCTCTCGCCGGCCAAGTTAGTGGCGACACAGGTGTAGACGCCTTCGTCCCTCAGGTCCACCTTCTCAATCTGGGGCAGGGGAGGCAGAGGTGTGTCACAGGGAGGCGGGGGTGGGGGCACGGGGTCCAGAACCAGGAGTCACTCAGAATGATGCTGGGACATGACAAGTGGCCAGGCTGCGCTGACCCCAGGAGCAGGAGAAGGGAGGCATGGGGACGAGTTTGGCTCTGGGTGTAGTTCTGAACCACACACTTAGACTCCAGGGAATCCCCCTGATCTTGGGGACCCTCCCCTTCCCCCCACTTTCTCCCTCTGACAGCTGAAGCTCTGGGGACATGGACTAGGTTA
>NW_005371476.1:368988-369489 GCF_000412655.1 Myotis brandtii
AGTCCACTGAGAATTCCCAGCTGAATGGGTTCTTTGCTGGTCCTGCCCCCAGGCTCCCAGGTCCCCTAGAAAGTGGCTCCTCCTTCTATGCAAGGTTGCCCCGCTAGCCCGAGGGCCCTGCAATGTACCTGCAGGTTCCCCCCCGAGGCTGCCAGGGCCACCCCATCCTTCCACCAGCGGAGGCTCGGGGTAGGCACCCCAGTCCCTGCACACCGGAGGGTCACAGGCTGCAGGAAGGGGGCTGTGATGTTCTCACCGCCGACGATGACCGCCGATGGGAGCTCTGGGCAGGGGGAGAGGCAGGGAGGACCAGGTCAGGGTCAGGAGGGTGCAGTGGTACCCAGCAGCCCCCTCATGCCTGGGGAATTAGCAGTGGCCTTGCAGAGCTGCCCTCTAGCCTCCCCCCACTCAAGTCCTAGACACCTGGCTTTGGGGAAGAGCGCCAGACTGGACCCAGCAGGGCGGGTCTTTCCTTTCTTTAAAAAGTCTCCCATCCTCCCA
>NW_005371476.1:369632-371322 GCF_000412655.1 Myotis brandtii
ACCCACCCACCCACCTACCCACCTATCCACCCGCCCATCCATCTATCCATTCATCATTGAGCATCTACTCTGAGCCCCGAAGTGAACTAGGTACAGGGACACAGCAAGGAATGGTGGCCACTGTGTTGTCCTCTCAGAGCTCCCAGAGCTGGGCTGAGAGATGGACAACCAAACAAGCACTCCCAATACAGTGGGTGGCGAGCGATAGCCAAGAGAGGGTGGGTAGTGTGGATAAGCACCACAGTGAAATCAAGGAGGGCTTCTGGGAGGAAGGGGTGTTTTAGGACAGACCTGAAAAATAAAGAGGTGCTAGGAGGCAAAGAAGGAGAATGTTCCGGGAACAGAAACAGCATTTGCAGGCACACAGGCGAGAGAGTTGAATGAAGTTCGTGGTGGTCAGTGGACAGAGAGGGAAGACTGGGGAGAAAAGCGAGGGCCTGAGGACTGGACAGATGACAAGTGGGGTGGACAGCTCAGACCAGCCTCTCATGCCTCTTTTCTTTGGGGAGCTGGGAAGTACAGCCCAGCTGTACTATCTAGAGAAGACCACCCCCTGTCCCCCCCAGGCCCCCCAGACTGGCCAGAGGCACGGATGGCCTTGGTCCAGGCTCCCCTCCCCCGGCCTCGGGCTGCCCATGGCCGCTCACCGTGCACAGACAGCTCCACCTCGGCCCCTGCGGTGCCTGCCTCGTTGGTGGCCTGGCAGGAGAAGAGGCCCGCGTGGCCCGGCTCCACGTGGTCGATGTGCAGGGTGGTCCCCTGAGAGGCCACCTGCACCCCCACCAGCTCCTCGGCCGGGCGGCCGTTCTGCAGCCATCTAAGGTGGGTGGGAAGGGGGACGGTCAGCCTGAGGCCCGGGGAGGCAGGGCCAGCAGGACATGCAGGAGGCCGGCAGCATCTCCGCCTGCTCGCACGTCTCTGGCCTTTTTCTTGCCTCTGGGAAGGGGGTGCCTCTTGACCCCACCCACCTCCAAAGCAGGCGCTCTCTGCCCACGCCCCAGCCGCAGCCCTGGCCTTCACCCTCCCCGCTCCCCACATACGCACTGGATAGTGGGCACCGGGGAGCCTGAGGCCTGGCAGGGGATCTCCAGGGGCTGTCCCACGAGGGTGGTCACCTGGCCCAAACCTTCAGCCACCAGCAGCTGTGGGGGCACTGCAGGCAGGACCCCCCAGTGGGTGGTTAGCGCTGAGTAAATCCCCACCTAAAGCCCTCCTAGGTCCCCTGTGGCCCCAGAACAAGGCCCAAGCCACACCCCACCATTCACGTTCCCCCATAAAGGACCCCTCCTGCAGGGGGCCTTCCAGGGCCACCCCTGAGGCTTGTCCTGTTTATTCAACGTCTGTCTCACCATCAGACCCAGGGCTCAGGAGTCCCGCCTGCCTTGCTCCCTCCTCATCTCCAGCCCCACGGGCCAGCCCCGAATCAGCCCCCGAGAGATGTCTGTCCAGGGGAAGGCCCCTCCCCGCCTGTCCCCAGGACCACTGCCCACAACCCCGCTTCGGGCCTCAGGGGTTTCTAGGTAAACGCCCACTGACCAGAGGCAGCTCCCCGGAGGGGCTGCGGGCACTGCAGGTGGTAGGTGTGGGAGGAGGGGCCCACAGCCCGGTGGCTCGGGCGGGACAGGTCCGGCTCACCCTGCACGTCCACGGCGTATTGCAGCACGGCCTCCCCCGCGGGGCTGGTGGCCAC
>NW_005371476.1:371421-373021 GCF_000412655.1 Myotis brandtii
GCTCTCTGCCAGGGGCAGCCCCTCGTGGTGCCAGGACAGGGTGGGGGGTGGGTAGCCTCTGGCCACGCACTCCAGGCCCAAGGGCCTCCCAGCCACCGCCTTCACCAAGTGCGGCCCTTCGCCGGCGCCCTCGATGGTGGGCGGGACTAGGGGAGAGGCAGGGGCTGCTCAGGGACGGGAGTTCCCCACCAGCCCTGGTTCAGCCCCCCGCAGACCCCACATCATGGGACAAGCCTCCTCCCTCGCCTGCACTGGCCGAAGCCCTGTGCTCAGAAATCAGCTCCTGCGGGAAGCCTGCCCCAGGCCCCTGGCTGGAGCATCCCTCCCTCCTCTGCCCCTGGGTGGCCCCCTCCCGGCACGGCTGGCATCTTCTCTGACCCTGCTACCCCTGCGGGCTCATCAGAAGCAGAACAACGGCTTGTTTGTGTGTCTCTGGGAATGGCACACAGTAGGGCTCAGTGTCCACTGCACTCAAAGCGACGGGCTCCCCGGGCTTAAGACCAAAGCCACTGCTCCTACAAGTCCCCCCTCCGGCCTGCGGGAGCAGACGGGACGACTGGGGCAGAACCCAGCCCAGACAGCCCGGCCCGTGATGGCCAAGGGGGCAGCCAAGCCGAGGGCTCCTCCCTTCCGCTTGGGGAAGGCCGCCGTGGTGCTGAGCCCACAGAGGCCTCGCCAGGGGACATGGGGCGACGATGGACTAGGATGTGCCTCTCAACCTTGTTTGGGTCGTACGTCCCTATGAAAACGCACACACGCATTCCCCAACCAATTCCCAGGAGGGGCTCAGACTCCAGAGGGAGGGTCCCCAGGCTGCATCTGGCTCACCCTCAGAGACCCCACTCAGCCCAACTGTCCTTCGGGGTCCCTAGGCCTCCAGCGCCCAAGTGTCTGCATCTTTGGGGGCCGGAGCTCCTGAGCCGACTCCTCATTAGGGGCCAGGGTGACCCACTGGCCTGTGCCCCGCCCTCCAAACCTCACCAGGCCCTGCCCGCCCCACCCCTGCCCACCTCCACACACCTTTCCTGCGTTCTCTGCAGGGCCTCCGAGCCAGCCCCTCGAGGCGGCCATCACCAAGGTTAACTGTGCAGGTTTATGGTCAACCCCCCAGGTGTGAACTGGGGGCCATCACATCCCCACCCCCAGAGCCCAGCGTGCTCATCGCTGGGTGGAGAGACGAGGCCCTGGTCCCTGCGGCTGATAGAGGAGCCGATGCTGTGAGGCCCCGGGGCCTGGCTCACACCACAGTCAGTGGTTCCCTTAGAGAAGTTAATTACTGGTAGAGGGTTTGGGTGTGGTTTCGTGAAAAGCCCTAAATCTTGAGAGAGAGGAACCCTGGGTCCTCTGCTCGGCTCTGCCTGGGCCCCCAGACAGGCCCTCTGACCCTGGCCTGTTTCCTCGGCTGTAGGAGGGAAGGTAGACTGAGGTGACCCTTCCCTAGCCACTCCCTCGCCGACCTACGGAGACAGGAGGAGGCCTTCGCAGCCCAGAGTCCCTCCCTCCGCTCGCCCAGCTGACCCCGCTCGTGGCTGACCCCCGGCTGCTCACCGTACACCTCCAGCCTGGCGGCCTTCTCCGCGACGCCCACGGGGTTGCGGGC
>NW_005371476.1:373189-376821 GCF_000412655.1 Myotis brandtii
TTGACCCAGGTGATGTCAGGAGCAGGCACGCCGCGGGCCTCACACAGGAGCCGCGCCGGGTGGCCCTCTATGACGGCCACCTCACTTGTCTCGTTGGAGCCCCAGATGGTGGGAGGTGCTGAGGACAATGGGGGGCAGTCACAGGGAGCCCCTGAGGCAGCTGGTGTCCCCCCCAACACCCCCCACCCCGAGTGGCTTGCACGTGCCCATGCCCCAAGCACTGCACACGTCACAGCTTCGGCGGCAGGAGAGGGAGTCGGGGAGACAGGAGAGGTGGCACGGGATATGCCGACGTGGAAAGCTGCCGGCTGCACAGGAGGTGGAGGAGGTGGGAGTGGGGGGGACACCCTGGGCCCCACTCTGCCTCTAACTGGCTGTGTGACCAGGTAGGTCACGTCCCCTCGCTGGGCCTCAGCCTCCCCATCTGTAAAAGGAGGGGCTGAACGCAATCAGGGGTTCCCACGGGCAGGACGCAGGCCACAGCGTGAAATGACACTGCGTCTCACAGAGCTCCTCCCAGCTGATCACACGAAGGAGAAGGCTCCGGTGATAGACTACACTCTGGACCGTTCTAGCACTTTCCACCAGGCCCTCCACCACGGAGAGCAGACAGCGCAGCGCCCTCTGCAGGCAGCTGGTGCCCCAGCACTTCCGGGGCCTGCCTTTCAGTGCGTTGGGTTTTGCAGCCTCCTCCCTCCCGGGAAGGCCAAGTGGGCCTGGCTTCCACTTACAGCTGAGACAGTAAATATCTTTTTAAATAAATTCATTCCACGTAAAGAAAGGGACTTGGTTTTAAAGAAACGATCGCCCCGCGTGGTATCGGGTGTAGGACAGCTTGCGAAGTGGGATGAGACCATGGGGTTTGGGGAACGTTGGTCCAGATCCCCTGTCCCCCTCCTCCCCAACGTTGCTGCTCGGGGCTCGTTCCCCAGCCTCCTGATTCTGCTCTCGCCCTTCCTCTATCCAGCGGTTCTCAACCTGTGGGTCGCGACCCCTTTGGCGGTCGAACGACCCTTTCACAGGGGTCGCCTAAGACCATCCTGCATCTCAGATATTTACATGATGATTCATAACAGTAGCAACATGACAGTGATGAAGTAGCAACGAAAATAATTTTATGGTTGGGTCACAACATGAGGAACTGTATTTAAAGGGCCAGAAGGTTGAGAACCACTGCTCTATGTAGTGGGCAGCCGAGGGGAGCCTGGCCAGCAGCCCAGGGAGGGGCAGGGGCCGGGCTCACAGTGGATTCTGAGCTGAAAGTCCTTGGCCTGCTGGCCGGCCGGGCTGACGGCCGCGCACTGGTACCGCCCCTCGTCGCCCAGGTGGCTGCTGGTGATTCTGAGCAGCTGGCCGTCCTCCAGGAGCTGGACGTGCGGGTCCCCGGGAAGGACGGGCCTGGAAAGGAGGTCAGGACAGTGCGACTCGGGTCGAGGCGAGCAGGGGCGGCCGCATGGGCGACAAAGAGCCTGAGAGAGTCACAGTCACCAACAGGCCCAGTGCCCGGCGCCGGCGATGAGACAAAATGTGCCCGATCGGCGGGGCACCTGGGGAAGTCGGCGCTGACCCTGCCGCACTGTGGTGAGCCCAGACTGTGCTAGTGGAGGAGCTGGACTGTGTAGCTGCGTGGAATGTGCAGGAAATGCAGGTGCAGCTGCAGACAGAGAGCGGATGGGGGCTGCTGGGTGGTTGCGGGTGGGGGTTGCTGGTGGGGGAGTGGCTGCCAATGGGCATAGGTCTCCTTGGGAGATGAAATGTTCTGGAACTAGGCAGAGTGATGCTCGTGCAACACCGTGGCCAAATGCCACTGAACTGTGGGCGTTAGGTGGTTGGTGTCAGGTTATGTGGATTCCCCCTCACCCCAAAAACATTTAAAAAAAACAAACGAAGGCTGAGTGATGAGAAAACCCTGCTGGGTGAAAGTGGGGTCTCACCAGGGTGAACCCAGGCTGGGGTGGGAGGTGCCCACGCTGCCCTCTGCCTGGGCCCTGGTGGCACGTGCGATGCCTGTCAAGCGCCCCCCCAAGTTCAACCTCCCCAGAGCCCCCCATCCACCCGGCCCAGGCATGGGCACCACCCCCGGCTGTCCGCTAGGCGGGCCACTCACTGCCTGTCCTTGGTCCATTCCACCTGGGGCGTAGGGACCCCTGAGGTCCGGCATTCCAGCTCCACCTGGGCACCAGCCAGGCCCAGCACCTCCTGGGCAGCCCCAGCTCCAAGCACAGAGGGTGGGACTGAGGACAAGAAGGGCAGGGGGTGGAACGGCTCCAACCTGCAGCCCCGCCCACCGAGGGCCCTGGCCATGCAGGTCCCCCTCCTGGTGAGCCCTTCCCTCCACGTCCTGCCTGGGAGCCCCCACTGTGCTCCCTGCACAGCCTGCACTACTCATGTGACACAGCAGTGGCTGCTTGGCTAGTCACGTGGCTGTCGAATGTCTGCCCTGAGCTGTGTGAGGAGCTGGGCTGGCGTGGGCCCCTCTGTGCCCCTGCTCTCAGCACACACAGCGTCCCCGTCCCCTGCCCGCCTCACAGAGGAGGGGCTCAGGCCTCACTCACTGAGCACGAGAAGCTCGAAGTCCCGCTGCGCGGTGCCCGCCGCGTTCTCCGCCCGGCAGGAGTAGAGGCCAGAATCGCCCGCCTGGATCCGGGGGAGGTGGAGGGCCCGGGCCTCGTTCAGGAGGCGGTGGCTGTCCCCCTCGGGGATCTGGGCAGAGAGGTCAGAGGGAGCTGGTGACGGGGTACCAGACCATTAGCAATAAGAGAACTAAGGTCCACAGAGCTGGCTGGTGACAGGAACCTGGGGCTTCTAACTCCTAGAACAGTGCCGCGCCCCCGCCACCATGCAGCCCTCCAGGCTTCACCGTGAGACCTCAGTCCTCCCCTGCCCCGAGCCCCACTGCATCCCTAAAGAAACCTGTCACATCTCCCTGCCATAACCGGTCAGGAAAGCCCGTACCCCAGCCAAACCCACCCTCACCGGGCCGCCCCAGGGGACACCCACCAGCTGCCCATCCTTGAACCACGTGATCTCAGGGGCTGGGAAGCCGTTGGCGTCACACTCCAGCGTCAGGGCCTGCCCGGCCATGCCCGACACGTTGGCCCTGCGTCCGTCCTCCCGGATGCTGGGGGGCACTGGGCACAAGGAGAGGTAGAGGAGCCTCCCTCCCCGGAGCCGCAGCTGCCTGGATAGGCAGCCCCCGAGTCTGGGGTCCCCGGCTGTGCCCAGCCAGTGGCGCCCTCTCTGACACTCCGCTTTGCAAGATGCTGGCGGGCCGACCCATCCAGGTCTACACTCAACCCATCGTCGCGGTCCCCTGCGAGGGCCCGAGGTGCCGTCTCCTCGGTAGGACTTTGTGACAGATTTCCAGGCAAGTCCTCACAGGGCCAGCTGGGGGGCTGGTCACAGGGGGGCCAAAGGTGGCCCATGAGGAGCCTTAAAACGGCTCCCCTCACCCCCTCCAGGATGGCCACGTGGAGAGAAAGGTTCCTGTCCTCTGCACACAGCACCCGGGGGGAGGGGGGAGCTCAAGGGGGTGCAGGTCTCAGTGGAGGCGGCCATCGGTGCTCACCTTAAATGAAGGCACCCCCTAGACCACTTCCAAGCCGCTGATGGCGCTCCGGGCCGCCCCTCAC
>NW_005371476.1:377280-380966 GCF_000412655.1 Myotis brandtii
CCACAGCCTCCATGGCTGAGAGCTCCCTGGCCCCCTCACAGCCCCGCCTCGCCTGGACCGCACCCACCGCGCCCGCGTCCCTGCCCTGCCCTGCGGTTCCCGTTTGCCACCACCTCCCACTTCCTCAGGGACATCGGTCCACCCGCTTAGGTTTCTTTGTCTATTGTCTGCCTCCCGACAGGGGCCGGGTCTTTGCTTTGTTCCCTGCTGCTCCCCCAGAGGCAAGCCCAGTGCCTGGCTCATAGTAGGTGCTGTGGAGGAGGGGGAGCCTCTAGGGGCCGCTCCCCCAAACTCACAGGTCAGCACCCTGGGCCCCTCGGTCCCCCCATCATCCTCCGCCACCACTGGTCAGCGGGACTCGCGATCACTGCTGACACTGATCACCATCAACAGCCGCACTTCACCTGCCACCTCCCTGGCAGCGGGCGCCCTTGCGACACCCCCCCTCGGTCTCCCTCACTCTCTTAGAGGAAGGGCCATGGGAGGGGGGGAGGGGTGGGCCACCCACTTTGGGTGGGCGTGGGGGCAGGACCAAGCTACGACACCTTCCAGGCGCCCTCAGCGTCATCTCTCAGGAGCATCCCTGCCCCACTCCACTCTGCTGTTCCTTAAAGCGCGGGTCCCTGCCGGCGGCCTGTGAGGCAAAGGGAGGGCCCGCAGCCGCCCTCTGTGCACCTTCGGGCCAGCTAACCCCACCCAGGGCTCTGATTCCTGCTGGAATCTCTGAGGTTCCTGTCAGAGGGTCCCACTGCTCAGGGCCTGCTCCCCTACTGTGGGGACATGTGCGCGAACATACGCAGCACAACACATGCCACACCAACCACACACCACACCCCACACACCCCTCTCGGCACCTTCAGCTTCTCCGACAGCCCCCCCTGCTGCTCCCACCTTCCCACCCACCACTGCAGAGGACCGGGACTTCAGAGCTGCTGCCTGGAGGGGCACCCGGCTTTGAACCCTGGAACTTTCCCTCCATTAATTAAGACACTTATTTTTCTTTTTTATTCCAGCTGGACAGAGGCTAGACCCACTGGGCGTACAGAAAGACAGCCCTGCAGCTGGCAGTAGGGAGGTTAGAGGCGGAGGGGAGGGTGGGGAGGAAGTGCCCAAACTGGAGCTTTAATGCAAAAATAAAATAAAAAGTCTAACCCGCCAGAGCTCTAACACAGAACTGCACTGCGGGGTGAAGAAGCCAGGGACTCAGAGCTGCCCCCCACCTCCCCGCTCCCACTTACAGGGGCAGCATCCACATCCACCCAAGGGGGAGGCGAAGGTGCCACCCACCGCAGGTACCAGGGCTCCCTTAGCTTCCGAGCCCTCCAGCCCACAGTCACAGGGCTGGTGACCGCCAGAGCCCAGCACTGCCCACCAGGCAGCCGCCCGCGTGAAAAAGAGGCAGCCAGGGGGGCAGGTGCCGGCCAGGGCAGGGCAGTGTTTACCAGAGGGGCTTCCGTTATGCTGATGAGGCCGAAGCCCGGCCCAGAGGACAGGACCCTGGCTGTGGGCAGCCCGGAGGCACCCAGCACAGGAAGCCGGGCTGGGTGGGTGGGTCCCACCTCCAGAGCGCAGAGCGGCTACTTGTTATTACCAGAGACCGACACAAGGTGGCGCCATGGTCAAGGGCAGGGCCACTGGGTCCCTGCAGGTGGGCAGCTCTGCAGACAGGACCCCACAGATCCCACGGGGTGCCTGCCTCCTGCCGGCCTCCCCCTCAGTCCTGGTCCAGAGCCTTCCCTGGGCCCTGTGGTTGGAGGAAGCACAGCTGAGACCAGAACCAGCCCCCGGCTCCTGCCAGGCCTTCGGTAAGCTGCCACCTGCCCCCCGGACACCCCGACACCAGCCTTCCTGAAAGCGCCATCCACACACAGGGCCAACAGCGTGTCCTCTCGGGTCAGAAGGGCCCAAAGCCAAGAGCAGCAACTCGGCGGGCGCGGATCTGCCCGCGCGCACGGCAGGGCGAAGCATTCATTCACTCACATTCGTTTCCTCCACACTTTCCCTTGGGCCCCTGCTATGTGCCAGGCACGGTGCCGGGACCTAAAACTCAGGCTGCCTCCCTGGGCCCTCCCAGCAGCAGCCCTGCGTGGAGGGGCTGGCATGGCCCCATTCTACAGACGAGAAAACCGAGGTTTAGGAAGGAGGCGTCCACTGCCCCAGCGCACACAGCCGGGATGGCTCCACGCGGGGCAGGTGGCCACAGAGGTGGCTGTCACCTCCCACACAGCTGCTGCCCCAAAGGGGGCCTGGGGGGGCTGGTTTGCTCAGAATTGTGAGTCCATCCTCTGTTCTGGGGCCTGGGGAGAGGCAGGGCCACCGAGCCCCGATCCACAGGGACCTTGGGCCTTCCTCAGCCCCAGCTGCTACAATCCCCAGGTGCAGAGGGGCCGGGCTTAACTGGGCAGTGGGCTGGGTCACACCACACCACACCGTGTGAGCCACCGTCTGGCTGAGCGGCCTCAGGCAGCTGCCTCACCTCTCTAGGCCTGAACGAGCTAATGCCAATCCCATCCTATCGGGTGTGGGTGGGATGAAATGCCTGGCGTGGCCCTGGCTAGAAGTGAGGCTGCCATACCCCCCATAACCCATGGCACTGCCCACGGCGTGTGACCCAGGGCACTGGAGTGCGGAGGGAAGCCCCTCCCGGCGGGGCCCACCCTGGCCCAGCCTCACCTCTGGCAGGGCACGGCAGGCTGGCGTTCTCCCCTGCCACTCTCTCCAGCAGCCCGCCGGTCTCATCAGCTCCCCAGTGCGGTGGCTCTGGTGGGAGGTGATGGGGCCACACTCATCCCCCGGCCCAAAGCTGGGTCCAGGGCCTCTGGGGAGGGCGTCCCCCCTCCAGAGCCCCAGCCCGACATAAGGGGGTGCAAGCCCTGTGCTGCAGCCCTCAGCCTCAGGGTGAGGGAGTCAGGGCCGTGGTGCTGGCTGGCCCCCACAGGGTGGCCCACGGAGAAGCCACCAGGGCCACACGGGGCCCCAAGGGCTGGAGAGGCGGGGCTTCCCCTCCAGCTGCGCTTCCCAGGTTTGTTTAAATTCACAGCGGAGGGGATGCTAGCGCCACAGGCCCAGATCTTTCCATGCACCTGGTGCTTTGCACACATTCCCTCGCTGACCACTCACATATTATCAAACCCAAACTGAGGTCAGAGAGTGTAAATGACTGGCCTACAGTTGTCCAGCTGGTAAGTGGAGGGAGCTGGACTGGGGCCCCGGCCCTGCTCGTCAATCACTTCCCCAGTGGACAGAGTATCCACGGGGCTGACAAAGGCTCTACAACGGGGCTTGGGGAGGGAGGAAGGCAGGCCCTGAGCCCAGAAGAGCAGACAAGCACCTCGGAAGGCCAGGCTGCTGTTGGGAAGGTGGGGAGTGGTGAGATGTGGGGTTCAGGGACTCACCCAGCACCCTGAGCTCCAGCTCCCAGGCGTCTACCCCGGCGCTGTTGGCGGCCTCGCAGCGGTACATGCCAGCGTCAGAAGTTCGGATGGCTGCAAAATGGACGGAGCCCTCGGGCCCCCCGCCCCGCAGGGCCTCCCCATCCTTGGACCAGTTCAGCCTGGGCTCTGGGGTGCCCTCGGCCACGCAGTTCAGGTCCACAGCTTCACCCGCCAGGACCTTCAGGACCCGCGGGCCTGGCTGCACCTGAGGGGGTACTGACAGGGACATGGGGAGGGGTTCAAGGCGGGGGC
>NW_005371476.1:381119-382839 GCF_000412655.1 Myotis brandtii
TTCAACGCTCCCCACTCCTCACTCCCCCAATCCCCACCCCTCCCTCAGCCCCACCCCAGACCCAAGTGCACCCAACATCATTCGAAAACCAACAGCTGGGAAATACGGGGTGTCCCCCCAAAATGTATATACACTTAGCAGCAGATAGCTCAACTGATGCTTCTTTCTTTTCAGATCTAACCCACTGGAATGAATAATCAATCAAAGTGTGTATACCTTTTTGGGGGACACCCCACAGAATAGTGCTGGCTGGGAAACTGGGGCTAGAGCCAGAGGGACTGACTCTGGGTGGACGGCAAGGTTGGGAAGCAGCACACACAGAGGGGAAGGTTCAAATCCCAGCTCTGTCCTCGCAGCCACAGGACCCTGCACGGCTGGGCCGGAGCCTCCATGTCCCTCCTCACAGCCGCCCGGGATCGAAACAGCTGCTCGGCCTGGCCTGTCCTGGCGGGGCCCTCCCCTCCCTCATCTCCATCCTCCTGCCCTGAGCTCAGAAGGCTGCCGGTGCTCACCTCCTTCCCAGGAGTGTTCTCGGGGCGCCCCCCCCCCTCCCTCTCCTGTGGGCCTTCCCAGGGGCAGGAGGGAAGAGTTACCCACACCCTCAGCTGTGTGACCAGGAGCCCGGGCAGCCTCCGGGGGTTTGGCCCAGGGTCCGGGAAACACTTGGACTTCACGAGCCCCCCTGCTCTGGGTGCTGAGCGGACGCCTGGGACTGTGGTCTGGGCCCTCGGGGGGAGGTCAGGAACACCCACTCCCTCCCAGCTTTGGAGGAAGAGCCGAGAAAGGACCGTTACATGGGAACCTGGCCCCTGGGCACAGATCAGCCCCTGGGCCCAGGGCACCAGGGGTACCTGCCCCGTCCACGCCACCCACACCTGCTGAACAGTTACAGCTCCCACTCTGCTGGGTGCCTGATGCCATCGATACCCCTTCTGACAACTACGGGATTTTACAGAGAAGAAAACTAAGGCTCAGAGAGGCCGAGCGGCGGCTCAAGGTCACACAGCGAGGGGGCGGCAGAGTCAGGATTTACCCAGCCCTGCTCCTCACCCTGCCCCCTGCTGCGTGCCTCGCTCGTGGGCCGGAAAACCTCTGCAAACCCTTGAGTCCCTTCTCTCTCTGAGCCTCAGCCTGCCCACCTGTGAAATGGGCAGTTAGCTTAGATCAGGGGTCAGCTTTTTCTGTTAAGGGCCAAACACTCAATATTTTAGGCTTTGCAGACCAGACGGTCTGTCTCAACTGCTCAGCTCTGCTGTTACAGCTTACGGCGCGAGAGCAGCCGCAGACCAGAAGTAAAGGAACTGCAGGCTGCGTGCCAATAAAACGTGCATCTGTGGCCTGAAACTTGAATGTCATATAGTGTCCACACGTCACAGAACATCGCCCTTTCCCCACGCGTTTCCAAATGGAGACACCCTTCTCCGCCTGCCCGTGGCCAGATGCAAACAGCAGGCGGGCTGGGCGTGGCCCGGGCTGGCCAAGGGCCTTGGTTGGCTGACCCCCTGATTCCTAGGGGCTCTTGGAGATGACAAGCTCCCTGCCTCTTTGGCGGAGTGACTCCACCGCTGGCTTCTCTGAAGGGGACCCAGGCCCCCCGATGGGCTGGGACCAGAATCCTCTGTGGGTCCCTCCCCAAGTCCCCACTGCTGGGCCCTGCCCCCTGCGCTCAGCAACCAAGGGTACAGGAGAGGGGGTGGGAGGGGAACAGGAGAGGGGGTGG
>NW_005371476.1:383376-383615 GCF_000412655.1 Myotis brandtii
AGGGGGTGGGAGGGATAAAGGAGCGGGGGGGTGGTGAAAGGAGACGTGGCTTGAGACCGGCAGGAAGTAGGGGGGATGGGGAAGCCTGGAGGCCGCCCTGAGGAGGTGACAGAGCTGGCACAGGGAGCTGAGGGAGGGGCACTGAGCAGGCCTGAGCAGTCAGGGCAGAACCATGGGTCTGACAGGAGCCACCAGCCCGGCCTACCTTGCACCCCGAGGACGTAGTGCCGAGCGGCGGA
>NW_005371476.1:383779-391860 GCF_000412655.1 Myotis brandtii
CAGGTGGAGGCTGCTGTCACCCGCCTGCGCCTGGGCCAGACGCAGGGAGCCCGACGGGAGGAGGCGATGCCTGCAGGAGTGAGGGGCGCCGGTGAGACCCCAACCGACCTCAGGCCTCTGGACCCAACTCAAAGCAGCCACCGTCCCCAGGAAGCCTGCGAGGACGAGAGCAGTGCCAGCACCCACCCTCCCCAGCTCCCCCTGCCCCACCTCCACTTCCCTGAACTGCCAGCCGAGGCCAGGTCTCGCCCCCACTGGTGAAACAGCACTGAATTAGGAGGCTGCCAGTTTGGGTTCAAGTCCAAACTCTGAACCTTTCCTAGCTGGACGAAGGAAGTCCCTTTGCCTCTTGGAGCCTCCATTTCCTCATCTGTAGAATGGGCAGCTAAGAGGGACTGGGGCTGGGGAACCGACCCTGCATTGGCTCAACCCCGGGCCCGGCACCGGCTCGCTGCTGGACCCCTGCTGACTCCCCTCCTCTAACGCACACACGTGCCACGTGCCACCCCTCGACCCTCCCCTGAGTGGGGGCGGGGGTGGGGGGATGAGGCTGCATTTGGAGGCCCTTCCCATGGCTTTGGGGGAGCATCTGCCAGTCGGGGGCCCTCTGCGGTGAAGTGCCGGGTGCTCTGCAGGTTCTACTGCCCAGCACTGTGCTGGGCCTGAGGAGGAAGCTGTGAGGCCCCATCTCTGCCCTCCCCCATCCCGCCCACCTTGCTGAGGTCACCTAGTCCCATCCCACAGGGGCCCCTGCAGACATGATGTCACCACCCATATGTGCCGGCTCCTCGCGGCCCCTGCCCCATAAGCAGAGAGGGCAGCTGTGGCCACCGGCCCCGACTGGCCCCGAGTGCAAGTGGCCAGCAAGGGGGTGGGGACTCCATGGGCCAACGCCCCCGCCTGTGCTCACCAGGCTACAGCTGGGCTCTAGAGCCCGACGTTTCTGGTCCCCACTCCCCTTTCTCAGTTTTCTCCCCGGCAAAATGGGGGTGACGGTCATTCCGTCTCCCAGGCAGCTGCAGGCAAAGTGCTGGGCATGTGCTTCTCCAACAGGTCGCTGCTGCTGCTGCTGCTGCTGCGGTTCACTCTGTATGGCCCTGGGCCCCTGCATCCCCATCTGTAAAGCGAGGCAACAGCCCCATCCAGCCGCCCCCTCCTCCGGTGTGTCTGGGGCACCCAGCAGGCACTTGGGCAAGTCCTCCGAGGATGACTGTACATGATTCGTTGGGCGGTGGTCTCGAGATTCCCGGCACTGGACCGGGCCACCCCGTCCTGCCATGGGCTTGCTACGTGGCGTTGGGCAAGTCACTTAACCTCTCTGTGCCTCAGTTGTCTCATTTTGGAAAATAGAGACAACAGTAGTGTTTGTATCCCACACAGAATTGTCCAGACAACGAATGACCTAATTCACAGCCCAGTGCCTGGAACAGACTAGGACGCCACAGAGGTCAGCTGTTACCATGGTGACAACAGTGCATCCATAAACAATCCACAGTGCAGTTTTGTACTGTTTAAAACACATAATGGCATCATGAGTATGTGTGTAGGGCTAACCCATTCATTTTTCACTGTTATATAGTATTCCCTGGTGTGATCAGGCCACAGTTGCTTAATTTATTCCCCGTTGGGTGGACGTTTAAACACATATATTTTTCTTTCCTTCCTCTTTCTTTCCCTCCCGTCTTTCCTCCTCTTGCTCTTTCACCGCCAGAGCTCTCTGCACAGAGTTGCATGGTATGTCCCCCACACACAGAGCCGTCTGGTGTCCCCCACACACAGAGCCGCCTGGTGTCCCCCACACACAGAGCCGTCTGGAGTCCCACACACACAGAGCCGTCTGGTGTCCCCCACGCACAGGAGCAGGACTCCTAGGCCACAGACCTGAACACCATCAGCTCTTCCAGGTGGAGACCATCACTCACACCTGTAGGATGGGGCTTCTCGCCTGAATCTCCTAGCTGTGCCCGGCGCTGTGGCTCAGTGGTTGACTATCAGACTATGAACCAGGAGGAGGTCACGTAGGGGCACATGCCCGGATTGTGGGCTCGACCCCCAGTGGGGGCACTGAAGGAGGCAGCCAATTGATGTCTCTCATCATTGATGTTTCTCTCTCTCTCCCTCTCCCTTCCTCTCTGAAGTCAATAAAAAAAATATATTTTTTTAACAAAGAATCTCCTAGCTATCTGCAAAACATGCAGATTCCCAGGCCCCAGGTGGCTCTGAGACAGGTGTCAGGGGACCATCCCTTGGGAACACTGCCCAGGGACACAGGAAGTGCCCCACCCTGAGAAGCGGTAGGGCAGAGCCGATGGGAGCCGGGCTGTGACGGCAATGGCCCCGGCATGACCCACCCTGTGCCTCTTGCGGGCTGACCTTGGGCCAAGCACTGCATCTCCCGAGCCCCGGCGTCCTCATCGGGAGTCACAGGAGAGGGTGAGCACCGAGTGACCCGATGCCGGCAAAGCCCACGGTGCCGGGACATAGTAAGTGCTCAGGGAACGGCCTGCTGTTAGCAAGAACCCGCCCCCCCTGCCTGGGCCTTGCCCGTCTCCCACAAGCTGGGCAGCCCTGAGCAGGTCCAACGTGGAGGGAAGAGGCTACACGGGGCGTATTTGTCCCGGTGACAGGCGAACCTCTCCCCTGCATGGCGCCCTCTCCCGCTTGGCTTTCCCCATCTCATTTTTTCCTTTTATAAGTAGATTAATGTTGACATCCCCAAGCAAAGGCCCAGTCAGTTGGAGGCTGCAACGCACACTCCATCCACTCGGGGCAGGGATGCGGTTTCCTCCAGGACTTCCCAGAGAACCTCAGCTGGTGAAGCAGGGCCAGCGTGGGTCAGAGGAAAGAGGTCGGGGCTGGGAGACAGCGTTCTGGATCTGAGGTCCAGTGTTTGCTAAAGACACGCTGTGCGACCTCAGGCAGGGCGGTCGACATCTCTGAACCCCAAGGACTTCATATTCAAAAAGGCAGCTCCGGACTCCTTTATCTCAGAGGTCACCTTCTGGGACTCGAAAGACCACAGAACGCCTTGCTTCCTCCCTCACCAAGCCCTTAAAGCAGCGGTTCTCAACCTGTGGGCCGCGACCCCTTTGGGGGTCAAACGACCCTTTCACAGGGATCACCTAAGACCATCGGAAAACACATATATAATTACAGATTGTTTCTGTGATTAATCACTGTGCTTTAGTTATGTTCAATTTGTAACAATGGAAATACATCCTGCATATCAGATATTTACGTTAAGATTCATAACAGTAGCAAACTTACAGTTATGAAGTAGCAACGAAAATAATGTTATGGTTGGGGGTCACCACAACATGAGGAACTGTATTAAAGCGTCTCGGCATTAGGAAGGTTGAGAACCACTGCCTTAAAGGGATAGGAAGTGGGAACACCTGGGGGACAAAAAAAAACAATACAAAAGAAACTTCCAGAATGTAAACAATGTTTCCTGTGAGCAGCCCCAGGTCGCTTCCTGGAACCTGCTCCCTAGGCACAAAGGAAGAAACGGAAGAAGTGAGAGTCCATTTCCCAGACGGACAAGCTGAGGCCGGCCCCACGGAGCCTGTGCTCGCTTTCAGTGCCCGTCTGGCCACATCTCGCGTCACTGTAACCACCGTCCCCTGGGGCTGCCCACTGCCCGCTGGACAGAACCCAAGCACAGTGTCATGGCTTGGACGGACCCCCGGGCCAGTCCCCCTACCCCACCCGACCTCCCCGTGTAGCACTGCACCATGCTCTTCCTCAGGGGCCAGGCCCTTCCCACCTCCACGCCTTTGCTCATGCTGTCTTCCTGCCTGAGACACTCCTCCACCTCCTGTTCACCTGGACCACACCTGCTCACACCTCAATACTTCGACGTCACCTCCCCCGGGAAGGCTGCCTTGATGCCCAAGGCTGGTAGGTGCAGCCTTCGGACTCCCACAGCTGCCTGCCCTTTCCTCACCACCTGGCTTGTGACCCAGCTCTCCCTCCACATTCCCAGAAACTTGGCAGGTTTGGGGGCTGCAGCCCAGGGGTGGGCTCGGGGGCCCGGGGGAGCGGGGAGCGGCGGGGAGCACACTGCTGCGGTGTGCGTGTGGCGTAATTAGCGGCAGCTGCTCCTTCCCGGTGGCGTGAGTGTCCAGATGGCTCCGAGTGGTGCCCAGATTCTCGGGGAATTTCCTGTTTATGACATCCATCAGGCTCGAGCCTTCGCTGCCTGTCAGCTCCAAGGTTCACACAGCCACGCAGATGGGGGATGTGGACCTGAGTGGGACCCACTACCCCGCTGGGTCCCCCTGGTCCTGCGAGCTCCAAGGGGGGCCTACCTGCCCGGGGAGACCAAAGGGCACCTGAGCGGGATGCCCAGAAGCATGCGCGTCCCAGGCCACACCTCACTCCCAGGCCACACCTCACTCCCAGGCCACACCGCACTCCCAGCGCACACCTCACTGAGACCCAGACCAGTCACTCTCCAGGTCCCTTTCGTCCTTAGCGCTCAGGCAGCCACCCTGCCGCCCGGCAGTGCCCTGCTCCCGGTGAACACTCCTGGAGCCGTCACGGGGCTCATCACACCTGTGATCACCTGTCCTGTCAATGGCTCGGTGAGGGGGAGGCCAGGCGTGCCCAGGCTCCTGCCGTGTCCCAGCCCTCAGCACAAGTCCTGACCCACAGAGGGTGCTCAAGAAATGTTTGGCGGCAAATCCCAGCAGTCCACGCACACGCTCCCCTTCCCACCTGCGAGCACACTGTCCCCTGCCGCCCAAGGACACTCTCCTGCCCCCCGGACCCATTCCTGGCAGCACCGGCTCCGGCTCCGGCTCTTCCATGGAGCCTTCCCTGGTGAATCCAGGCAGGTTACACTTCGCTGGCGCTGAGCTGCGTGGAGCCCAGTTCAGCCAATTGCTCATCCATCCATCCATCCATCCACCCATCCACCCATTCATTCATTCGCTGGACAAAGAGGGGGTCCAGGTGGGCAGGCTGCCGCGGGTTTGAGGAAGTGCTCCGTCCTCAGATTGCTCCGTGTCAGGGGCGTGTCTGCACCCAGTCCCTCCTGCTGGGTCCCATGCTGTTGGTACCACTGTCCCCGTTTCTAAAGGACCCATCACCCCGAGAGCACAGACCAGTGGTTCTCAACCTTCCTAATGCCGTGACCCTTTAACACAGTTCCTCATGTTGTGGTGACCCCCAATTTCATGGTTACAAATTGAACATAATTAAAGCATGGTGATTAATCACAAAAACAATATGTAATTATATATGTGTTTTCCGATGGTCTTAGGTGACCCCTGTGAAAGGGTCGTTCGACCCCCAAAGGGGCCGCAACCCACAGGTTGAGAACCGCTGGCACAGACCCTTCCAGAAGAAGGGTCGGTGGCTGCGGATGCTCAGCCCTCCCCACGGACACCCCCACGTGCCCGTCTGCTGGCACAAGAGCGGGGCCTGAGCCTGCACAGGGCAAGGGCCCACCCACCCACACCAGGCAGCGGGGCCTTCACCCGCCAAAGGCCGCTCGACCCTCATCTCCTCGCTGGGGCCTCCCTGCATCACAGACCCTTATGAGGAAGCCCCACATGGAAAAGCCAGCTGGGGATCCAGGCGGAGGGGCCCGAGACCCCCCAAAGGACAACATACGCGAGAGGGAGAAGCGCCATCCGTGAGCCCAAGAAACCTACACCGAGCCATGCTCACAGGTGTCTGCCGCCTATGGGGTGGTCCCGTGTGGCCCGCACAGCGGAGCGCCCCCCATGGACATGCTCACGTGAAGCTCCCAACAGCCACTCCTGCACGCAGGCAGGTCCTATGCCCTCAGCCCGCGTTGCAGAGGCCTCCACGGCCACCAGCTGGTCAGGGCAGACCCGGGACTCGCCCCCCTCTCTGCTACCGCCCTGCCAGCCACCGCGGTGACCTCGCCCGTCAGCTCAGAGCTTAACTCACTGCCAAGTTTTCCAGAAAGAGAGCTGCTGGCCATAGGCTGACAAGACCAAAACCTCAGGGCCACCAGGTCGGGCAGCAGGCTGAGCTGTGAGGACCCACCAAGGTGAAGACCCCACAAGGGGCCCGGGCAGTCCATGCCATGCCGGTGAGGGAATGGCTTTTTGTCCTGGGTCACTAGAAGCCCAGCAGCAACCCCCACCTCTGTGTTGGGGGGGTAACTGGGCCAGGGAGGGGTTGGGCGTGTAGATCACCCGCCCTTGCTGGCTGCCCCCTCCGCTCCCCCTGATGTGGCTGGATCTGGCCCAGTAGGGGACCCTGGCCAGCTGCCCCGGGAGTGTGAGCCGGGCCAGGAGAGCTAGCAGCTGTCCCAGCCACAAACAAACACTGTTGCCTAGAAACACCGCCTCGCCCCGGCATTCCCGGGTGGACCCGGGGACCAAAGCCGCAAGATGCTCTCTGGCCACTGTTGCCTGTCCAACCCTTTCATTTCTCAGACGGGAAGACTGAGGGCCAAGTTCACCCAGCCAGCCGGGGACGAGGCTGGGAGAGGACCCCAGGTCTCTGGCCCTGACCTCACACAGCCGGGCTCATGAAATCCTGCCACCTTCAACTGTGAATTCACAGTTTGCACGGGCTGTTTGCACACAGCTGTCCGAAGGGTCAGAGGCACTCACTGACCAGTCCCCCCTGGACTCGCTGCGTGTTCTCGCAACTATCCCCCAAGGAAGTGACCAGGAGACAGAGGAGCATTTGTGCGAAGATGTTCCAACGGCCCGCTCATTAGCGCCGACAGCTGGCAATGCGCGTGCCCCAGAGAATAGCTTAGCAACATGGAAGAGACAAATGCCCGGAATGTTATTTTGTCCTTTAAATGACAAGCAAGTGACGTGGGCCGGGAGGAATCAAGAAAATGGGTGAACGGAGAGCAGTGTCGACGATGAGGGTGGAATAGAAGACGCGCCTCATTTAGTTCCGAAAACGCCTGCACGTGAGCACACGGGAAAGGGCTGTGCACACGGGCAGGTGGCTGAGGGCGGCAGCCGCTCAGACCCCCCGCATGGCAGCTTTGAGGCTGAGCCTTGGGACGCCCTCGGAGAAGGAAAAGGATTGCCCGGCCGGCGTGGCTCCGTGGTTGGGCATCGACCTATGAACCAGGAGGTCACAGTTCGATTCCCAGGCAGGGCACATGCCTGGGTTGTGGGCTCGATCCCCAGTGTGCGGCGTGCAGGAGGCAGCTGATCCATGATTCTCTATCATCATTGATGTTTCTATTTCTCTCTCCCTCTCTGTTCCTCTCTGAAATCAATAAATATATATATATATATTTTTAAATATATTTTATTGATTTTTTACAGAGAGGAAGGGAGAGGGATAGAGAGTTAGAAACATCGATGAGAGAGAAACATCCATCAGCTGCCTCCTGCACACTCCCTACTGGGGATGTGCCCCCAACCAAGGTACATGCCCTTGACCAGAATCCAACCTGGGACCCTTGAGTCCACAGGCCGACGCTCTATCCACTGAGCCAAACCGGTTAGGGCAATAAAAAAATATTTTTAAAAAAAAGAGAGAAGGAAAAGGAGGAAGATGAGGAAGAGCAGGCAGACAGCAAGCCTGTCCCCCACGCACTGCAGTCACACCCTCCCCCCCCCTCAGTGTGTGTGTTTCCATGCAGTTTTTAAATCTCCAGTTTCTGGGCAAATGGCTGTGTCTGTGAGAGGACTGAGCTGGGCTCTGTGTGGGGAAGCTGTCCGCGTGCTGGACGTTTCACAGAAATGGAAGGGGGGGGGCCAGGAACCACAGGACCCGGAGCTGCGAGTGAAGTTCACATGCGGCTTAAATGCCATCCGCAGTCGGAGGTCGTCCGCAGTCACCAACAAGCACAAACCCAAATGCCCCTCCAACGGCGCACGGATCGACACACGGTGGCCAGGCCGCACCGGGGAATACTGCTCAGCCACAGAGAGGAACGAAGCTCTGACGCCGCCACAACATGCAGGAACCAAAAAGCATGCTGCTCCGAGAGAGGAGCCGGGCACTAAAGCCACTCACGGCAGGATTCCCTGCATACAGAACGTCCAGAATAGATGAATCCAAAGGCAGGAAGCAGGCTGGTGGCTGCCGGGGCTGGGGCAGGAGGGGAAGTGGCTGCCAGTGAG
>NW_005371476.1:391907-399218 GCF_000412655.1 Myotis brandtii
TGATGGCGGTGATGATTGCACAACTCCGAACGCACCGGACTTAGAACTGTACAGCGTGTGAGTTACATCTCAATAAAGCTTTTCTACTGAACAAAGGGGACGCAAGTGAAACGGGATAACAGATGTGACCTCTTTTAAAAGCTGGAAGCGATGCTTCGGTTTGTGAACAGCAGCAGGAAACTGTCAGGGGGAGCGGCGCTCGGGCACTCAGGACGGACCAAGCGTCGCACATCCATCACCAGCCGCACGAGCACTGTTTAAACCGCGGCCACGCTGCAGATGGAGGCCCGCGGCCGCACGACTGGAAGGGCCCACTGGGATCAGCGCTCAAGGCTGATGGGCTCCAGGGTCTGTGCTCCTCACCCCGCCCCGCCCCCAGGCCCATGTTCCTCCTCATTGAGATAAACTCCCAGATCTCATAAATCTCAGAGAGAGCTGGAAGCCCGCAAGAAGCGGAGAGGGCAGGGGAGAGGGAACAGAGCAGAACCCAGGATTGCAAAAGCGGCTCCACAGATTTACGGCTCCCGGATGGTCCGTCGCACATCACAACAAGAGGGGTGAGCGCGTGGGAATTGCGGTTTCCCGTGTCAGCAACAAGTCGTAAATTCACAAGCACCTGGCCGCCGGCCACCGCCCAGCCAAGGGGCTGGGACCAGGCTCTCTGGCCAAGGGGCTAGGACCAGGCTCTCCGGGGAGAGACGCGGGGGGCCTCCCCCCGCCCCCCGCTGCCCACCCCCACCCCTACGCACCACCTGGAGCTGCAGAGACACCCACAGGACATGGGGTGGGGGGACCCAGCCCAGGCACAGGACCCCGGCTGCCTGCAGACTGGAGGTTTGGAACGGCTCAGCAAACAGATGTTCTGAGATAGAGACCCACGTGTGGGTGTCAGAGGGGTGGGGGCGGCACAGACCTTAGTCTGGAACGTCTCAAAGGCCTTGCCAGGGCTGATGTCACCGGCCTGAGCCGCAGCCGCCCCCCGCCTCCGAGGGTCAAGGGCTTCAGGAGTGTCAAGGCTCTCTTGCCTGGAACTACCCCCCGCCCACACCCCTGCCTGGGGGCGTGCGGCCTGGCTTTGAAGGAGACCCAAGCCAGCCCCCTTTCGCTCCCAGGACACCCGACAGTTAGGGAGAAGCCTCAGTTCAGCTCAGATCGGGGGCTGCTGTGCCGATCACAGGAGAGTCTGCGGGCAGCTCCCAGCAGCCGGGGTGTGAAACGTGGGGCGCCTGCCATTTCCAAGGGGTCTCGCCCTGGGCGTCACGAACCCTCTGAGGGTCCTCGGAGCGGCTTCAGGGGACCAGGGACAAAAGCGCTGTGTGCAGAAGGGAACGCACACCCCGTGGAGCATCCACAGGGTCCTCACACGCCCGGTCACTGGCCACTGGCCACCTGAGGCCAGGTTCCCCCTAAACCCCAAGCTCTTCCCCTGCCCGTGCACCTGGGTTACCTGTCAGGGGCGGCTGGCACAGGGTGGGAGTCCTTGGTCCAGGTGACCAGTGGGGGTGGGGAGCCTTGGGCCTCGCAGTCCAGGGTCACCTCGTCACCGGCCTTGGCTGTGACTCTCAGAGGCTCGTCGGCATCACGTGAGAAATTCCCGTGGATCCTGGGCTTGGCTGTTGGTGGAAACAGGCAGAAACTGTGAGCAGGTCAGGGGGCCATGGGACGAGGCCCCGAGGGGACCAGGACAGCTCCCCCAGGAAGCTGAGGTGGCACTGCCTCCCGGGAGGTACAGAGGATGGGTGTGGCTCTGTCATCATGGGGGAGTGCAGGTTTGGGGGTGGGCTCTGACCCGACGGTTTCCCCGGTCCCTCCCCCCCCCAATCTCTCCACCGCCACCCTCCCTCTGGAAGCTCGTTCTGCTAGGATGACACGGACACAGTGCCCCCGTCCCAGCTTCTAGCTTCTCTTCATCTGCTGCTCCTTCCCTGGGGACATTTGGGCAGGTCCTGTCCTCCACCTCTTCCCTCTCCACCTTGTCCCCCATGATCATCCCTCTTCCTCCCACACATCAGACACCAGGTGACACCCAATCACCAGGTGACACCCAGTCTCCCTCTGGCCTCCTCCAACCCCATCGGGGGTTTACACTAACCTGTGCCCATCACCTGGCTCTCATATGAAGCGGAGGCTCCTGATGGCAGAGACTACCCCGAGCCCCTCCTTCTCTATGCCCCCCCCCACATTTCCAGCCATGTGCTCATACACGGAAGGCACCCAGGACCTGTCCGAGCACCCATAACCACCCAGGCCAGCCAGCTGGGGGTGTGGAGGCCCAGGCAACCCTGGTGTAGCTCCCTATACATCATGACGCTGAGAGAGACCCCGCTGGCAAAAAAATGTTTGCAACATGAAAAGACCGGCTCTGAGAGTAAATGATAGAAGACCGGCCGTGCGCCTGCTCACTCGGCCAGACGGCTACTGAGGGCCCAGCTCTGCGGTGCCCAGCTCTGCGGTGCCCGCGGGGAAATAGCAGCAAGGCCAGGCCCCGCCCTGGTCCTCACAGCGCACGGGGCCACAGGGAGCACTGGTGCCCAACGGCTCGTGCACAATATTTATGTGCTCACAGTTGTGACGGGCATTGTGAAGGGTCTCGTCCACCCTCCACAGCAAGGTGATTTGACTCAGCCCGAGGGATCAGGGAGAACTGAGATCTGTGGACGGGAGGAGTCGGCTGGGCCAAGAGGTGGGGGAGGGCCTTCTAAACGGAAGGAACCGCACGTGCAAAGGCCCTGCGGCACAATGGCCCATTCGAGGAATTGGAAGGAAGTCAGAGGGTCTGGGCACAGAGCATCAGGAGGAGAGGCTGGCAGGGGGTGCCCAGTGCGGGGCGGGGGCCCAGCGTAGGGCTGTGTGTCTTTCTGAGGCTTGTTCGTGTGACGGCTTCCCCACACTGGCTACAAAGGCCGAGACGGAGGAAGACAACCACCACACGATTTCACGTCTACGCGAGTGGGAGCCGCTCTCTGAGCACGTCCTCACTGCTAGGGACAGCGCTCCAGGAGGCCGGCTTTGGCTGGAGCGTTCCTTGGGGAGTGTGGGGGCAGGTTGATCAGGGCACAGGGAAGATGCCGTACGGTCAGGGTCCCGGTCCTGACTCCACGCCTGCCGAGCCCCCCCAACCCCAGGATGGGGGCAGCCTTCACTCACTGTTGACGGACAGCCACATCTCCTGGCTAGAGAAGCCCACGCTGTTGGTGGCCGTGCAGACGTAGGCCCCTGCGTCCCGGGGGGACGGCTGGGCGATGACCAAGGTGCCATCCTTGCTCACATTGTAGTGGGGACCGCCGGAGGCCAGGGCATTGGTCTCCTGTGGTGGAGTCACTGGTGAGTGACGTCAGCAGAGCCCACACCCCCGGCATGTGCATCGCTCCCCTCCCATGATGCACGGGGCCTGGCCCTCTGTTACCCTCAGTGGCCACGGGCTCCGCCTACCTTGGTCCAGGTGACGGTGGGGGTGGGGACTCCTGAGGCCACGCAGGGGAGAGAGGCCGGAACCCCTTCGTTGGTGACGTGGTGGGTGGCAGTGGGCCGGATTCTAGGGGGCACTTTAAGAAAACAACAACCAGTTTCGTAAACCACAGTTCACAGCAATATCCACACTGGCCCAAAGCAGAAACAATCAAATACCCATCAACGGATGATGGATGAACAGGATTCGGTGTGTCCATACTGAGCATTCCCCAGCTTTGATAAGGAGGAGAGATCTGGTGCTGCCCCAGGCACGAACTTGAGGACATGATGCCAAGGGAGATAAGCCAGACACAGAAGGACAAATACTCCGTGACTCCCTCTATCCGAGGCGCCCGGAGTGGGCAAACCAGAGAGCCAGGACGTAGAATGCGGGGCGCCAGGGGCTGGGGGAGGATGGGAGTCAGTGTTTCATGGGGACAGAGTTTCTGTTTGCGAAGATGGGAAAGTTCTGGAGATGATGGTGGTGACGGTTAGGCAACAATATACATCTACTTCGTGCCACTAGATTGTGCCCTTAAAAATGGTTAAAATGGGGCCCGACAAGTGCGGCTCAGTGGTTGAGCATCGACCCAGGAACCAAGAGGTCACCGGTTCGATTCCCAGTCAGGGCACATGCCGGGTTGCGGGCTCGATCCCCAATAAGGGGGCGTGCAGAAGGCAGCCGATCAATGATTCTCCCTCATCATGGATGTTTCTCTCTCCATCTCCCTTCCTCTCTGGAGTTAATAACAATATTTTTTAAATGGTAAGCTCTGTTATGTAGATTTTAACACAATTTAAAAGCAACAATGTCAGCAGCAGAACACAAAGGCGTGGTCCCTCAGCCACCGCTGCTGTGCGGTCAGGCCCCAGGCAGAGGGCAGCCGTGCCTGGGAACCAGCCGTGCCATTTCTGCGCTCTGGGACTTTGGATAAACCGTTTCATCTCTTGGCACCCATACTCCTTGATCAGCAAAAACAACGAAATGAACCCCAAGTCACTGCCCACTCTCTGAGGGTGGACGGATGAGAAATGGCAAAAAATAGAATTCACAGAACAGGTGGACTTGGGAACAAGTGCCACAGCCACCTGGGCACCATCCGATCCTCAAGCACAGAAACGGGGTCTCTAAGAGGAGTGGGGGGTGGGGGAGACCGGAGCGCGTTCACGCACCCACCCGACCCCCCGGGACTCGCTCTGCGAAGGCAGCCTGGCCCGCGGACCCTGTGACCTGGAGGAGCGCCTCCCCTCTCTGAGCCCCGGCCGCCTTAACTTCAGGAAGCCCACTCCTGGAGCAGTGATGACAATGAAGTGAAGCATACGCAGAACCCCACAGAGGTCTCCGTGTGGCCTGCGCCCCACCTCTGACCCCTGTGGGAATTATGGGGACACAAGACACTTGGGCTCGAGGCTCAGCCTCCGCCCGAACGTTGGTTTTCCCCTAAAAAATGGAGAATAGTGGATTCTTCCCGCTCACTCCGTGGGGATTTTATGAAAGAAGATTTTTTTTAAAGAGGGTATTAACAGACGTGGTAAATGACAAAATATAACCAGGCTTCCTTTAAACATCTCGTCTTACACAAAAGAGAACGAGGCACCTGGGTGGGAGGGCGAAGGGAAGCAGGGACTCGGGCGCTGTGCATGGGAGAGGAACTGGGAAAAACACACGAAAAGCCCTAAAAATGGGCCACCTCCGGGACTCAGCGCTCAACTCCACATTAAGGGGTTTGTCCTAAGGACACTCGGCCCCGTGGGCAAAGGTGGAGGCACGGACGGTGACTCCGGGGTGCTCATGCGAGGGGACAGGCTAGAGGCTCACGGCTCATCCATGCAGGGCACGCAGCGCACGCAGCCTTAGGCCGAGGCTCTGGGAACTTACTGATAGAAAACATTATAAAATCTAGTGCCATGGGAAACACGCAGGCTCAGACAGCGGTGTAATGATGTGGCCCTGGCGTGGCGTAAACACATGTATGTGTATGTGTTTATAAGGAATTCATACACAGGTGGGTAGAAATATAGACGCATATATAATTTATATAAAGAATGTGTGATTTAGCCCTGGCTAGTGTGGCTCAGTCCGTTGGGTGTCGTCCCATGAATCAAAAAATTGCCCGTTTCATTCCTGATCAGGGCATATGCCTGGGGTTGTGGGCTCGATCCCCAGTAGGGGACATGCAGGAGGCAGCCCATCAATGTTTCGCTCTCACATCAATGTTTCTTTTTTCTCTCTCTCTCTCCCTCTCCCTTTCTCTTTCTCCAAAAATTAATAAAACTACTTTTTGAAAGTATATAACTTATATAACTTATATACAAGTTATAACTTATATAACTTATATAACTTAGCACAGTGTAGCTTTAGCAGGGGTGGTGATGGTGATTGGTGTGTGTGTAAGCTCACATGTGTATACAGTATGAAAGATACACACTAAAATGTAAAGTTATTCTGGTTAATCTTAGCTTTGCGTATTATAGGAGTATTTTTTACTTACCTGTCTGGTCTCTCAATTTCCTACAGTGACTATGTACTACTTGTGCAATTTTTTTTTAAACAAAGGTATTCAAGATCAAGTTCCCCCCACGCACCTTCCCCCACCCCACAACCTTGGGCCCCAGGACTCACCCTGGACGACCAGCTGCACATGCCTGTGCTGGGAGCCGGCCGTGTTGGTGACCACGCAGCTGTACTTCCCCGCGTCCTCCTGCAGCGCCCGGTCCAGGTGGAGGCTGCCATCAGCTCGCACCGAATGCCGGCTGCCGGCCGGGAGCTGTGAGGGGGGTGAAGCACCAGCTCAGAGCACAGGCCCCTGCAGAGCCCTCAGAAGCCACACTGCCCGCCAGGCCCACAGGGCGCAGGCTGGACGAGAGAAGGTGGGGGAGCTGGTGGGGAAGGGGGGGTGATGCTATGACTGCTCAGCCCCCAGTCCTTTCCAAAGACTCATTCAGGGGTAGGTGGGCCTCACCCTAGCACTTCCCTCACTCCACAGGACGAGACGCCCGACCAAAGCCGGGTCGATGGGGGTCTCCCCCAGGAGGTCCCCCCGTCTCGAGAAGCACCCTGTCTGCTCTGCACCAGGGCCCAGATAGCGGTGCCAGGACCGGGGCGGCGGGAGCAGAAAAGCAGCCCCACAATCGCTGCAGCGTCTCGGGGGCTTTGAAGTTCCATGGGGGCGAGGGCACCGCCTTAAAGCCTCAAGGGCACAAGGACCCCCTGTGTCTGAGGACAGTGCAGAGGAATTGAGGGGAAAGGAGGCGACGGCGTGCACAGGAGAGGGGAAGAGAAGAAGACAGGGTACAGCAGCCACCATGCGCCCAGCACTAAGCTAGGCCGTCGGGCGGGTATTCAACCGCACAGGTCACTTCTCTGCCCGGAGCCAGAACGGGGTGACCAGTGCGAGGTGTCTGTGCCCCGGACATTCCCGCTCCCCGGACCTCAGCACTAACGGAGGCCAGATCCCCCTGCTGAGCTCCCAGGGGGCCGGGGGCCACACCGAGCCTCGGTGGGACTTTAGAGCAGGGGTGGGGAACGTCCGGCCCGCGGCCCACGTAAGGCCCACGCAATCCTTTGGTCCGGCCCTGCCCAGGCACGAGGGGCGAGTTAATTAAGTGTCTGGCCAAACAGAGCGGGCTGGTTTTTAAGCTGCTGCTGTTGTATGGCCCGCGAACGATATTATAAACATCCAGTGGTCCCTGGCAGAGAAGAGGTGCCCCACCCCTGCTTCAGAGGGTGACAATGCTCTCAGCACATTATCAGAGAAGGTTCTGGAAAGAGGCAGGGAAGAGAGGGAGGAAGGATGAGGACCTTCTAAACCAGGGAGCAGCAGAGCGGAGGCCAAGGTGTGAATGTGACAGCCCCCCGTC
>NW_005371476.1:399324-400467 GCF_000412655.1 Myotis brandtii
GCCCAGCACTCACTGGCTGGCCGGCCTTGAGCCAGCGCCTCTCGGGGAAGGGCCTCCCGGCCAGGATGATGCAGGGCAGCGACACGGGCTGCCTCTCCAGCACCCGCACGGTGGGGGCGGCGCTGGCGATCTGTGGGGGGGCTGTGGGGAAGGACAGGGTGCTGGTCACACTGGATCCCCGTGGGCATCTGTGGGGACAGAGGCTCCACCCTCCCTGCCCCCGGGAACCTGCCCAGGAAGCTGGCTCCGCTCGGATACCGGGCCACAGACACATCTGTCCCAAAGGATGGGTGGTCATGGAGGGGGGCTCCCTGGGTGTCCACCTCCCACCTCCCCGCCTCCCCCGATCCACCAGCGAACCGTGTCCCGTCACCAGGAGCCGGGTCTCTGCCTGGACCTTCCCAAAAACATTTTGCGCTTCACAGACATATGGGGCCTGGTCTTCAGGGACCACACCTGAGGGGCAGGAAAGAGGGGGGCCTGAGTGTTGGGGGCCACGCCACGGCTCCAGCCCCCACAGGCTCGGCTCCCCGGCACAGAGGGAGCCCGTGGCACAGCCTGGCCCTGCAGGGGTCAGGTGGGAGGGTGGGATGGCAGAGAGGAGAGGGATGGGGGATACGGCCGGGCGTGGAAGGGTGAGAAGGCCTCAACCTGCTCATCTGTAGAATGGGGCTAATTCATCAATACCTATGCCTTGCAGTGTGATTGGGAAAAGGGTCAGTAAGATGACGTAGACACTGCGCCCAGCATCCAGCCGCGCACACAGCACAGTGTAGCTTTAGCAGGGGTGGTGATGGTAATTGGTGGTGGTGATGGCAATGATGATGATGATGATGATGATGGTGATGATGATGATGATGATGGTGATGGCTAACACCCATAATATTAAGCCCAGGTGATAACACTGTCACCGTCGTTATTATGACCAGTTCAGGGTAGTGAAATGACCAGAGTTGCCCAGTTAAATATGACCCCAAATATCACCCACGGTCAGGGCTGGGCTCAGGGTCCTGCTCCCAGCCACCCAGACTGGGGCCACTGCCCCAGGTCCAAGCTCTTACTTTCAAAAAACAGCACTCCTGACTCGGGCTGCCTGGTCCTGCTGCCCCGGCCCGGCTGCAGCGGCTGGCTGTCCCCACGGCG
>NW_005371476.1:400891-406895 GCF_000412655.1 Myotis brandtii
GGCTGGCTGGGGGGCCCCACGCCTGCTCCTGCCTGCTCCTGGCAGAGACGCCTCCGGGAAGCCCACCTCGGAGGCCTGCAGGTCACAACCTGGCCGCAGGAGCCTCTGAGACCCGTCGCCCTGCTCCTGGCACAGGGAGCTTCCTTTAGCAGGTGTCCTGGACTTGAGCGACCATCTCCACGGCCCCTTCAGTGAACGCCACCCCAAAGGGCCGGCTTCGTGGGGGGTTGGCAGCCATCCTTAATCTCCTCTCTACGACTCTCTGTTTGCGGGACTTGTTGTGATGAGCATATGAAACACTACTACAGAACCAAACCTGCTTTGTAGGAACAACGTGACCTTACGCTCTATGGTCCAAACGGGGACACTGGGAGAGAAAGTGGCTGCAGTAATAACGACACCAGTGGGGAGGGGATGTGAGGGGGGAGGAGGGGGGGGTTAATGAGGGGGATGCAACATCTGTAATACTTTCAACAATAAAGATAAATTTTTTATTTTCGTTATTTTTAAAAAATATATTTTTATTGATTTCAGAGAGGAAGGGAGAGGGAGAGAGAGAGAAACATCAATGGGAGAGAGAATCATTGATCGGCTGCCTCCTGCACGCCCCACACTGGAGATGGAGCCGGGAACCCGGGCCCTGACTGGGAATCGAACCGTGACCTCCTGGTTCATAGGTCGACGCTCAACCACTGAGCCATGCTGGCTGGGCATAAAAATAGCTTAAAAAATTACACCAGGACAACATTTCTGCACAGGCTTCCCTGCTCACCCGAGTTATAAAAAATGTAAACACACACAAGGATTTCCCCTAATTTCTGCCCCTCGCATCCCCAGAGCCCGTCCCCTCCCCAAGGTCACCACTGCTAACAGATGGTAGCGTTTCCTCCCGACGGTTTCTCTAAGCGTTGTCTTATTTTACAGTCGGGGAGGAAAGATGAGTTATTTCCCAGAACAGACTCTCACATCCTTGCGGCCGGCCCTGCAGCAGGCCAGAAGCAGCCCAACTCCAGCCAGGTCCCGGGCCTGGCCCTGCAGCCGCTGGACCCTGGCCTCGGGTCCTGGCCCCAGACCCACGGCCAGAAGGCCCCCAGCCTTTGGTTACATCCAGCTCCACGGAAAACACCCCACCTCTCGGCTCCTTCCATCTCTTTCCAGAAATCCCCCCGTCCGTCCAAATCATGACGTCAAACTCCCTCCGGGCCTCGGGGATTAGGGAAGTTCCAGGGAGATGTAAACACAATTTGGAAAATTACAAGGAGGAAGATAGTCTTGGACCCCACCTCCGACGCCACCCGCGCCTCTTTCTCCTCGGGGTCTGGCAGCCGAGACTCAGAATCCCAGAAAGCCTCTGCTCCAGGCTCGTCTCAGCCGGGTCCTTGGGCCTGCAGGGGCCTGGGCCTGGGGGCACGGCTCTGCCATCCCCCCGCCCCCCAAAGCCTGCCTTCTCCACTCCACTCAGCCTGCCTGCAGGGCTCGGCTCCAACCTCCCTCCTCCAGGCAGGCCTCCCAGCTACTCTCTCTGCTCCCTCCTTAGACTCCAAACAGCCTGGCTTTGTCTCCCGAATCTGGGCTACTGTGAGGCTCATTCTCTTCCTCCTCCTCCTCCTCCTCCTCCGAGGCCCGAACTTTCCCCTGAGATGGGACAGACCTTTATCATGATAAACAAAGAATACGCATAAAGGGCAGCATTTCAAATGCCTACCAAGTGACAGACATGGCGACGGTGCTCCCAGGAATGTGATTTCATTCATGGTCTCAACAGGCTTAGGAAGTGGTATCACTGCAACCCCCATTTTACAGATGAGGATACTGAGGGTCAGGGAGGTGAAAGACCCTGCCCAAGGGCACGACTTAAAGTCAGTGGCAGAGCCCAGGTCTGGCTGCGGCTAAGGCCCAGGCTCTCAGACACCGCACCCCTGCATCCCCGATGCCCTCGGGGACAACTTGGCCGAGCCCCAGCCAGAGCCGCACCCAGCTCCCGCATCCCCTCTCAGGGTGAATCCCAGACTCAGACCCTGCCCGGAACACTGTGACTCACCCTGCTCTGTAGCTGTCCCCCACCCTCACCTGGAGCCTCCAAAAGGCGGGACCCCAGAACCCTCGTTGGCCAGAGGAGGGGGCAGGGGCCCTGAGTCCCGCAGCACCAGGCGGGTTGAGGGCCAGGCTGCCGCCCAGCGTTCTTCCCAGGGCCCCGTACGTGAGGCTCAGCCACCCCAGCTTTCAGGCTCCAAGCCCCCTCCTCACAGCTCCCAGGGCTCCCTCTGCCTTCCCCCTGCCGCCCTCTCATCTTCAGAGGAGCTGAGGGGGCTGTTAGCTGGGGTCGCCCCCCCTCCAGGAATTTCCCAGGGAAAGACCCCATGGGTTCCAACAGCTGCCAAGAGGCAACCATGAGAGGTGCCAGCTGCCCTCCCTCCCGCTCGGTCCCCAGGCCAGGGACACCGGCCTGCAGGCCCACAGCCTGGGCAGGCCCCACTGGGCACCCCGGGTGACCCCTTCACCACTCAAGGCCTGTTTCCCCACTGTAAGAGGTAAGTCTATTTTTACCCTGGCTCGAATACCTTAAGGTTCTGGGGCTTTCTCATCATTTGAGACCCGGTAGCCACCTCCAGTCTCCTTGGCCAATCTCCCCCTCACCCCATTCCATGGCCTGGAGCCCTGGGGCAGGGTTGGAGGGAAGGAGTGCACAGTCAGCCTTGACTCAGTTTGACCAGGAAGAGGGAGAGGTCTCAGGCCTGAAGACGATACCGATGGGCAAGGTGGACCCCACAGGAGGTTGGGACTGAGATGAGAGGGCAGAGAGAGGGTGGGTACTCATCCATTTAGAGAGAAATCAGCGGGCGAAGTCTTTAAAGTCATAGAAAAGGCACTGAACTTGGGGAGGGGCTCCTGCCACAGAGTCAGTCACCAGCCATGGCACAAATCGGTGTACCTCACTCTGCCTCAACGGGCCCCCGTCAGCCCCCCTGGCATACTGCACGTGCGCTGAATATTACCCACGCGAGCCCCGAACAAAACCCGTCATCTCCTTAAATCTCCCAGGACCCCGTGAGCAAGGTCTATTACAGTGATGGCGAACCTTTTGAGCTCGGCGTGTCAGCATTTTGAAAAACCCTAACTTAACTCTGATGCCGTGTCACATATAGAAATTTTTTGATATTTGCAACCATAGTAAAACAAAGACTTATATTTTTGATATTTATTTTATATATTTAAATGCCATTTAACAAAGAAAAATCAACCCAAAAAATGAGTTCGCGTGTCACCTCTGACACGCGTGTCATAAGTTCGCCATCACTGGTCTATTACTATCGTCCCCATTTCACAGATGAGAAAAGCGAGGCTCTCGGAGGTAAATGATTTGGCCAAGTGAGCAGCAGGACTTGCCTGCTGGAGGCCAGGTGCAGAGCCGATGCCAACCCCTGCAGCTGGTCCACAGACCAGGCCCGCACTGCCCCACAGCAGGAGGCCCCCTCCTTCAGCGCCCGAATGCCACCAGGAGGGCAGTTCCCAGCTCCCCGGCAGGATGTGGGCACGGCGCCCACCTGTTCTTGGCGGGGGAGGCTCCGCCAGCCTGGCCAGGAAGGCTGGACCACAGCTGCCACCCAGATGGGCAGGACATTCCATTTCCCACCACTGCCGCCAGGCCAAAGCGCCCGGCACACAGGTGCTGGGCCACCGTCCACCGCTCCCCTGACCTCAAAGCCACAGGCCACAGTGGCACAGTGCCCCAGAAGCCTGCCTTTAGGATGCCAGCTGCCTCTTCTCTCTGAAGTGGGGGGATCATCGCCCCTCATTTATTAAGCAGTCACGATGGGCCGACCATGTGCAAAGCAGAATGTGCCTGAGGTCACTGAGCCCTCGCAGCCACCCAATAAAGGAAGTAGTTTGGCTCGGCCAGTGTGGCTCAGTGGTTGAGCATCAACCATGCACCAAGAGGTCGCCAGGTCGATTCCGGTCAGGGCACATGATGGAGTTGGGGACTCGATCCCCAGTAGGGGGCGTGCAAGAGGCAGCCGATGATGTTGATGCTTCTCTCTTCAATATTTGTCTCTCCTGCTCCCTCTCCCTCCGTCTCTCTCTCTCCCTCCAATCAAAAAAAGAGGAAGTGATATGGTCAGCTGGGGGAAACTGAGGCTCAATGGCCTGACCAAACACAGATGATAAGTGATGGAGATGAGCCTGGAGCTCAGGTCTCAGGATGACAACGCCCAAGGCCAATGGCTGGCAGGCAAACGACAGGACCCGGCAGCATGTCAGCCTGGGCCCCACAGAAATAAGGCTCTGCTGAAAAGAAATCAGACAGGGGGCAAAGGACGATGCCCGCAGGAATGCCAAGTGCAACCACCCCCGGAGCAGCCTCTGCCCGCCCAGACCTACTGGCTAATCACTAAGACAGTGGCACTGAGCAGGCCTTTCTTCTCTCCCTCACACAACATCTCAGAGACCACATCCGAGCTCACCCTGCTGGTGAGCATCAGGATCGAGTCCAGGGGCTAAAGGCTGGGACCCTGGGTTCAGATCCCAGCTCTGCCACTTGCCAGCTGTGTGACCTTCGGCAAGTTACTTAACCTCTCTGAGCCTCATTTTCCCCATCTGTAAAGGAGATCATGATAGCACTCACCCCATAGGGCTGAGAGGATTACATGTGAGTATATGAACCCTGCTTAGAGCTGGCCTGGCACATGGCCACTCACAGAAGTGTTAGCTTCTGCTTGTATCATCATCTAAGCCCGTGGCTTTCCACACCCACCCAAGAGCCCAGCCGTGCAGGAAGGTCTGAGCCCATAGCTTTCTTCCTTAAAACCTCTTGCTGCCCCCGCAGGACAAAGCCTGAACCCTGCCCAGCGCCTGAAGCCAGGCCGGGAGTGACCCAGGGCAGGTAGCAGCCGCCTCAGCTGCCCCTCTCCCACCCTCTCTCTGTCGCACTCCCGGCCTAGCTTCTCTTGTCACGCGGGAGTCTGCACATGCTGTTCCCTTTGCCTGGAACATGTTCCACAGCTCGTCACCTGAATGACCGCTCTGGGCTCAGCTTGGACATCACCTCCTCCAAGAAGCCTTCCCAAACCCCCAGTGTTGGGTTAGCCCCCTTTCAGGTCACCCACAGACCCCCAAGGGTGCCACTGAGTATTCCCACTGACCCCACCAGCTACCCAAAGGCAGATGCCACTGTGTCCCCAACACCGGCCCCGGAGCACAGGGCCTGGTCCACCTGGTGACCACGTATGGAGGAATGAATGATGGAACAAATGAATGAAGGCTAAGGGTGCCCCAAACCTGGGAGAAGCCCAACCCTGATATGCACAGTCCCCACCAGGCCCAGACCCTCCTGACTGGGCCTGCTCCACCCAGGGCTCTATCTCCTGGGGGAGCCCCTAGCCCGACCCACCCAGCCCCAAAAAGCACATTCCCGATTCTCTGCACCTCCCAGATCTCCCAGCACCTGTCTCTCCGTTGTAGCTGCAGCAAACCTTCAGAGCCCAATCCGTCCCGGCTCAGCCTGCCAGGGAGCTGTGCCGACGACTTCCGAGCAGTTCCCAGTGCCGGGACCCAGGCCTGGAACTCAGACATCATGGCCCTCACGGCCAAGGCCATGTACAGCCACAGAAGAGACTAGACTGCCCTCTGTGAGAAGGGGATCATCGCCCCTCATTTATTAAGCAGTCACGATGGGCCGACCATGTGCAAAGCAGAATGTGCCTGAGGTCACTGAGCCCTCGCAGCCACCCAATAAAGAAAGTAGTTTGGCCCGGCCAGTGTGGCTCAGTGGTTGAGCATCAACCATGCACCAAGAGGTCGCCAGTTCGATTCCCGGTCAGGGCGCATGATGGAGTTGTGGACTCGATCCCCAGTAGGGGGCGTGCAAGAGGCAGCCGATTGATGTTGATGCTTCTCTCATCAATATTTGTCTCTCCTGCTCCCTCTCCCTCCGTGTCTCTCCCTCCCTCTCTCTCTCTCTCTCTCTCTCTCTCTCTCTCTCTCTCTCTCTCTTAAAAAAAAAAAA
>NW_005371476.1:411341-415377 GCF_000412655.1 Myotis brandtii
GGGGATCATCGCCCCTCATTTATTAAGCAGTCACGATGGGCCGACCATGTGCAAAGCAGAATGTGCCTGAGGTCACTGAGCCCTCGCAGCCACCCAATAAAGAAAGTAGTTTGGCCCGGCCAGTGTGGCTCAGTGGTTGAGCATCAACCATGCACCAAGAGGTCGCCAGTTCGATTCCCGGTCAGGGCGCATGATGGAGTTGTGGACTCGATCCCCAGTAGGGGGCGTGCAAGAGGCAGCCGATTGATGTTGATGCTTCTCTCATCAATATTTGTCTCTCCTGCTCCCTCTCCCTCCGTCTCTCTCTCTCCCTCCAATCAAAAAAAGAGGAAGTGATATGGTCAGCTGGGGGAAACTGAGGCTCAATGGCCTGACCAAACACAGATGGTAAGTGATGGAGATGAGCCTGGAGCTCAGGTCTCAGGATGACAACGCCCAAGCTCGCCTCCGTGGTAGGCGGCCTCCAGGATGACTCCGTGACACCTGCCTCCTGGTATTCATATCCCGGGTAGCCCTCCCACCCTCTGTGGTCCAAGGCTGGTCTGTGTGAGCCACAGAATTTAGCAGGCACAGTCATGGCAGGTCACTTCCAAGCCGGTAGCTGATTCTAAGCGCTCGCTCTCTCTCTCTCTCTCTCTCTCTCTCTCTCTCTCTCTCTCTCTCTTCCTTACTCCTGGGGAAACCATGTCCCAAGAAGCTGCAGAAGCCCACGTGGTAAGGACAAGGCCTCCCACCAGCAGCCTGTCAGTGAGCTCAGTGGGGATGCGCCCGCCAGCGAAGCCCCTCCCAGAACCCTAGCCCTCCAGAACCGAGAGGGAAAACATGTTTATTATTTTAAGCCACAAAGTTTTGGGGCAATTGTGACCCAGTGAGAGGTAATACAGCAGGGTGAGGGGGTAGGGGGGGCGGGCATAGGGGGATACGTGGTGATGGACGGGGACTTGACTTGGGGTGTGAACACACAGTACCGTGTACAGACGACGCGTTCTGGAATTGTGCACCTAAAACCTGTAGAATCTTGTTCACCAGTGTCACCCCAATAAATTTAATAAAAAGGGAAAAAAGAGCCCTAGTCAGTTTGGCTCAGTGGATAGAGCGTCGGCCTGAGGACTGAAAGATCCCGGGTTCGATTTCGGTCAAGGGTCTGTGCCTGGGTACATGCCCAATAGGGGGCATGCAGGAGGCAGCCGATCAATGATTCTCTCTCATTACTGATGTTTCTATCTCTCTCCCTCCCTCTCCCTCTCCCTTCCTCTCTGAAATCAATTTAAAAAAAATAAAAGGAAAAAAAGAGGTAATGCATACACCATCTCCCTCGGACCTCCCTTGTCCCCAAGTGTTCGAGACTCTGCACTGGCCGGCTACCTGCAGGGGTTCTCTCCTCCCGCTCTGCAGTGGGGTAGAGGGGCGGGCGGGCAGGCGGGGACAGGCGAACACTCACGTCCAACCTCCAGCCGGATTTCCGCAGAGGCGGCGCCCAACTCGTTGACGGCTCGGCAGGTGTAGACGCCAGCATCCCTCTCCCGAGCCACCGGGATCCGCAGCGCCCCGGAGCTCGAGTCCTCGGGGGCCAGAATCATCTCGAGACCCTCTGGACCAAAGAGGAGAACGCATCAGGCAAGCCCTCTGTCGCCGTGGGGGCTGGGACGCAGCCTCCCTGACCCCAGGCTCCTGCCACACACAGGCTGGGGCCTGGGGCAGTGGGGGAAGGTTCCCCGAAAGTCTGGGGACAGAGTTGTGGTTTTGCCAGAGGAAAAGAGTTCTGGAGACGGATGGTGGTGATGGTTGTACGACGGTGGGGGTGTCCCTGATGCCACTGGACTGTGCACCTAAACATGGTGAAGATGGTAAATTCTTCCTGTGTCTCTTACCGCAATTAAACCTTTTAAAGTCAGCACCCTCAGTCAGCCCGCCGAGCCCCTCAGTGGAGCAGGAGTGAGGCCCAGCCTGTCTCCCTCCATGTAACAGGCTCTTCACCCAAAAACTCCTTGCCTGGGCCTCCCTACTGGGTCCCCACCCTCTGCCCCGGGTCCAGACTGAGGCTTGGATCAGCTCTGGGAGGGGCCTGGTCACCCCGAGATGACCACACACCCCATGCCTGCCTCTCTGAGGCCGCCCCAGACATCCACCCTGAGGCCCCCCGTTATTTCTCCTCCAGGCTGCTGGCTGACAGACTCCCTGATTCTGAACCCCTTTTAACGTGTCATTTAGTTTTTCACTTGTGGTCAAACACACATCACACACATTTTTGCCATCGTAAGCACGTTCAGTGTCCAATCCGTGGCATGAAGTGCATTCCCAGTGTCGTGCACCCATCACCACGTCCACCCACAAAACTCCTTCATCTTCCCAAACCGAAACTGTGCCCCTTAGACACGAATTCCCCGCTTCACCCCCCGCCCCCGTGACCACCTTTCTACTCTCTGTCCCTATGGATGAGCATGTTCTAGGGACCTCATGTAAGTGGAATCAGGTAATGTGCGTCCTCCGTGTCTGGCTTATTTCACTTAGCATAAGGTTTTCAAGGATCGTCCATGTTGTATCAGAATTTCATTATTTTTTTCTTTTATTTTTCTTTGTTTTTGTCTTTTTCTGATTCTTTTTTATAAATTAAAAAAAAAAGCTGTGGTAAAAAAACACAGAACATAAAATTCACCATCTCCACCACGGTTATGTGCACACGTCTGTGGGGTTAAATACACTCACATCGTCACACACTTGAACTTCATTCCTTTTTAAGGGTAAACAACATCCCACTGAGAGAGCCCCTTTCGAAGCGGCTCAGGGCGGGGCTGGGAGGGCGGGAACACGCAGGGACGTGGCCCTGCACCAGGGGTCCCGAGGCCTCTGCCCCCACCGGCTGGGGCCCTGGGACAGGATGCTCACACTCTGTCTGAGTTCATCCCTGCCTCTCTCAAAGCCCAGGTGCAGACAGGGGCTGCACAGGATGGAGGTGTCCAGGTGGGGGCGCCACGGGGCTCTGGCTGACACCGGAGCAGGAGCCCAGTGTCCGAGGCAGCAGCCCCGCACCCACGCCCGGCCCGCGGGTGGGTGCGCAGAACAGCTCCTGCCCATCCAACTTCCAGCTGGGCGTCCAGCACCGAGGACACACTCCACACCCGCGAACCCCAAGAACCTCGGCACAGTCGTGGCTGCTCCTCCGTCTCCCAGGCCATCCCGTCACCGCCGCCACCATCTCTAGGAGCACTGAGTGCAGCCGAGCGCCGGCTCGTTCTAGACACTTTGCTTGCGTGGACTCGTCTCATCCTCGCAACCATCTGGGGTTCCCGTTTCCCCAACAGGGAGCCAGCCCAGAGATGCCAAGCCCCCGCCCACAGGTGCCCAGGGAGCCGGAACCAAACCTGCTCCTCACTCCCGAGCTGCCCTGCATCAGCTGCGTGGACTGTGGGTGGGGGGCGAGGGCTGCTGAAATGGGCCATTTCTCCCCAGACACCCCGTTCGGAGTGCCCTGTCCCCAGTGACTGTCCTGGAAATCGGATCCCCCGGGGCCCTCTCCCCACCCCACGTACCTCGATACCAGATGAGCCGGGGCGGCGGCACCCCGGACGCCTCGCACGCCAGCACGGCCTCCTGTCCCACGGCGGCGAGCACCACCGCATTGACGGCGGAGACCGAGGGTGGGTCTGCGTGGGGGCAGATGGGAAATGTGGTACCAAACTCCCTAGACTGAGAATGTGGCTTCCACAGCTGGGGGCGGGGAGGGGATAGAGGGGGAGCGGAGCACTCTGCCTCCTCCCCATCCCCCACCTCGGGGACGGTCACCCCAGGAAAATTTAGCCACAGCTCACTTTTTGCAAGCTCCCCGCCCAGGACCTGAAGTGAAAGCCGTCACTCCTGGACCAACCCCTAACACTCCTCACTGAACCTGCCAAACCCTACGAATGCCCTCCAGGGGGTGCCAGCCGCTCCCCGGTCCTGCTCCCCCCACCCCACGCCAGCCTCCGGGCAGCCCCTTGAGCTCCCAGGACTCATTACCCCTCCGGTCCCTCTGCCTGGCCTCCTGCCCCTCATGGAG
>NW_005371476.1:415621-417241 GCF_000412655.1 Myotis brandtii
CGCACGTCACCCATCACTCACCCACCCTGCTCTGCGCATCCTCACCACCCAAAAGTGCCTTCCTTATGTTTTATGCCTCCCCCCTAGACAGGGACCTGTGTCACGGCTGTGTCCCCACTGCCTGGCATGTAGCAGCTGCTCAATAAGTATTTGTGGACGAGAGGGAGGAAGAAAGGGAGGGAGGGAGGGAGGGAGGGAGGCCGGCCCTTCTCCCCAGATGCCCGTGGCCCGAGTACCTGTGTGGTAGAGGGTGACCGTTTCCTCGTCTGTGCCAACCTCGTTAGCAGCCTGGCAGCTGTAATTCCCGGCATCCTCTGGGGCCAGTCCCTGAATGATGAGGGTTCCCTGGCCATCCACGTGGATTCTGGAGTCATGGTCAACAGCAAGGGGCTGATCGGGTCGGGCCTTGCAAGGGTCCCTCCGGTCATCGTTAATAACAAATTCACTAACGTCGCCAGGGACCACCACCTGGCACCGCCCTGCGCCGAGCTGTGTGCTCAGCGCTGTACACGCATTGTCTATTTTCATTCATGAGGCTCAGAGAGGTTAGGTGACTTGCCCAAGGTCACACAGCCTGACTGGCAGAGGCGGGATCCAAGCACAGGTCTGCTGGACTCTGACCCCGGAGCCCACCCTGAGGCATTGTCACGTTTCCAAAGTGACTGGGCTCCTGAGCCTCACGTGATCCCGGAGGAGGGCAGGACCGTGCTCCTCCCCGTTTAGGGGTAAGAGGACTGAGGCTGGGACAGGTCCCTGGGGTCCTGTCCCCCCTGTTCCCAGTCCCGGAGCCCCAGGCCCTGGGCCCCTCACCTGCTGTCCTCCTGCAGGGTGTGACCGTCACGGCTCCAGGAGATGTGGGGTGCGGGGTACCCAGACGCCGAGCAGCTGACCCTCACCTCCACGCCCTGGGAGAAGCGCTGGGACCTGGTGTGGATGCTGACCTTCGGGGCCTCTGCAGTTCGGAGTGGGCAGCAGGACAGAGCCTGTCAGAGCAGCCGGGCCGTCCCAGCCCCCAGCCCTGGGTCCTGCCCTCCCACGGCCACGGCCACCGACGGCAGAGACACAGGAGGCAAAGGCCCTGAATCCCAGGAGTGGCCTCCCTGGGGACGAGGGCTGACCGGGCAGCCACCCGGGCACATCCCCAGGGCGCACGCGGACTGCTTTCCCAGTGCCCGCGGTGGGAGCTCCCTGGAGTTCCCCTCTGGGCCGAGCACCTCGGCGAGGCTTAGGGAGATGCCCGGCAGCTGCCAGGGCTGGGATGGCTCTCGCCTCCAGTGACCCTGAGTGGACCCCAACGCCTGCACAAGTGCTGGCCCCAAACGCAGAAAGCACGCCAGACTGGCCAGGCTCTCAGAGCTCATGGCCCCCGCCTAGAAGTGGGAACACGCCCTTCCCACACCAGTGGCCCAGATACGGCCTCAGAATCCTTCCCCACACCCCCAGGCACCAGAAAGCACACTTGTTACGACACTTTCACACTTGGGGATACAGCACCCCAGCCGGGCGGCTCTCTCCTAAGACTCCCAGACAAGTGCTCTCCCAACTGTCTCCTCCATCCCTATCTGGTCAGTGCTACCCAGCCCTGGGCTTCAGCAGTTTCCAGTGTTCCATCCCTATCCT
>NW_005371476.1:417268-420564 GCF_000412655.1 Myotis brandtii
GGTGGTGAGTGCAAGGCAGGTGCTCAATGGCTCTGGAAAAGGTCAGGACACAATGAAATCGGCTTGGCTTACAGCAGTAGGAATTTAGGTTAGATAAGAGGATGAACTTCCCACGAGTGAGAACCACTAGGCATAAGCTACGAGGCTCAGACTCCTTTCTCTGAAGGTTCAGAAAACGGGGAGGGTTGAGGTTGCCTGCCAGAGGCCATGTCTGGGCACAGGGAGGGGCGGAGGGGCGGAGGGATGGAGGGACGGAGGGACAGAGGGAAGGGCTTTGGGGGTAAAGACTGGGTAGTGTGTGGAACTGGGAGGACAGCCACGTGGGAAGAGCCTCACCTCGCACCAGGAGCCAGGCGGATGCCCTCGTGACCCCGTTGGCGTTGCTGGCTATGCACTGGTACCGCCCGCCGTCGCTGGGGACGACGGCGCTGACCTCCAGGGACAGGTCGTCCAGCTGCCTGACTCTGCCCGTGGAGGCCGGCAGGACCCGCCAGTCCCGCACCCACGTCAGGTTGTGGGGGGCCTCTCCCAGAACCCAGCAGGACAGGGTGGCCGTCTCCCCTGGGGACACGGTCACGTTGGGCGCCGGGACCAGCTGTGGCGGAGGGTCTGCAAGGACACACGCATGGGAGGTTCACCGGGGCTGACTCGGGAGGACAGCCTGCTGGTCCCCGTGGGGTCCCGATGCCAGAACCCAGCACCGTGGCCCTCAGGAGACTTCGGCCAGCAGGGAGGTTAACGGGCGTCTGCTCACCATCGGGACGGTGCCACCCGGGGAGGGCGCATTCCCTGTCGCCATCACACACACACCGAGGGCTGCGTGGCGAGTGCGCGCTCTGCTCCCGGCAGCCAACTGCGGTGTCTAACAAAAGCTACGCTTTGAGCCAATATTTGCACCCTTGGGAATAAAGCTTGGGTTTCAAACGAACCCTCAGGAGGGAAAGATTAATGAGTAAAAGCCACGCTCTGTGCAAACAGCGGGGCTATTATTACACACAAATGTAGGAAGGAGGCCTCTGCCCCAGAGACGGGAGAGCAAAGAAAACGGCCGTCTCGCCAAGAAGAAGCCACAAGAAGTGGCGAGATTAGAGACCCGCTAACCAGGGGCGTGGGCCTGAGAACCTGCAGGGGGGCCGCTAGATCCACACAGGCCACATGTGCCAATGACCACGACATCCAGGCAGGTGGAGCCTCGGGCCTCCGCAGCTGGCAGGGGCAGAAATGGAATCCTGGGGACCAGCTAGAACTGGAGGAAATATCACTCATGCTCTGTGAACCGCGATTGCTCTGTTCTGATTCAAGAAGGCACCTTCCAGCCTGGCTGGGGGTTCCACAGGGGACCTGGGGGCTCACCTCCTCCCCATCCGGGACCTGCCTGTTGTCATGGGGAGATAGCAAACCTTGTTACAGAAGCCAGAGCCGCCAGCCCTTTGAAGACCCCCAGCCTTTGCATGCCCACAGGCCTTTGCAGGTCTCCAGCCCCCATGACCTGTAAACTGCCCACTTGGCACACCCTTTGGCTACTTCCCCATGTCATCGCTGTCCTTCTACCCAATATGAGCAGCTGGCTTATGGTGGGGGGCGGAGCAGATGTCTGCCGGCAGGATTGAATAAACACTCATAATGACTCAACCCTGTCTCTGCTGGATTGGCTCACGCAGTGACAGGCAGCGCAGACCCACTGACTGTCTGGTTACAAGATGAACGCGGCCATGAATTTCTCTTTAAATAAATTCACACCAATGCATCATGCCGATGCACCCCGATATGCCAGCGTGCAGACGGGGGCACCTGTGTGTTGCGGGGGAGGCCAGCAGCAGACGCTGACTGTAGTGCATTAGACAGTGACGGGGACTTGAAAGTCGAAGCCCTGAGTTTGAGTTTAACATAGTTTAGCCGAGAGGAGAGAGAGCAGGTACGGAAAACGGGGAGCCACTGCGAACCCTCAGTAACGGGCGGACAAGTTTCCTGACGCCGTTCTACTTCTCTTTGCTCACCATCATTTAGAAAAAGCAAATTTTTGTTAATTCCCGCCCTAAGCATGTGTGCTCACATGCTCTACTGCGAGGTGATAACAGCTCGGGTTGTTGTATGTACACTATTCTCCCATTTTCGTTGAAACGCGCGCGCAGATCAAGGTCTGAAAGGAAGCAAGTCAACGCGCTCGCTCCGGAGGGCGCCTCTGGGAGGGCGCCAGGCCGCTCCACCCCGCTGCCTGTTTCCCAGTCTTCCTCCGGGAAGCCCCGCTTTGTGTAAGATCCGAGGGTGCAGAAGGCCTCGCTCTCCATGCTGTCTGGCTCCTTCCCTTCTCTTCCCGAGAGCTGGGGTTCACAGTTTAGAAAATAAAGCCAGCCAGCCGTAGCCGGTTTGCCTCTGTGCATAGAGCGTCAGCCTGCGGACTGAAGGGTCCCGGGTTCGATTCCGGTCAACAGCACATGCCCGGGTTAAGGGCTCGATCCCCAGTGGGGGACGTGCAGGAGGCAGCCAATCAATGATTCTCTCTCATCATTGATGTCTCTCTCTCTCTCTCTCTCTCTCTTCCTCTCCCTTCCTCTCTGACATCAATAAAATTTTATTTTTAAAAAATAATTTAAAAAATAAATAAAACCAATTTCCTGTTGAGATGGTCGGTGGCATTTCCAACCTTCCTGTGCTGAATGGTGCCATTCCGTGGGGATGTGGAGGCACAGATGTCGGGGCTGCAAGATGGACGGTGGCCCCGGAAAGGTCTGGGGGCCGGCAAGTCCCAAAGGCCAGACCAAGCAATCAGGGGTGGGAGGAAGGCTGGGCAGGGGGAGCGCGGCCAGAGCCGAGGTTCCCAACCTCTCTCCAACTGAGACCCGCCATCCGGGCCATCCGGGGTGAGGCAGCCCCAGCGGGGCCAGTGGGCAGCAGGCAGGGGGCAGCGGCAGCCAGACTTGGTGATGGACAGTCCCCAGCAGCTGGCTGGCACGCTCCCCCACGGACGGAGACTCCCTGGACGGAAATCCTAGAGGGAAAAGTCAGCAAGGGGGTGGGGAGGAGAGACCCAGAGGGACAGACCTGTGACGATGACCAGGGCCTGCGCCCGTCCGGTCCCAGCCCCGCTGACCGCTGTGCACTCGTACGTGCCTTCCTCGGCCTTGGAGGCCCGCGGGATCTCCCAGCTGCTGTTCCCCGACTCCCTGCGAACACACGACAGGCGGGCACACACTGTCACACTGCCCCCAGCCAGGGTCCCCCGCCTCCCCCACCCTCTGGGGCTCCGTTCCTCTGAACCCTGCCCCGGGGGGGGGGGGGGGGGGGGCAAACCCTCT
>NW_005371476.1:421997-426717 GCF_000412655.1 Myotis brandtii
CAGGGGGTGGTGAGTGGCAAGGCAGGTGCTCAATGGCTCTGGAAAAGGTCAGGACACAATGAAATCGGCTTGGCTTACAGCAGTAGGAATTTAGGTTAGATAAGAGGATGAACTTCCCACGAGTGAGAACCACTAGGCATAAGCTACGAGGCTCAGACTCCTTTCTCTGAAGGTTCAGAAAACGGGGAGGGTTGAGGTTGCCTGCCAGAGGCCATGTCTGGGCACAGGGAGGGGCGGAGGGGCGGAGGGATGGAGGGACGGAGGGACAGAGGGAAGGGCTTTGGGGGTAAAGACTGGGTAGTGTGTGGAACTGGGAGGACAGCCACGTGGGAAGAGCCTCACCTCGCACCAGGAGCCAGGCGGATGCCCTCGTGACCCCGTTGGCGTTGCTGGCTATGCACTGGTACCGCCCGCCGTCGCTGGGGACGACGGCGCTGACCTCCAGGGACAGGTCGTCCAGCTGCCTGACTCTGCCCGTGGAGGCCGGCAGGACCCGCCAGTCCCGCACCCACGTCAGGTTGTGGGGGGCCTCTCCCAGAACCCAGCAGGACAGGGTGGCCGTCTCCCCTGGGGACACGGTCACGTTGGGCGCCGGGACCAGCTGTGGCGGAGGGTCTGCAAGGACACACGCATGGGAGGTTCACCGGGGCTGACTCGGGAGGACAGCCTGCTGGTCCCCGTGGGGTCCCGATGCCAGAACCCAGCACCGTGGCCCTCAGGAGACTTCGGCCAGCAGGGAGGTTAACGGGCGTCTGCTCACCATCGGGACGGTGCCACCCGGGGAGGGCGCATTCCCTGTCGCCATCACACACACACCGAGGGCTGCGTGGCGAGTGCGCGCTCTGCTCCCGGCAGCCAACTGCGGTGTCTAACAAAAGCTACGCTTTGAGCCAATATTTGCACCCTTGGGAATAAAGCTTGGGTTTCAAACGAACCCTCAGGAGGGAAAGATTAATGAGTAAAAGCCACGCTCTGTGCAAACAGCGGGGCTATTATTACACACAAATGTAGGAAGGAGGCCTCTGCCCCAGAGACGGGAGAGCAAAGAAAACGGCCGTCTCGCCAAGAAGAAGCCACAAGAAGTGGCGAGATTAGAGACCCGCTAACCAGGGGCGTGGGCCTGAGAACCTGCAGGGGGGCCGCTAGATCCACACAGGCCACATGTGCCAATGACCACGACATCCAGGCAGGTGGAGCCTCGGGCCTCCGCAGCTGGCAGGGGCAGAAATGGAATCCTGGGGACCAGCTAGAACTGGAGGAAATATCACTCATGCTCTGTGAACCGCGATTGCTCTGTTCTGATTCAAGAAGGCACCTTCCAGCCTGGCTGGGGGTTCCACAGGGGACCTGGGGGCTCACCTCCTCCCCATCCGGGACCTGCCTGTTGTCATGGGGAGATAGCAAACCTTGTTACAGAAGCCAGAGCCGCCAGCCCTTTGAAGACCCCCAGCCTTTGCATGCCCACAGGCCTTTGCAGGTCTCCAGCCCCCATGACCTGTAAACTGCCCACTTGGCACACCCTTTGGCTACTTCCCCATGTCATCGCTGTCCTTCTACCCAATATGAGCAGCTGGCTTATGGTGGGGGGCGGAGCAGATGTCTGCCGGCAGGATTGAATAAACACTCATAATGACTCAACCCTGTCTCTGCTGGATTGGCTCACGCAGTGACAGGCAGCGCAGACCCACTGACTGTCTGGTTACAAGATGAACGCGGCCATGAATTTCTCTTTAAATAAATTCACACCAATGCATCATGCCGATGCACCCCGATATGCCAGCGTGCAGACGGGGGCACCTGTGTGTTGCGGGGGAGGCCAGCAGCAGACGCTGACTGTAGTGCATTAGACAGTGACGGGGACTTGAAAGTCGAAGCCCTGAGTTTGAGTTTAACATAGTTTAGCCGAGAGGAGAGAGAGCAGGTACGGAAAACGGGGAGCCACTGCGAACCCTCAGTAACGGGCGGACAAGTTTCCTGACGCCGTTCTACTTCTCTTTGCTCACCATCATTTAGAAAAAGCAAATTTTTGTTAATTCCCGCCCTAAGCATGTGTGCTCACATGCTCTACTGCGAGGTGATAACAGCTCGGGTTGTTGTATGTACACTATTCTCCCATTTTCGTTGAAACGCGCGCGCAGATCAAGGTCTGAAAGGAAGCAAGTCAACGCGCTCGCTCCGGAGGGCGCCTCTGGGAGGGCGCCAGGCCGCTCCACCCCGCTGCCTGTTTCCCAGTCTTCCTCCGGGAAGCCCCGCTTTGTGTAAGATCCGAGGGTGCAGAAGGCCTCGCTCTCCATGCTGTCTGGCTCCTTCCCTTCTCTTCCCGAGAGCTGGGGTTCACAGTTTAGAAAATAAAGCCAGCCAGCCGTAGCCGGTTTGCCTCTGTGCATAGAGCGTCAGCCTGCGGACTGAAGGGTCCCGGGTTCGATTCCGGTCAACAGCACATGCCCGGGTTAAGGGCTCGATCCCCAGTGGGGGACGTGCAGGAGGCAGCCAATCAATGATTCTCTCTCATCATTGATGTCTCTCTCTCTCTCTCTCTCTCTCTTCCTCTCCCTTCCTCTCTGACATCAATAAAATTTTATTTTTAAAAAATAATTTAAAAAATAAATAAAACCAATTTCCTGTTGAGATGGTCGGTGGCATTTCCAACCTTCCTGTGCTGAATGGTGCCATTCCGTGGGGATGTGGAGGCACAGATGTCGGGGCTGCAAGATGGACGGTGGCCCCGGAAAGGTCTGGGGGCCGGCAAGTCCCAAAGGCCAGACCAAGCAATCAGGGGTGGGAGGAAGGCTGGGCAGGGGGAGCGCGGCCAGAGCCGAGGTTCCCAACCTCTCTCCAACTGAGACCCGCCATCCGGGCCATCCGGGGTGAGGCAGCCCCAGCGGGGCCAGTGGGCAGCAGGCAGGGGGCAGCGGCAGCCAGACTTGGTGATGGACAGTCCCCAGCAGCTGGCTGGCACGCTCCCCCACGGACGGAGACTCCCTGGACGGAAATCCTAGAGGGAAAAGTCAGCAAGGGGGTGGGGAGGAGAGACCCAGAGGGACAGACCTGTGACGATGACCAGGGCCTGCGCCCGTCCGGTCCCAGCCCCGCTGACCGCTGTGCACTCGTACGTGCCTTCCTCGGCCTTGGAGGCCCGCGGGATCTCCCAGCTGCTGTTCCCCGACTCCCTGCGAACACACGACAGGCGGGCACACACTGTCACACTGCCCCCAGCCAGGGTCCCCCGCCTCCCCCACCCTCTGGGGCTCCGTTCCTCTGAACCCTGCCCCGGGGGGGGGGGGGGGCGCGGGCAAATCCTCTTGGAGGCCTGATAAGAGGAGGCAGGCAGCCAAGGACATGCAAATTCCACAGGATACTGTGTGGCTCTGCGCAAGTCCCTGCCCCTCTCTGAGCTCTGGACTTCCATCCATAAAGGGGAGAGTCTTTCCTGCCCTGGCCCCGTGGAGCAAGGCCCTGCACGGGTTGAGTTTTCTGCAAGCGAAGGAAGCCCCGTGATGGCCCAGCAGTGGCGGGAACCTCGGGGGCTACCCTCCCCCATCCCTGGCCCCACTGAGAGGTGCCCGGCTGGGCTGCCCTGGAGGACAATATGACCGAGCCCCAGGTCCCTCTCCTGCCACCCACTCCCCTCAGCTCCCCGAGGGCATCGGGACCCCAGGAGCCCAGTGGCTGAGGACCACGGGCTGGCCGCGGGCCACTCACTGCAGGTGCCGCTCCTCGCCCAGCCTGGCTCCATGCCGCCGCAGCTGCAGCCGGAAGGGGAGGGCGCTGTGCACCGAGCAGGAGACCAGCAGGGGCTGGTGCAGGTAGCCGTGGATCCGGGGGGGCATGCTGACCAGGGGCCCGCCTGCAGGCAAGGACCAGCGCTCAGCAGGCCGCCCTGCTCCCCACAGCTGCCCGCCCTACGCCCAGCCACACACCCACAGGGAGGAGCCAGGAGCAGAGGCCTCTCCAAGCCTCAGTCTCCGCCTCTGTAAAGTGGGGCTGATCACAGCACCGTCGTGCTGTCCTGAGGAGTTGGCGCGACGTGGTGCGTGGGAAGCGCATGGCAAGCTCCGCCCACGAAAGCTCTGTTGGTTCTTATGGTTTGTGACACACTGGCTGCAATGGGCCAGTCTGTGCCCCATTCTCTCAACTGTATCAGGCCTGAGACCAGACAGGGCGCCCCAGGGGTGGGGGTGGGGCGTCAACTGCTCATCTGCCTGGAGGGTCAGTTCTCCCCAAAGATATTGGAGGGGAGCCTTTTTTATTCAAAAATAAGCATAGTTGGAGCAGGGCTGCAAAGGCAAAATTCACACGCATTTTTGAGATAAAATAAGAGACTTCAATGAAATCTCACAGCTTGTGATGAGCCCCTGGGGGCCCTCAGCAGACACCACTGCCCCCCTCGCCTGACCCTGGTCTTGGGGGTGACACATTCTCTCCTTGGCTATTGGAGTTACTTCAATGGACGTCTGAGAACCACCCCGCAGGGTCCCTGGCGGCGCCCATGCCTCGCGGGTGATGGGCATGCGCTCAGCCCTGTGCTGCCCCCTCCGCGTCCCCACCGGAGATGCTGTGAGGGCTGACAATGTGCCAGACCTCCTCTGAGCACAGAGCCGGGGTGGGAGGGCGGCGGTGACATCATGCTGCAGGCTGCCTGCCACGTCCCAGGGGATAGGGATGCCGGACCATCCAGCCACGTCCTCAGCTGTGTGCAAAGCAGCCAGCTCCCCCCCCC
>NW_005371476.1:426792-429120 GCF_000412655.1 Myotis brandtii
CACGCACACACACACACACACACACACACACACACACACACACACGAAGCCTCTGCAAGGCCTGCTCGGCTTCCTCTTCTGTGAGCTGCAAGGGCCCAGCGACCCCAGGCCCAGCCCTCACACCTCCATGTCGCCAAACCCAGAGCCTCCTGCTCTCAGCCGAACCGCCAACCTCCCAAACCTGGGAGGTAGAGTAGGAAGCAAAAAGGCTTGCCGAAACCGGTTTGGCTCAGTGGATAGAGCGTCGGCCTGCGGACTGAAGGGTCCTGGGTTCGATTCCGGTCAAGGGCATGTACCTGGGTTGCGGGCACATCCCCAATAGGAGATGTGCAGGAGGCGGCTGATCGATGTTTCTCTCTCATCGATGTTTCTAACTCTCTATCTCTCTCCCTTCCTCTCTGTAAAAAATCAATAAAATATATTTAAAAAAAAAAAAAAAAAGGCCAAGCCACGCTGCTCCCTGCCCACAGACACACCTTCATCTAGAGCCGAGGTGCCGACCAAGAGCCAGAGCTAAACTCCAAACTCCTGGATCCATCGCAAAGAGCAGGAGAGAGACACACAGGCTGTTACTCTGCTGCTGAAATTTCTTTCTGAAAAGTCCTCTCAAAGCTGTAAAGGCCGGGGTGGCCGGGGACCACTGTGGGGAGTGGAGGCCAGCAGGAGGCTGGAAAGAAGGGTCTGCAACTCCTCCACTTCACCATGGGCACCTTGGTGCCCCCCCCCCCAGTGCTGTGGACAGAGGAGTCTGCCCCTCGCTGAGATCCCCAGCAAGGACCCTGGAATGTCAGTGACAGCCACCTCTGTGAGCTCCTCCCTGGCCGCCACATGGGAAGGGGGAGTGGGCAGGAGGGAGTGGAGCCCAGTATGGAAGCCAGTGGCCAGTGAACTGAGATGCCCCTGCCAGGCCCAGAGACAGAGCTGGAAAGCCAGAGACTCCACCCTGCCCTCTGGAAGCTTCCAGACGGGATGTGAGACCTCAGGGACACACAGAAAACCAGCAGAAAGCCACCAGGTGTGGGAACCAACCCAACATGGCCCACAACCCCCACATCCTGGGCGCAGACCCTGAGCGGCCCCACGAGCCGTCTCTTCGTGTGCATTAGCTTATGGAACCTTCCAAGCAACCCTGGGAGGTCGGTGGCCTCCGTTTCTTTTTCTTTTTTTTCTTTTTCTAAAATTATTTTTTTTAGTGGCCTCAGTTTCTTCATCTATAAAATGGAAACACATCTCAGAAATGTTATAAGCATTCGAGGAGTGAATGTGTGGTAAGTGGGCTTGGCCCAGGACTGCCCCAAGAGAAGTGCTCAAAATGATGGTTAAATTAGTATTAGCAAGATCATGATTATACAGTGACTATAACAAAAGACCATACCCATACCCTCTGCCCTGCCCACTGCTGTGTCCACATTATGAATGACACAAAATGAAATGTTGAATGGACAGGTGGGTGGATATTTGGATGAATAAATGGGTGGGTGGATGGATGGATGGATGAATGAATGGGTGGATGGATGGATAGATGAATGGATGGATGGATGGATGGATGGATGGATGGATGAGTGATGGATAGATGGATGGGTGGATGGATGAATGGATGAAGGATGGATGGATGGGTGGATGGATGGATGGGTAGGTAGATGTCTGGATGGATGAGTGGGTACGATGTACAGATGCATGTATGGATAAATAGATGAATGCATGGGTGGAGGATGACTTTGTACTACGTATCTGAGCTGAGGGCTACATCGGAAGCATCTCAATACTCAGCATAATCCTTGCAGAGCTTGCTGCCCACAGAAGTCAATGAACACACTCCCTAATCTAATCTAACCAGGAGGGCTCCCAGAAGAAATGGGTTGGCAACTGAGACAGAAATCTAGGGGTGGCAAGAGCCACTCACTCACCTGGGGCCACTCCACTATAGGCAACTCCAGAGACACGAAGGAGGGGGTTCCCCTCATGGTCCTCGCCCTTCACCTTGAGGTAGAAGCGCTCCTGGGGGGCATGGAAGGGTGGCCCACCCCACAGCTGATGGGTGGATCCGTTGGAGAGCAGCTGCGTGGGCAGAGTCAGGAGGGGCTGCCCTGAACTGCGTGAGAGCTCCACCGAGTCCACGCGGCCAGGGGCCTGCAGGCCCGTGGAGTTGATCACCAGGGAGATGGGCACCCCTGCAGAGGGAAGGGCGAGGGAGGAGGTGCTGCCATCTGTGCTGGGCTCCGTGATCCTCCCCAAGGAGCGGCCCTAGGTCTATCGGTCAATCGGCCAGGGATCAGCCCACTTGGTCCTCCTTCACCAGCTACCTCACCTTCCCTTCCCTGGGACATT
>NW_005371476.1:429189-436208 GCF_000412655.1 Myotis brandtii
GGTGGGACAAGGAGGGAGGGGGGCTTGCTCCTGTCCATGGTCCTGAAATGCCACTGTTCATCCCGCCAGTGGTCCCCCAAGGCTGCATCGCCTCCACTCCACACAGCGTCAAAGCGGGAAACTGGAGGAGCCAGGCTCTTGGTAAACAAGTTTTGACCCAGAAGAAGGGGAAGGTGTGAACTCAGTAGTGGAGCATGTTCTAAAGCAGCGGTTCTCAACCTGTGGGTCGCGACCCCTTTGGCGGTGGAACGACCCTTTCACAGGGGTCGCCTAAGACCATCCTGCATCTCAGATATTTACATGACGATTCATAACAGTAGCAACATTACAGTTATGAAGTAGCAACGAAAATAATTTTTATGGTTGGGTCCCAACATGAGGAACTGTATTTAAAGGGCCAGACGGTGGAGAACCACTGTTCTAAAGGGAAATGGCCACTATGTCACCTGGGCTGGGGCCTGGCCCCGGGTGTGGGAACCCAGCCTGGGCCACCTGTTCCACAGCCGCTCACTCACGGTCGGCCCCCAGCGCTCCCACTGTTTCCCATGGGCAAGCCCCACCCCTCAGAAGCCAGCTCCAAGAGCATGTACCTTGCAGGGGCCACTCGATGGTGTGGTTGAGGTCCAGAGAGGGCTGAGTGGAGAAGCCGGCGCGGAAGTTGATGTTGCTGATGCCCGTGATCCTCACCGAATGGCGGCCGCTGCTGTAGACCTAGCACAAGCCCAGGCCCACGTCACCGGGGCCCTCGACCCCCACACCCCAGCTCCAGGAGTGCCGACCCGCCCCGCCAGGACTGTTCCTCGAAGCCTTCCCCCGAGGTCACCCTTGCTTCTTTTGTGCCTTCTCCCTGGACAGGGCTCTGTTACCCATCTCAGGACGCTCAAGTCATTTCTCCAAGTCCTTCATAAACATCCCCTAACTAACCCAACCACTCCACTTCCTCTCACGGCTGCAAAGCAGAATACCCCTCCTCTGTTTTTGACCCTTTACTTCTATTGATATGCCCACATCACTACCCAAGCTCCAGCCCTCAGCTTCCCAGGACCCCAGGCTCCCCAGGCCAGATAGGAAGGAGATGGTGTCTCAACTCCATGCGGCTTGGGCTCCCCACAGCCCGGGAACCCAGTGCCCCCTACCTTGATGGACCAGAGCCCAGGATGCTCCGGCTTAAAGGCCACCACCTTGGCCGAGTCAGGGATGTTGAGAAGCACGTTGAGGCCCTCGTCCTTCTGCAGGATCCTCCCTGTGGAAGCCCCAGTGACTCTCAGGCCTCAACACTTTCCCGGGGGGGTGACAGAGGCCCACCCTATCCCCAGGAACCCGTGGCTCTCCAAACACCAGCCTCATCTTCCCAGAGAAACTGACGAGAGGCCTTTGGCAGTGCTGGGGCCTCCCCCTCATTCTGCACGCCCCCTTCCCCTCCCCAGGTGTGGGATGCACTCCTGGCCTATAGCCTGAGGTTCTCATGACATCCTCGGAGCACCGGGGAGCCAGGTGGCCAGGTCCACACCACCTCCCTGAACCCCAGCTTCCCATCTGTACTGCGTGCCACTAATTCGTGCCCTCACTGACCCGCCAGGCTACTGTGGGGACCACTAGAGCGCGTGGGGAAGGACTCCGTGGGAGCCTCCCATCCCAGGACTGTCTTCATCTTAATTCCCCTCACCTGGCTTCTCCCGGCCTCCTGCTTCCTCACCCACCACAGGACCCTCTCTGCCCCCACCTGGCACCCCCCACCCTCCTTGCTCCCGGAGCCTTGTGTCCAGGAGCCACCACAGGTCTCTCTCGTTGTCCCATCCTGACTCCCAGCTCAATCCTGGGGCCAAAGAGGAGGGGCGCACATACCCAGCGGGTCTCGGACTTCGATCTCGGGGCCCGGGCCGCTCAGGGAGATGGTGACCTCCTTCAGGCTGGGGTCGAAGGGGATCCTCCACGTGTGCTCGCCCTGTTCCTCGTGGTCCGTGGACAGCAGGTGTACCTTGGACGCCTGGATGGCTGACTCCACCCACTTCAGCACCTGGGAGGCAGGTGTGAGAAGCTGACGCCAACATGTTACCTTGTCTTACGTGTGCCTGGCCCACTGATGATGGGTCCTTAACAGGCTGCCAGCTGTGTGCAGAACCTGGCTTCCCCCATGGGTTTCGGGCAGCATACAGGCTTTCCAGGTCATCTGGAGGGCACCCCACACCCCCCTGAGCCCCACCAGCCCCAATTCACAGGGCATTACCCACATCCCCAGCCTGTGGGCTCAGAGCTGTGACACCTGAACTGAGGCATCCAGAGGACTCAGCTCGGACGGAAGGAGCAAGGAGTGCCCTTCTGCTGGGAAGACTCTTCCCTCCTTCACCTGGCCAACTTCCATGGCCCCCATCACCTCCTCCAGGCAGCCCTCCTGATGCCTCCTACACACAGATGAACCCTGGAGATCTGGAATCTTGCTCCAGACCAGCGGTTCTCAACCTGTGGGCCGCGACCCCTTTGGGGGTCGAACGACCCTTTCACAGGGGTCGCCTAAGACCATCGGAAAACACATCTATAATTACATATTGTTTTGTGATTAATCACTATGCTTTAATTATGTTCAATTTGTAACAATGAAATTGGGGGTCACCACAACATGAGGAACTGTATTAAAGGGTCATAGCATTAGGAAGGTTGAGAACCACTACCCCAGACCAACGTAGTTCACCATCACCCCCCTAGGGGCCTCAGACCACACCCCCCATCCCCCATCCCGGGTTCACCCTGTGGATGCAGACGGCTCCCTCAATTCCACCAGCACCCACTCCCAGCTCACACCTCCTCCTTGCAGCAGCCAAGCCTCCCAGGTCCCAGCCAGAAAACCAGGAAAGAGGGAGAGGGGCAGCCCCTCCCGTCGGAACCTCTCCTTCCCCTCCAAGTCAGGAAGCATCCTGTGCAAACCCTGAAACTGAAACACAGGGCACACGCCCCTGCCTGGATGAGAGATGGGTGCCATGACCACAGAGAGAAAAAATTAACCTCCAGTGAGTTGAAAACCCAGGGGTTGAACTTGTGCTCAGTGGGAGGCACACTGAGGACAAAGGGACCGGCAAAGAAACGTTCGCGGAGCGGCTTTCAGCTGCCAGCCTCTCACACTGTGACTGCGAGGCTGGTCTGTGGGACTTGTAGGGTAAAGCACAGCGCTGAGGAGGTTAATGTTTTCTGAGCCCAGACTTTCTCTTACAGCCAAGTGTCACAGAGAACTGCAGGTGCCTAATTCTCTATAAATCCACTCCAGCCCTAGCCGGTTTGGCTCAGTGGATAGAGCACTAGCCTGCGGACTGAAGGGTTCCGGGTCTGATTCCGGTCAAGGGCACATGCCCCAGTTACAGGCTCAATCCCCAGCGTGCGCAGGAGGCAGCCGATCAGTGATTCTCTCTCATCATTGATGTTTCTATCTCTCTCTCCCTCTCCCTTCCTTTCTGAAATAATTTATATATATATATACATTAAATCCACTCAGAGTGAATTAGAACCTAATACCATTCTGAATTAGGGTTCCTTGGAGAGATGTCTGGTTCTGAATCCGGGGCAGGCAATGTACAATGCAAACCTGAGGCAGCCGATAACTCCATAAAGCGAGGAAGTCCTCGAAGACGAACGGGGACACAGCCAGAGGACACGGCCACCAGCTTGCAGAAGCCCCATTGGCTAAATTTAGAAAAATCTGAGCCCCAAATAGAGTAACAGTAATCAATCAAAACACACTGCATTATGTAACCCACATGCCCATAATAATACTCCAGAAAGAAGTGCAAAATTCAAAACAGTAAAACCTCACTTGTCACCAATGAAGGCGACTTCTTCATTAAAGAGAAAGAACTAAGGGTGATCCCTGCCCTTCTGATCAGAACTGGGCTTCGGACAAACCGAACCCTTCCTTCCCATGAGCAAAAGCCCTCCTTCCTGGAAGAGCGCCCGCTGGTAAACGCGGAAGGAATGATGCAACTAGGAAATCATCGTGTGCAGCCCCTCGTGAAATAAGTGTTCCGGGCGCGCATGCTCGGTGGATGCTCACACCGCAGATGAAAGGGCGATGGGGAGCTGGACGTCGCATGCAGCCCCAGCGTTACCCCACAGGCCACCCGAGTCACACGGGACACGCATGGCCTCCCGATGCGGAGAGCTGGCTGTCGACACCCCGACCCAGTAATCACGCTTCTCTCCAGGAAGAGTGGGACAGTCAGACATTATTCGCCTGCTGGTGTGATGTAATAGAGAATACACACAGCACCAGCTATGAACTATTCCTGCCAAACCTGCTGGCCTCCATCTAGACAGGCGTGTAGCGCTAACCCCCAGTTCAGGGGAAATATAGGAGACACAGTTCACGCCATAAGGAAGCCATCAGCTGGATCCGGAACACGGGACATTATGAAGGCGGTGCCTCGTCGACAAGCCGGTGGCATGTACAGAGGGTGGCCTGCTCCAGATGTAAGAGGGCTCCATAGCCAGGACAACCAGACGACATGCACCGCCTGTGATGAAGTCCCATCGGGCAAAAACGGTTATAAAGACATTCTGAGGGCCCTAGCCGGTTTGGCTCAGTGGGCAGAGCATCGGCCTGTAGACCACAGGGTCCCGGGTTCGATTCCGGTCAAGGGCACGTACCTCGGTGGCAGGCTCCTCCCCAGCCTGAGCCCTGGTCAGGGCGCGTGCAGGAGGCAAGCAATCGATGTGTTTCTCTCACATCGATGTTTCTCTCTGACTTTCCCTCTCTCTTCCACTCTCCCTAAATCAATGGGAAAATATCGAGTGAAGATTAACAACAACAACAAAAAGACATTCTGAGGAAAATTTGAATGTGGACTCAACATCAGATGATACTAGCAAAGTACACTTAATTCGATAATATTGTAGACTATTTTTAAAAAATCCATGCTGAATTATTTATGGATAAGGTGTCATCATTCAGCAAAAAGTATACAGCGAAATGAAGCAGGTGGAGCTAAAATGTTAATTGCTGGATCTAGCTGGTACCTAAGTTCTTTTTATTTTTCTATATCTTTGACATTTTTCACAGTAATTTTTAAAGACTTTTTATTGATTTTTAAAAATATATATTTTTATTTATCTCGGAGAGGAAGGGAGAGGAAGAGAGAGATAGAAACATCACTGATGAGAGGGAATCATTGATTGGCTGTCTCCTGCACATTGGACTGAGCCCAAAACCCAGGCATGTGCCCTTGACCAGAATCGAACCTGGGACACTTCAGTCCACAGGCCAACACTCTATCCACTGAGCCAAACCGGCTAGTTTTTGATTTTTAAAGGTAAAGGGAGAGGGAGAGAGAAATATCGATCGGCTGCCCCTTACCAGGGATCAAGCCCCAAACCTGAGCATGTACCCTGACTGGGAACCAAACCAGCAACTCTTCTGTGCACAGGACAATGCCCAACCAACTGAACCACAACAGGCAGGGCTTCGTAGTAATTTATTAAAGTAAAAGTCACTTATAAAGAATACACATTGTATTATTTTCCATACCAACAACTGTAAACCTACTTTTGCCCCACCCTGTTTCTATATATCTGAGCAACCATAGTGGTAGCCTGTTGCTTGGCAACTCTAATCAACAGGAATCAGCTTCCTGGAATACTGTTAGAAGAAGAAATAAGAAGCCACATCCTGCCTCAATTTTAAACAGCTCTGTGATTGATTAGCAATGTCTGCCATGGATATGACATTAGAAGTGGTGTCTCGCATGCTATCTGTTGGCCATGCTTGCTCTGAATCATTCTCCTTTAGCTCTGCCTCCCATCGATCTCCCAAGGAAAGGCACGGAATTGGAAGAATTGCCCAAGGTTTAGAAAATGTATATGATTTGTTTAGACTGAGCTAGAACCTGTGTGCCTAGACTTTATAGCCAGATTTAAGTTAACACGGGCTAAGAATGCGGTTTTCTGGAAAAGCATCTGTTTCCAGGTCTGGAGCTACGCCATCTTTTGTTTTGCCTTCGAAGTAATGTTTCTCTTGAAAAGGTCCCACCTGTCTTCACCAACATTCTTCATCCGTGCGGGGGCGGCCGGGAGGAAGCCGCCGCCAGGGCTCCCAGCTGGACAGAAGCTGGCGAAGTCAGTGAGGCAACTCCCCCACCGGCACGGGAACGGCTCTGTGACCAGTCTTCCCCGGGGCCAGGCCTTGTCAGGGGTCGGGGGGAATCATAACTGAGCAAAGCTGCCAGGGGGCGGTGGCAGCACAGTGGACAATTACCCAGGCAAGTCACACCGCTACCGTGTTGCAACTGTTATTTTAAGCTCATTCTCGAATGTCCTGTTTAGGGAAGAGGCCCAGGAGTTTAGGCTACTGAGCCATGGGGAGGGCTGAGATGGGACAGAATGCCAGTGACCTCGCCAGGAGGCGGCCTGCCCACGGGGCCTGCCCTGTAAGCACATCACTACTCAGGAGCTGGGGAGGTCTGGGGGGGTGGTGATGGGCTGACCCTCTTGCCCATATTGAGGTCAAGCCTGGGGGCAAGGCCTGCTGGCCCCCGCGATGCCCCCAGGGCTCAGAGTGGAACCCAGGGAGCCTTCTGAGAAGAGAGCCTGCATCCAGCAAGCTTGGTGTTTATTTGGTGAAAGCAATGGCTTCCAGATGTTAGCGGGACCGGGGGCCTGGGAGCCAGCAGTGCATCGGGGCTCATCTCTCTGTCACTGGTGGGGAAAGAATGAAGAATCTGGGCTTGCTACCCTGGCCAGATGGCTGCTGGTCAGCCCTTCCAGGCAGATCCGCCGTCCCCCAAGGCTCCTCCCACAACACTTGACAGCCAAGGCAGCTGAAGAAGCAGAGAGGGGAAGCCAGGGCCCGAATGGGCCTCAGAGCCACAGATTGGAACACTGAGGGCCCCATCCTGGGCCCTGTAGCTTCAGGAAGCTCGTGGGCATGGATGAAGGGAGAGTTCTAGCCCCTGCCAACTGGGCACCCCGGGCACCTGTCCCAGGCCCTGCTTTCCCGAGCACAGGGCCGCAGTCACAGCCGTCGCCCACCCTCGCCAAGG
>NW_005371476.1:436394-442288 GCF_000412655.1 Myotis brandtii
CCCTGTTGCGCCCTCACTGTCTCACCAGGCGGGGGCTCTCATAGCCCCGCTGTGCGCGCGAGGACACGGAGGCTCAGAGGGGCTCACGCTGCGCTCCGGGGCACACTGCCCACAGGTGGCAGCTGGAGTCTGAGCCAGCGTGTGGCCCTGACGCTCCCCCACCTCCTCCTCTGGGAAGGGTCCAGGATGAAGTCATCTCCGGGGCCCATGCCTCCTGATCTGTTAATCAGAACCACCTGGGCAGGACCTCCCCACCCCCTGACTGTCCCAGAAGGCCCTCACCTTCCCCCTGGCCGAGCGGATGCACAGAATCTGGGCACTTTCCATATTAGCACCTGCTGGTGCCAGACAGGGGAAGGGTCTGGGTCCCCGGCACGGGGCTTCCCAGGGCCCAGGCAGGCTGCAGGCTGATGGGACTGCCCCCAGATTCTGACCCAGTGTACTGAGCGGGTGGGAAGCCTGCAGGACAGCTGTGCTGGGGCAAGTGGCAGCCGGGACCCAGCTCAGTCTCCATCAGAACTGCCTCCTTCAGGACAGGCCCCGGGGCCGTGTTGCCGGCCTCCCCCGTCTGCTACGGGATGGCAAAGGCTGCAAATCCCCCTGGCCAGGGGGAGGGGACCCCTGGTTCCGTGAGGCTAACCCCACAACTGGAGAAAGCTCCATGCTCAAAAGCACTGGGACCTGCGCCGGACGCAGATCCCTCTGTGCCCAGCACCTTCAGCTGCCCTGGCACGTAGCAGGTGCGCAGTCAGCCAGGGGCGGCGAGAGCGCGGAAGGTGTCTCCCGGCCACGCTGGACCCTCTCTGAACAGGTAGGAGGCCTGCTGCACACGGCGGGAATGCTGCAGCTTCTGCGACTCCTCCCAGCTGCAGCGCCTTGGCTGGGCCGAAGGCCCCGTCCCCCTCCTGGAAGGATGACCGCAGCCCTGGCTGCCCGGCCGCGTTCCCAGGCTTTGCCGAATGTCTGGGAACATCTGGAAGGGGCCAGGTCCAAGGCATTAAGCTAACAAATGGCAGATCTGTGTGTCCAGGAAGGAGAGGGATCCAGGCCCCTACCCGGAGGCGGCTAATCCTAGCCGTCGGCGGTCCCATCGAGCGCTGCCCGGCCAGGCTCCCGAGCAGGAAATCTGGCACCGTGGCCACGAGCGGGTGGATTCATACAGGTTCCCCGCCTCAAGGGAGAGAACGGGGGGGTCCCAGCCCCACACCTGGGCAAGCCGTCCTCGCCCACCCGCCGGTGGCCCTGGCAGGAACCCAGTTCCCCTGCAATTGCCCAAGCAGGTCTCCCCCCAAAACAAGGACAGGACCAAGCCATCCCCACACTGTGAAATGCCTTCCACCCTGACTCGGCCGGCTCCGGGCCAGAATAGACGGACAAGCCAAAAATCACAGCCTAATGTGTCGCAGAGAACCATGAACGCCATCTGCCAACAGGGAGTTAAGACACTAATCCAAACACGCCTGGCCCATTCCCTTCAGAACATAAATATACAAGACAAGAAACCCTCTCCAGCAGGAGACGTGGGGCTGCCTTCTCCTCCCAGGGCCTCAGGCACAAGGGACCCCGTCTGTCCACTCCCCAGCCATTACCAAGCACCTGCTCTGCGCCGGTGGCTGGACGAGGTGCTGGGGATACAGTAGCACCCGGGCTCAGCCTCGGGGAGCTCACGGTTGTAAAATTACAGTGATGCAGAGCCGCACGGGGAGGGCAGGAAAGGAGACTTAATCTTGACGGGCAGTCAGAAGGCCTCCCTGAGGAGGCGTATTTCCGCTAAGACTGGGAAGATGAGCAGGAGCCAGGAGGCAGAGTGCAGAGAACAAGGCGCATAAGCAAAGGCCCTGGGGTAGGAAAGATAGGGACCCTGCAGAAACAGCAGAGGCCAGCAGGGCGGGGGCAGCGGGCAAAGGGGCGAACCCAGATGAAGGGATCAGAGAGGCAGAGGTCAGACAAGGTCTGCACCTTCCCAGGGGACAACAGGAGGGCCTGTGTGTGGGATCTGTTTCAGAGGAATCCAGCGGGATGCTGGAGCCAGCTCACGGCCTCAAGAACGTCGGCGTGAGCGTCCCTTTCCAGCTCTGCTCAGCGAGTTCCCGGGGCAGCGCGAAGGGAGCCAAGGCAGGATTTACACCACGGAAGGGAGTGTTCTTGCTCCTGCCTGTGAAAACTGCCCGGCAGGTCCTGGAAGGACCCCTCTGGCTCCTGGGAAGGAATGGCCTTGCGGGGCAGAGGGAAAGCGGGGGGAGCCCTGGGTGGCCGATGGAGCCCGGGGGACAGGAAGGGCAGGCACAGGTCCGAGAACGAGACAAGGACGCAGACACGTGGTCGGTGCCGACCGGAGTGAATCCGGACCGTGGCCAGCCCCGCACTCAGCACCGCTCACCTGTGATGGCGACCGGACGCCCGGAGACAGGACGTCAGGGAAGGCTCACCTCGGTCACCTGCTGCTTGTCCAGGTGGAACACCTGCCCAGAGCTGGTGGCAGCGACCTCCTCGTAGGCCAGGTAGCCGGGATGCGTGCGGTCACCACAGTCCCCCGTCAGCACGAAGACCACCTGGAAGAGGGACACGCAGCCTGGCTCATGGCTGCCCCGGCCACCTTCCTCGGCCGCGAGTGGCAGGGACGAAACAGGGAGGAGGGACGGGGCGAGCCCTTCCCCCTCTCTGGGCTCAGGTGACCCATCTGTAAAATGGGGAGAAGAACACCCACCCCGGGGGGGCGGGGGGGTCAGGACTGGCGCGGGCCAAGGGGTCGGCGCAGGCCCGGGAACACGCAGGTGCTCCGTGAACCGGAGCGGGTATTCAGCTTACAAGGAAGGGAATGGAGATCAACTCTGCTCCGAGGGGCCCCGGAGGCTGCAGAGTTAGAAGAACCGAGCTTGTCCTCGATGGGACCACAGAGCAGCTGTCCCAGCCCCAGGATGTCCAGCAGCAGCCCTCTGCATTCCCACCACAGCCCTCCCCCACCCCTCAGACAGCCAGGGCTCCCGCTCGGCTTCCAGGTCCTGAGACAACGGAAAAGGGCGCCGCGCGTCCACGGCCCAGACGGGCGCAGAGGCGACGCCAGGAGGAAGATGGATGGTGCGGACACTGACAGGGTGTGTAAGGCCAGAGCGGTGTGGGCTTTGTCAAGGACGGGCCTCCCCAGGGAGGCGCGGGCCCTGGCGGGCGGGGACCCAGAGCATGAGCACACACTTGGAGTTCACCAGACCAGCTCGGGGCTGGGGGTTGGCCGGCGTGGCTGGCGGAGGCTGGACCCCGGGTGGTGGATGAGAAGCAACCCGACTTTGCTGTCGTCGGGGCTCAGGGGTGCCCATGCTGGAGACCCCTGCTCCCCTGGAGTCCCCACACGCAAGCCCCCGGGCGGTTCGCTCACCTGCGACTGTTTCAGCTGCAGGAGCCGCAGCAGCTCATCCTTTTTGTGATAGTCCTTGGCCCGGGCGTCTGAGAAGACGAAGATGAAGGAGCCGGGGTAGGAGACCTCCACAGCGGCCTTGATGGCCCCCACGCTCATCTCGGGGCAGTCACCGCCTCCCTGGAGGACGGGGCGTGTCAGCAGCTGCTGCCCACCTCCCCTAGGGGGACCCACTAGGAGCACCTCCGAAACCAGCAGGAGGGGGGATCCCTTGAGCTGCCTCTGTCCTGCCCAGCCAGGGGTCAGGCCAGGCGCCGGGTCAGTCCCCATCCTGACACACAACGCAGCACCCACTGGCTTTCACTTTAGATGCTCAGCATCATTCATTCACGCAGCCGTGCAAGAGTGACGGGCCCTCCCAGGGGCTCTGGTGTGGGAGGCAGACGCCACATCAATAAGCACAACACGATGATTTAATTACCATCGTGATGAGTGTTACAAATGCGGGAGGAGGGAGGGAGCACGGGGACATCCAACAGAGGCCCCAAAGAAGCCACGTGTCAGCCAAGGCCTGGAGGACTGAGGGGGAGAGGGGAGGCCAGGAGGAGGAGAGGTGGGCGCTGGGAAAGCACTCAAAACTGCCTCCCTAAATCCTCTGTGTACCCTGCCCTGAATGCATCCCAAATGCACGCGCACACACACACACACACACTCTCACACCTGCCTCCCCTCCCTGCCACCAGCCGGGCGCTCTCTGGAGCAGGGAGCCGGCCCTGTGCCTCCCGGGTCTGCAGCCCAGCCCAGCAGCAGGTCTGCATGTGGTTCCTTTGCAGTAAACACCTCTCTCCTGGGCTCACACATTCACCCCACCTTCACCCTCTCTGTCCGGGCCCTGTTCTGGGCCCTGGGGTCCCTGCCTTCAGGAAGCTCCTGGTCTTGGGCAGGGGGGCGGGGGGGGGCGGAGACAGGTGCCGAACCAGGGTGTGCAGTGCAGCACAGAAGCTCAGGTGGCCACAGGGCAGCTGGCCCGGTCTGGAGCCTGGGTTTGGGGTCTGAACTGGAACCTCTTGGATCCTCTCAGCTACCACACCCTCCTGCCACCCCTCTGTCCATTCACTAAATCATAAGCACCCTACTATGTGCCAGGCACAGGGCCTCCTCCTACAGGTACCTGGTCACTGAATAAGAGGAAGGACCCCCCCAGGCACACGGTGCAGGTCCCGGGCAGAGCTGGGAGGCAGGCACTGGCCCTGGCCAGAAGCCCAATTGGCCCCCGGGCATCTGAGAAGACCTTGGCCTCTGGCAGGGCCTGGGAAGAAAGGCCCAGAGAGCCAGCAGCCAGGGGCAGGACAGCCCACCTGCACGTAGAGTTCTCTCAACTCCCTCTGGAACACCGCTGGGTCCTCCGTGAGGGTCACAGGGCCAACATCTGCGGGAGAGAGAGAGGGGCCAGGTGGGCGTGGACTCCCAGGGGCAGCAGTTCCACGATGTGCCCCCTGTGGTGAGAGGGGCCGAGGTCTGGGCCTCAGAGACCCCCCCGCAAAACGGGACGTGGTGAGGGAGCAGCTTCCAGGCCTGGAAGGGGGGCCAGGCCGCTCGGCCCCCTGCGTGCTCCAAGCAGGCCCGGAGCTCCAGGGGAGTGCAGAGCTGAGGCACGGGCAGCCCAGCTCCCCCCTCACAACCGCAGTGCCCCATCTTCTGTGACCCCAACGCCCCCAGGAACCTCCCTCATCATCGGTGGGGAAGGAATTCTGGGAAGACAAAGAAACAGCATAGAGCACATCGTGTCTTGGACCTCCCAGCAACCGTGCAACACCCCGCTGATCAGCCAGGGGAACATCTCCCAGAAACTCCGCCCGTACATTAGCTCATTTAAAAAGAGCAGAATCCAACGACCGAGGTTGCCTGCACCAAACCCTGGGGGGACACGGAGCAACCGCAACCTGCACCCACGGCCGGTGGCAACGCAGAACGGTCAGCCACTCGGGGAGACGGATGGAAATCTCCAAAACGTTCAACGTGCACCTGCCGCACGACCCAGTCCTTCCGCGTCCAGGTATTTACCCAAGAGAAATGAGAACACGCGTCCACCAGACATGTGCTCAAATGTTCGCAGCAGCTGTACTCCTAAGAGCCCCGAAATGGAAAGAAGCCAGCCGTCCGTCACTGGTGAATGAATAAACAAACTCCGGTATGTTCACATCATCGCATGCTGCTCCCAAGGAGAGAGAACAGGCTACCAGTGCAGGCAGCCACATGGGTGAATCTCACAGACGTCACGCTGCAGGAGAGAAGCCAGACACAGCATGCGTACGACACGGTTCCACTTATAGAACGTTCTGGAGCAGGCAGACTCCCCTAAGGTGAAAAAACCAGGACAGAGGGTGTCTGGGGGGCGGGGAGGCGCAAAGGAGACGTTCTCTATTGTGATAGGAGTGTGGGTTCCCCGGCTGCATCCCTGTCAGAATGGGAAGCGGAGACTTGTGCATTTCAATGTATGTAAATTTCACCTCGTAAGAAACGAACTATAAAAATGATCCCT
>NW_005371476.1:442439-453730 GCF_000412655.1 Myotis brandtii
CCCCCCCGCACTCCCCACTCCCCAATGGCAGTAATTGAAAGACACAGAAACAGGACCAGACTTTCAACTGGCCGAGCTGGCCATGTGGATGATAGGGGTTTGCAAAGTTTTTCAGACATCTGATCTCTGAAAAATTGTTGCCTGGCCGGTGTGGCTCAGTGGTTGAGCATCAACATATGAACCAGGAGGTCACGGTTCGATTCCCAGTCAGGGCACATGCCCTGGTTGCGGGCTTGATCCCCAGTAGGGGGCGTGCAGGAGGCGGCTGATCAATGATTCTTTCTCATCATTGATGTTTCAATCTCTCTCCTTCTCCCTTCCTCTCTGAAATCAATAAAAATATATATTTTAAAAGAGAAGAAAAATTGTTCGTTTGATTCCTTGGTGAACTCTCTAGTAATGGACTAGTTTTTAGTTTAAGAATTCTAAATTCTAGTCACCCCTAAGTTCCCACACGTATTAACTGGTCGGCAGACCTTAGCAGGAAACCGGTGGAATTACCCAGCATTCATCCACCATCGAGGAGGCGTCCAGACCGCAGCTTGTCGGCCGTACACTCTAACAGTCACACCACCTCCTTCCCCCCCGCCCCCCGCTTCCGGAGGCCCCAGCCTCTGTGCTCTGCATTTACTCATCATGCCCAGCACCCCCTTCCGTGCCTGCGCTGGACTTCACCGAGCCTTCCCTGCGCCCGGACGCCCCCCTCCCCCCTTGAACAGCAATGCCTGCAGCCAAGCTCTCGGCCCTTGACCTCAGACGGAGCTGCCTGGACTCCTGGCTCCGCCCTGACCGGCCACGGGGCCTCTGGGCGCTTACTTCACTGTCCCTGGCTTCCGTCTCCCCATCTGCAACTGGAGGCGGAGAATACCATCCTCGCTGAGGACCAGCGTGAGGACGCAGTGCAGCCAGGAGGCAGGGCAACGCCTGGCAGGAAGCTTGGCACGGGCGGAGGCTCGGAGAATGGGGCTGGCCGGCGCTTACTTCACTGTCCCTGGCTTCTGTCTCCCCATCTGCAACGCGAGGCGCGAGGCGGAGAATACCATCCTCACTGAGGACCAGCGCGAGGACGCAGTGCAGCCAGGAGGCAGGGGAACGCCTGGCAGGGAGCTTGGCACGGGCGGAGGCTCGGAGAATGGGGCTGGCCCTGCTGACATGAACAAGTTCTTGTCCACGCTCCAGCCCACAGCCTCACGGGAGGCAGACAGGCAAGGACAGCCCTGCTCCAATATGAGTCCTCAAATTCAGCTTTGACCGAGAAAAGCCATCATTTTACTCAACGTTTGTTATTTCTTTACGACACAGTAATATAAATGCATGTAAATTCACGTGTGGCATTGGTGACACGTTGACTCCGCACTTACTAAGTCCCAGGCCACGTGCTGAGATGCGTCCTGAGGATGAGCTCACGGCGTCCTCCCTGGCACCCCAGGTCCAACGCTCAAGCACATTTTACAGAGGAGAAAACGGAAGCCCAGAGAGGTTAAGTACCTGCCCAAAGACACACAGCCAGGAAGCGGCAGAGCTGGGACAGGCGTCTAGGTCTGCACAACTCCAGAATCTGAGCGCTTGACACCTACCCCCTGTGCACTGGACACAGAAATCCTGGACAGACAGACACACTAGGGGATCCCACCAACCAGAAATCATCCTTTCTATTTTTACATCTAACCTTCAAAACTCGTATGCTTATTTGTAAACGTATATCTTCAGTGGCGAGCTGGCACAGCCATGGCATACTCAGCCCCAGGGCGCCTTATGTGCTGCACCAGCTCAGCCAGGTTCGGTGACCCTGAGGGGGGCGGGGGGGGTAAAGGATGGAGAAAAGACAGACAAGAGAAGAAAGCTGGGTCTGGATGGGACCCGGATGGAGAGACAGGCCAGGGACTACAAGCCGTGTCTTTATTTTATAGCAGATGCCACGAGGCAAAGTAAGGGCGTGGTCAAGATGTTTACAACATTCTCATGGGTTTCCATCCTACTCAACTACATGCACCTGAACTCTATCAAGCCCACGTCACTCAGGCACGTGGGGCCACGTGTTCGGACCATAGGTTCAAGCTCACAACCATAGCTGTTGGCTATAATTGTGCTGGGAGGGCCCTGCCCTCCAAGCTGGGACTTGCACGTGGCCATGAGAGGACTGTGCCCTCTCATTAGTCCGAGGCTTGAACCTGTCCCAACACTGTAGCTGCTCCCCACAATCTTCCATAAGTGCAGACCCCTGTAAGCAGACTTTTATGTAAGTGTAAATAACACACTATTTTTAACTTTTTTTTTTTTTCACTGAACAGCATATTGTGAGCATCTTTCCAGGAGGCCAAGTCCTCGGCTCAAAATCACCTGTGACGGCTGCCAAGGCCTTCCTTTGTATAAACGTCTAATAACGGGCTTGCCTAATCCCATCTTGTCTTCTCTCCAATTTTTATCACGAACGATGTCACCGAGAACGTCTTCCCATACCTCACATGTGAGCGCCAGTTCGTTTCCTCGGAGGGAGGCCCATAAGCAGAATGTCTGGGTCAAAGACAAGGCCGTTCGTAAAGACTCTGGTTGCAAATTCAGTCACCTCGTTACTGTCTTCCCTTCCCAGATGTCCCCGCCTCTGGTCCGTCCACCTGCCAAAGTGGAACCACCATCCTGGTGCCGGCTTTGCTCACGTGACCCTGCTCAGGAGTCAGCAGCAACTGCGGGGGGGCTGCACACCGGGTGAGGCGCCGCAGGGCGCGGCTGTGACTGTGGGCCCTGCGCCCCGCGTCATGAACTGTCATCCATGTCAGCCTGTCCCGACGGCTCCCAGCGCTGGAGCCGTTCTCCCGCTTTGCAGCAACGTGAGAAATGGAGTTGGGACTGTGGGTTATCACCAATGAAACGTCCTCCAGTTGGAAGGATCCCCCTCCCCCTTTTCTGCCGTCTCTGTGCTTCCTGCTGGGGGAGTTGAGGGCTGAAGGTTGTGCTTTCTTTCATGGAAGATCAAGAAGGGTCACAGGGAGCCGACTCTGGCCACGGTTCTACTTGGCAAGGTAACTGTTCCAGGACTTGCAGACACATCATCCCTCCAACTCTGCCGGTTGTCACAGGGCCTCCTCCCTGGGTCTGCCTCTGTCCCTTCGCTTCTTATAAGGCCCTCGGGCACACTGGCCAGCTCCACTGCAGTATGACCTCATCTTAATCAGGACATCTCCAATCGCCCCGTTTCCAAATAAAGTCACATGCGGAGGATGCAGAGAGGACTGGAACTGTGTGAGGACTCGATTCAACTTAGAACTACGCCCGAGTTTGGTTCCAAAGCCCGTGCCCTTTGCCACAAGCCATATACTGCCTGCAGCACACTGGTGGCGGTGGCGATGGTGATGATGATGGTGATGGCGATGATGATGATGGTGATGGCAGCTACCACTGTGTTAATATTTACGAAGCCCCCAGTTCTCTTCTACGCACTTTGTATGCACTCACTCAGAAAAAAACGTGCAGCAACCTACGAAGTCTACTATCACCCCCATGTCAGAGACGCGACTTTGAGGCCCAGGCGGCAAAAGGGCTGCCGAGGTCGAACAACAAGGAAGCCGCAGAGATGGGTTCAGACCGGGGCTTGTCCGAGCCCAGATCCAAGCTCCCCAACCACCCGGGAACCTGTTCCCAGTCCCTCCTGCCCGATCCTGCGGGGGAGGGAGGTTCGTGACTGGAGGCAGGCATGTGCCAAACAGCTGGGCAGATGTGGCAGCCATCCTCGGAGCAGCGCACAGCTCAGACCGCCAAGCCTGCACGCGGAGAAGCACCGGGGCCAAGGGGCTGGGTTTTCCCCTCAGGGCAAGACTGATCGTGTCTATTTCATGATGAAAAGCTGGGTAATAGTCAGGTCACAATACACACCCCCCGCAGACCGTGCAGCCAGAAGCCGGGCCGCCCCAGCTCACAGGCCGGTCTGTAAACGGACCACGTTTTCTCTGCCTGCTGCACCCACGCCCCTGGCTGATTAAACCACTGAGCTAAGCTGGCGGCGGACCTGGGGCCCAGAGCAGATGCTCAGACTCCCCGACAATCAAACACTGAACGGGGTCACATTGTTCACCTACCACCTCCACCAAAAAGGGGAGCGTGAGGTCCCCAGGTACAGCAGAGGTGTGGGCAAGACGCAGCCTCATACTCTGCTGGCAGGAGGGCATGATGGTGCCGCGTGCGTGGAGGACGGTTTGGTGACAGCAGTCAAAATTGAAAATGACCAGAGGCTTTAATAAGGCGACTGCATTTCTGGGGCCCTCGCCTACAGATGTGTCTGCAAATGTGTATGCGTTTATTATAGAGAAACGGAAAGCCACCCATTTGCCACCATATGGGATCACTGGATAAATCCCGGTAAGACTAAGATAAATTGAGGTCCCTTCGGTAGCGTCTTCTGTGGTCATTAAAAACAGTGAAGTGGGCCCAGCCGGTGTTGTACAGTGGTTAGCGTCGCCCCATGAGCCAGAAGGTCCCAGTTCGATTCCCAGTCAGGGCACACGCCCGGGTTTGGGCTCTATCCCTGGTGGGGGGCGTGCAGGAAGCAGCCAATCAATGATTCACTCTCATCACTGGTGCTTCTTTCTCTCTCCCTCTTCCTTCCTCTCTGAAATTAAAAAGTGTTTTGTTTTTTTAAAACAGAACAAAACAGTGAGGTGGGTCTCTATTTCCTGGTGTGTCTGTTTTTTAAACAGAACAAAACAGTGAGGTGGGTCTCTATTTCCTGATAGAGAAAGAAATCTATGATTCATCATGTCGGGGGGAAGCAAGCTGCAAGCAGGATGCACAGTACAATCCATTTTCTATATAATAAAAAAAAAGTAAGGGGAGATATATGTACGTGAGTGAATTACACACACGATCTGCAAGGACACAACACTATTAAAAAGTGTTTGCATCCCTTGAGAGTAGAATTAGTGGAATATTTACAAGGTTGTACTAATTTTGCAATATGGACGGAAACTGAATTCATTAACTGAAAGAGCTAAGCCCGGATACTAAAACAAGAACACAAAGAAAGAATAGCCCTTATTGATTCTATGCATTGAAATAAAATGCAAAACTCCTACATAAAACACTGGCGCATCACATCCAGCGGTATCTTAAAGAAGCACCCACCAGCCGACCCAGCAGGGCGCATGCGAGGGATGTGGAAAGAGTTCAAAACAAGGAACTCCAGCCACAGGTCAGCAGGAGACCAGCTCAGCACAGACGGGAAGTCCCGGGCCGACAGGCAGCGCCCACCCCCGTGGGTTTGTTCCTGCTTTGGGGTGTTTCTGTCTTGCGTGACCCTTAGGAAATTAGGAATGGAAGCATGTCCTTCACCTGGTGAGGAAACCACAGACAAGGGCGACATCACAGGACAGTGAGAGGTCACGAGTGGGGCGAGAGCGGCCCAGACACCCCCGTTATTCTGCAGTGACCCCGGAGTTCCCGCCGGTGACACCACGACCCATTTCTAGCGGGGAAACCTCTGACCGGGGAGAGGAGACAGCGTTATAATTTGGACAGGCTGCGCCTGTCAACCTAGAAAACTCAAGACATTACACACACAAAAAATAGAACTATTTTTTAAAAAAAAAAAAAAAACTTCAGTTAAGAAAGTTGGAAGCAAAATAAATCTATGAGAATGAATTGCTTTCCAACATGCGAGCAATACTCATTTGCAAAAAATGTAATGGGAAAGAAATTCGTGGTCAAAATAGTAACAGAAAAACCAAATATTTAGAGATGATTTTAAAAAGAAATGGGTGGAGGGAGAAAAGACTATAAATCTTCACTAAAAGAAGGAAATCTGTGGATAAAGGGAGAGGCATGTGTCCGGGATGGAAACAATCGACATTTTTAAAAAATGACAACTCTTCCCCTAATCAAGGTTGAACGCCGTTCCAAGCAACATCACGGTAAGCATTTTGGGGGGGAGTTGACTGAGTTTTTCTATTTTTCATCGGAAAGAAGAAGTGTCCACGGATATTTTGAAAACGAAGAAGAGGGACAGAAAGACGATGAATGTGGTGCTGGCCTCGGGAACTCCGGAAACGAGTAGCCTTCGGACTCAGGCAAAAGAACTGGACTCCACTTAGCAAAGTTGTTCCCCGTGGGTGTGAGCGGACAGCGCTGACACCCGCCCACGAGCACGCTGGGAGGGAGCAGTTACGTGAGTGGAGGGTCTGTCCCTGTGGGGATGGAAGGTCATAGGTAAGCAAGGGCAGGCGGTCAGAACAATCCACATAGTCATAGACTTGGAGGCATCGGTAGGAACTCATGTTCAGCTTAACGTGGGTACAGACCGTTGCGTAGAGATTTATAGACACAGATGTAGGCACCGGTTCGACATACATCTACCTCCTTGCTCTCTCAGCTATGTTCTAGCAGCAATGACACCCTAGCGGCAACCAGCACCCCAAGCCCGCAGATCCTCGTTTCTCAAACTACTATAAAAGGAACCAGGGTGCCTGAGAGAAATTGCTAATCCCAGGACAGGGAAGGACATGTATCAAATGAATCTGGACCAACTCGTAGTGCCAGAAAGTAAGAAAGTGCTTAAAATATATATATATACAACAATGGGGTATGTCAAAGGCACACGGGAGCCAGGGGCAAGAGCTGCTGACGACCACAGGTGGGAAATATTGAGCAACTAAATAAGGCAGTATTAGGTGATAGCCCAAAGTATACAGTAAATATCCGTGAGCCACACTGAACCAATAACTGTATGGGAGAAGGGAGAAGTCTCTCATATAGAAGAATCCACATGACTTATATACGTGCTCCATCCCCTACTCACATAGGGGCTGCCCTCCCAAGAGGACAGTATGGAAAGGGAAGAAAAAAAATAGTAACTTCACAGCAGAGACACCTGCCGACCTCAGCCAGGTGATCAAGGTCAACATCAACAGTGAGAAGTCATCCTGAGAGCACGTGCCCTCGATACGATGTGATGAGAACGTTCCTCCCACTGCCCAGTCTGCCTGGAGAAAAACATGGGACAAACCACAGCTCAGGGACCAACCATCAGAGCAACACTGGTCAAGCTCGTCAAAAGCAAGGTCTGAGGAACTGTCACAGCCCAGAGGAGCCTAAGGGGACATGAGAACAAAACATAACCTGGGACCCTGGGTGGGATTCTGGGACAGAAAAACGACATTAAGGAAAAACCGAAGACATGTGGATAGAGAACGGGCTTTAGTTACTAAAAAACGTATCTTTATCGACCCCTTCATTGTGATAAATGCCCAACATAAGATGTTAATACCGGGGGAAACTGGTTGTGGGGTAACTGGGAACTTTCTGAACTGTCTTTGCAATAATTCTATAAATCTACAGCTGTTCTAAAATTTAGAGCTGATGAAAATTTTTTAACTGCCCACTGATGAATAGATAAAGCTAGGAGAAGGAACTCCTGCTGTCTGTGCCAACGTGGAGGGCACTGTGCCAAGTGAAATAAGTAGACAGAGAAAGACAAATCCTCTATGGTCTCCCTTCTATGTGGAATCTAAAGAAAGCCGAATTCATAGACACAGCCGGGTGTTTACCAGGGGCTGGGGGACGGGGAGACACGGGGAGATGCTAGCAAGGGGGACGACCGTCCAATGATAAGATGGGTACGTTCTGGGGCTCTAGCGTACAGCGTGTGATTGTAGTAAGACCGTGTCACATCCTTGACTGTTGCCAAGAGAGCAGATCTTAAATGTTCTCGCCGCAAAAAAAGAAATAATTAAGTGACGGATGAAGGTATTAGCTAACGCTACTTAATCATTTTGCGATTTACAAGTCTATCGAGTCAACACTTCTACACTGTGAACAAGCCCAAGAGAATGTGTCAATTACACCTCAAGCTGGGGGCGGGGGAGTGAATTTTATTTTAAGAAAAAAGAATACAAGGAAGGGTGTGCCCTCTTAGTAGACAGGATGAAGCCAAATGGTGACTATGATGTGCTCCCAGGAGAACTGCCACCCAAGGGGACAGGACGGGAAGCCCAGGGCAATTCTTATCAGAGGTCCTGGCAGGTGGCTCCGTTGTTGGAGCCTCGTCCCAGGCACCAGAGAGGCTGCCGTTTGATTTCTGGTCAGGGCACATACAGGAGGCAACTGATTGATGTTTGTCTCTCACATCGCTGTTTCTCTCTCTCCCCCTTCTTCCCTCTCTAAAATTAAAAAAAAAAAAGCATATCCTAGGGGAGAGGATAAAAAAAATAATCATTAACAAATTCTTAATAGATAAAGTAATCTGAGGTAAAGGCAGGATCCAAATGAATAAAAAAGAAAGGATTATTCAACCAAATGTTTCTAACCAATTAATTATTCCATTCTAAAACAATTACAGTAGACTGTTTTTTACACCATGCATCAATTTTTTTAATTTCAGGTTAAAGAATTAAATACAACAAGAAAAAGAAAATAAATGAAAAAGCTTAGACCATGTACCTAACTGATTTTGTGATAGGAAAAAAAAGTATTTTGTAAGCATGAAAGTCAAGAAATTACAAAGGGATACGTCTGCAGATTCCACTACATTTAAGACTTAAAACATAAACATTTAAACTTCAGGACATCAGGAATGACGAACAATGCAAAAAGCCAACAACCAGGAAAAATACTAACCACATAACAAAATCCAGTTAATATCATCAATATCAAGTCCTCCTCTCAACTGATGAGAAAACCACTAAAAACCCAGTGGAAAAAGGAACTCACATTTACAAAAGAAAAGGTTCACACCAAAAACAATCGCATGACACGTGAAAACACACTGAACCTCACTAGCAATGGAAGCAAGAAGATAACATTTTCCATCTTTTGAATTGGGGGGGGGGGGGGGGGGTGTTTTTATCCTAATTCCCAGTGGTAGGCACAGCTTCTCTGAAACAGCCCTGCAAATGCTTCTGGTAGAAGTTTAAACTCTCAAAACATTTTGTAAAACAATTTGAAGGATCGTCCACCTACTCCGTGTGCTAAAAATGTCCTAAGAATTCCACTTGGAGAAACTTAATCCTAAAAAAAAAAACAAAAAACAAAGATGCAGACAAAAGACGAGGTGCTTCTGCAGTATTTTAATAGGGAAACACTGAAAACAATCAAGTTTTCAGCCAAAATGAAACCATTAGCAAAATTCTAACTCGCTAGTTTGGGAACTTTCCACTTTTCTCATTTAAACACTTGAAAACGCCTTGCCAAAGCGCAGGTCCTGGTTTATCTCCGCGCGAGAGCGGCCCAGAACCTCTGACACCTGCCCCACAGAGGCAGGTCCTGGGGGTTAGGATGGGGCTTTCCTTGAAGAGGCTCCTGCAGGCACGCAGCCCTGGGGGGCTGGGGCAGAATCAGCTAAAACCCCCATTTCTCCAGCTCCCCTTCCACCAAAGGGATGCCATTGGCTGATTCAAAAGACACAGCTAAACCTACACCACAGCTCCAATCCCTGCTCAGAACCTGCAGTGGCAGCTCACAGCCCATAGAAGGAAATCTACGCGCTCCAGATCCTCAGTCCCGAAGTCAGAGCCCAGACCCATCTGGCCTCTCCCGCGTTCCCATTTCAGCCCTCCTCCCACACACCAGTCCCCACATGCCAGCCGCCACCCAGCGAGCTCAGGAAGCACGCGGCTTCCCCAGGTCCCCAGCGCCTGGCATCGGCCAGGGAAATGCTTGGAGCCCTCCGTGCACCTGCGCCAGCACGGGCCACTTCCTCCTCTGTCTGTCCCGTCTCCAGCAGCCACTGGCTCCTGCCCCTTCACCCTGGGAGGCTCACAAGGCTGTGCACACAGCAGGGGCTCCATAAACACTGAGCCGCCCCCCATGCCTGGACCTGGGGGTGCCTGTCGGGAGGGAGGAGGGCTGGTTCCCTGCTTCACAGAGGATGGGGTGAAGGCTGGAGAGTCCTGCACCCGCTCAGCACCCAGGAGGACAGGAGGGGAGGGGCTGGAAGGGGGCTTAGGGAAGCCGATGGCCAGAGAGGGGGCAGTGAGGACAGCCCTCGGGAGCCCCAGCCCGGGACGCCAGGCCGGGGTCCAACAGGCTGCCCCCTTGCCCAGCAACTGCAGCCCAGCATTTTAGGGACAAATGACATCACCCTGGCAGGCGGCCTGGGGTAAGTCCCATCCATGTCCGGAGCCTCAGTTCCTCCAAGTGTAAGAGAAGGGGGTGGCATTGGAAGCCCAAGAATGATCCAGAAGGGAGAGAGTTGGGGGGGGGGACCTGTGTCTGAGCAGAAGGCCCAGGACACACCTCACATCTTCCCAGCTCCCCCACCTGACTGCCCCTGCCCCTGAGGGGGGAGCTGTGCTTTGGATGCTCCCAGAAATACCTTCCTAGCCCCCTGGCTCTGGGCTTTGGGCTTCGGGACCCTCCGGAACCGGAGCTCCTGGAAGCGGAGGGACCTTCACCCTCAGCCGAGGACTACAGGGTCGGGTCACACCCACCGCTGCCCATCCTTCCAGAATCCGGAGTGATGCTGAGTGACGGGGGCAAATTCTTCCCACAGGCCTGACTGCCTCACAGCCTGGGCGCTGTGGGTTTCTCAGCGCAAGAACACTTTGCAGTACAATTGTGCAAGCTGAATTGTTCAGTTTGGCTTTCTAAAGCTACCCTCTGATAGAAAGGTGGGTCGATGGCGCAACGAGAAAAAGCAAACAGTGAAACAGTAAGGAGGGTCAGCAGGTGGGCAGGCAGGTGCTCCGCGTGCTCCCCTCCCCCGCGGTGCTGTAAGTCGGAATTTTTTCATTGGGAAATGCTGGGGGGAGCCGTCCTCGCGCTCAGAGGAACGTGGGGAACCATCCTCAGCTGTTTCTCCCGAAAGGCCCCCACAGTGGGGTCTCCCAGGGGTCCTTGTCAAACGCATGTCCCCAACACTGAGCTGAGAGTTAGGGGCTGGAGGGGACAGGTGTTGGGGCGCGGGGACCAGGCCGTGGGAGCGGGGCTGTGGGTGAGGCGACCTGGCCCGCGGGAGCTGCTGTTTTCCCTGGGAAACAGGTGGCCGGCCAGCCGGGCGGAGTGAGTTCACCTGGCCTAGCGGCTCTCCTGGCCTCCCAGCCCGAGCTGGGCGCGGATTCTAAGAATTTACAGAAAGTGAAAACGCAAAGGCTCGTCCACGATGCCTCCTTTCAACGGCTCAGCAGTTTGGGGGGCAGTGCTCACCCCATCTCACCACCTGGGAAAGTGAGTCTCGGGAAGGTGGGGTCACTTGCCCAAGTCGCACAGCCAGGAGGTGGCTGCGCAGCACTTGAACGTAGCGCCCCCCCAGTTCTCTGCCAGTCGCCTGACCTCGCAAGGCGCGGGACAGGGGACAGCGGGTCCCGGGG
>NW_005371476.1:454579-458368 GCF_000412655.1 Myotis brandtii
CTGACACGCGCCCTGCAGGGGGGAGGGGGAGGGAGGGTGGCGCAACAGCCCGGTCCTGGAGGTCAGGCCGCCGCGGAGGCTGGCTGAGTTGTTCCCTCCACCCAGCTCCCCATAAACGCCCCGCCCCACACACGAATCCAACGCTTTTGCTTTCCACAGGGATCTGTGCTTCCCGGTTGTTGAAATTGTTACTGTTATTACAATCCAGCACCAGACGATGAGCACCTACTATGTGCTAAGCGTCTTCACACGGTTATTTCCTCCAATGCTCGCTGCAACCGCAGAGGGAGGCACTGACTCTAACCCCATTTTACAGAGAAGCAAACTGAGGCTCGGGCATTTACAAACTGAGGTAAGTCATTTGCCCAGTCACTCAGCTCTCAAGTGGTGGAGAAAGGACTAGAAGCCAGATCTAGAAAGATTCCCAGGACCCTCACCTCTGCTGCCTGGGAGGTCACAGGTCATCCGATGACTCCAGAGGATGGGTGCCCCTCTGCCCAGCTCCCTCCCCAGGCCCCATGGACTGGTGTGAAGGTTCTGGGACACCTGGGAGGTGCAGCGGTGCTTCCTGGGCTCCGGCTCGCCATCCCCTCCCTTCCGCCGCCATTGCTCATCTCGGGCGGTGCCCTCCTGGTTTATTTCTACCCTGGGCGACTCTCCCCATTGCCTAGGAGCCCCTTGAGGCTGGGACTGTGTCTGGGTTCCCCCCATCAGTCCCCAGTTTCCAGCCCAGTCCTGGCACATGGTGGGGACCTCACCAAATGCTGCCTGAATAAAGAAGAGCTCTCGCCTGGCCGGGGTGGCTGACTTGTTTGGAGCATCATCCTGTGCACGGAAAGGTCACAGGTTCGATTCCCAGCCAGGGTCATATCTAAGTTGAAACCTTGGTTGGGATGCGTACGGGAGGCAACCAATGGATGTTTCTCTCTCACATCAATGTTTCTCTCCAACCCCCCTTCCTCTCTCTAAAATATATATATATATATATGTATTCCCCTAGGTTCGGCTCAGTGGATAGAGTATCGGCCTGTGGACTGAAGGGTCTCAGGTTCAATTCCGGTCAAGGGCGCGTATCTCCGTTGCAGGCTTCTCCCCAGCCCGGGCCCTGGTTGGGGCATGTGCAGGAGGCAACCAATCGATGTGTTTCTCTCACATCAATATTCCTCTCTGTCTTTCCCTCTCTCTTCCACTCTCCCTAAAAATCAATGGAAAAATATCCCCAGGTGAGGATTAAAAAATTAAAATAAAATAAAATAACTGAGAGCCCTGGCCGGATACTACGCTGTAAAAAAAGAGAGAGAGAGAGAGAGAGAGAGAGAGAGAGAGAAAAGACAACAGCGTTTGTGGCCTGCCTGGTCTGAGCCTTGGAAGACAGGCAGTTCCCTGCCCCTCCCTCAGCCCCTCCTCTGAGAAGACCAGGCTCCCAGGACAAGTGCAGGCAGCCCCACAGACATGGCTGAGGGCCCTGTGTCTGTGATGGGGGGGTTGAGGGGGGTGAAGAGGGGAAATTTCTCCAGCCCTTGCCCCTCCAGAGCCCCACCCCCTCCCCATACCTCCTGCCTCCCCTGACATCTCAGGTCACACCCCACCTCTGCGGCTGCTTCAGCACCTGGCTCTGTGACCCCACAGCCCGTGTTGGCCCTTTGTCTAGCACTGATCACGCTATTCCCAATGTCATCTATGTGGCAGGGCTGTCCCTCCTACCCCACCTGTGAGCTCTGGGGCAGCAGAGACCCGGTGCCTGGCACATAGTAGGTGTCCAAGGAAGGAATGCCACGTGAATGGGTCAGGGGGTGTCAGAGGCCTGGTAGCTGAGCGCTGGCCCTGGCGGGGGAGGCCGCACACATCCTCAGGGACCGTGTTCTAGACCAGGGCGAGGCCCACGTGTAAGAAGGGCTGGGGTCTGGAGGAAATGGTCGCCGTGGAGCCACCTGCCTTGTGGGATATGGGCGGAACCAAGTGCCCAGACCCAGGTGAGAGCAGAACTTAGGTCCAAGCTCATGGGAGGTTGAGTCACCTGTACTTCTGGACATGGGCTCTTTAAATCTCACTGGGCTAAGGCCATGATTGGCCCCAGGGCCTGGCCAGGGCTGGGCCAGCTGTTGGAGAGAGAAGAGAGGCCCCAGCTGTGGACGGCAAAGGCGGACAGGAGCCAGGAGTCAGGCAGGGCTCACAGACAGTGACATAGCAGGTAGAGTACAGGGGACCTTTGGGGACAAACAAGTACTTCAGTCATTCACTCTATAAACATTCGCTGAACCTAAGCTGGGTGTCAGGCACTCTGCTAGGCACTGTTGGGGGGGGGGGGCATACAGATGTGCAAGACATGCTCTCTACCCTGGGGAGAAGATACACGTAAACAAATAATTCCAAGGCAATGACATAAGTGCTAATAGAGGAATTACCAAGAGCTCTGGGAGCTCAGAGGAAGGAGTGTCTGAGCCTAAGGGGTCAGAGGAGGCCACAGAGTGAGCCTGAGAAGCCTGCAAGAACAAGAGGGGAAGGGCATTTGAGCGGCAGGAACAGCATGTGCAAAGGCAAGAGGACAGGAGCTACCTACTCTGGCCCAGTGAGCCTGGAGGGTGACAGCAGAGCAGGGGACAAAGGCCAGATCTTGAAGGACCTTAAATGTCTTGTGAAGGTCGTGGGGTTTTTCCAAAGGCCCTGAGAAGCTACTGAAGAAGGGGGAGTGGGGTCAACATGATCCGATTTGCATTTTGAAAGGTCACAGGGGCAGAAGTTCCAAGGGTAGATCTTAGAGACACCCAGGAGCCATAAACCTACTCCCGGAGGACGGAGGACGTAAGAGCAGAGCTGGCCCCGAGAAAGTGAGATGCTTCTCCTAGGCCTGGTCCCAACGGCAAGCGGACCATGAATTTGAGTCCTGAAATAGCCTTGTGACCTAGCGCAAGGCCCTCCCTCTCTGGCCCTTCGTTTCCCCATTTGTGGAATTATTTGAGATGGGCGGGGCTAACGAGATGACCTCCCTGGTTCTTGCAGCCCCACCGCTCTGCAGCCACCACCAGGGGTCCCTTGGAGACACGGGCAGGATGCAAGAGACCATCTGAGCTCACGTGGCGAAGCCTCCTCCAGTTGCCATGGAAGGGAGCCTTGGGTGGGCACCACTTTCCCACCCAGGGTGGCCAGGGGTGCAGCCCCAAGCACGGGCCTCTCTGGGTGCTCCGTGCCTCCATGTATGCAACCATGGCAGCACCGAGCCTGAGCACAGAAGGCCCAGAGGAAACAACCAAAACCTCATCAATCATCTCCCATCCTACCACCTCGACTCTCCAGGCCACCTGGGATCCGAGTTCTGAACTCAAGATAATCCACATTTTTCTTCTGTTGCCAGCAGGGCGGTCTCAGCGGAGTTGCTTGTTTCCTAACATTCCGCATGTTTGCTGTGGAGAGCACCAGGGGCCTGGCCCGTCCAGGCCTGTCCACTCTGTCTACACTAGGGATCCAAGACCAGCTGGGGGGCTGGATCGGAACCCAGGACTTGGGCGGTTAAAGAAAGGTGGCCCCTCCCTACCAGTGGGGCTGGCGGTGGAGAGCGTCTGCCCAGTCCTCACTGAGAGCCCATCACCCTGAGGAACGTCCTCTCATTAGATCCCCCAACAGCCCAGCCACTCAGGTCAATGTCCCCCCTTCACCTGACAGGTGAGGACACTGAGGCAGAGGTGAAGGCCTGTGTCCAGGCTGGCCTTTGCATTCCTATCTGCCTTTCCCCAGAGCCTAGGATGGATCCACCCCTCCACGCTGCCTCAGACACAGGGGGGCGGGGGGTGG